>NC_050097.1:199115775-199418805 GCF_902167145.1 Zea mays | reverse complement strand
ATCGTCTGCTCGACCACGAGTGCGGGCTTTAACACGCGATAGCGGTGAATAAAATGGACAGTAAATTTTAATCATCTTTGTCTATCACGATTTTGATATCGTGTCTGTCTCCATCTGTCTAAATTGTCCTAATTTATTTTACAAAATTCAGACTTTGGTAATTTTCGGAACATCGAATCCAGTATCGTTTGTGTTAAGCCATCGACGTCTTGCCCAAACTTTAATCCTTGAAATCGGATCGGGTTTCTTAAACTTCATTTGAAATTCTTTCACGCTTGCGTTGCACGTGTCTATTTGTGGCCTGACATCGTGACACGTGTGGCGGGTGCTAAGTCCGTGTCTGGACAGTGCACAACCTCTCGCCCACGTGAACGATGCGTGAGGTCGTTTCTGAAAGGATCACATTTTTTATATCGCTTCGGACTCGCGTATTTATTTTGCGAAATGTCAAGTCTGGGTCCGTTTAAAATTTATGGATTAAGAGAATATGAAGTTGAAATTTTGACCCACTCTTGTGATTTTTGACCTGAGTAAATTTTATTAGAGGCTCGGCGACAAGAGTGTTGATGCGAGATTAAACTGGAGCGAAATAATTAGAACTGATATTGAGTTTTTGTAATTAATTTGTTTCCCTATTCAGATTGCAGATAAAATTATTTGATTTCAAATCAAATCGAATACAGCCTAAAATATGGAAGCTGATTTCGTTTGGTTCGTTCCGTGTGTTTCTCGCTCCGGTCTAAATCTCCAAATATAAACAACGAGTAAGCATTCATCTGACTCTGGAGTATTCCCTATATCAAATCTTATCCAAATATTGTCATCGATCTTGTTTTAGTCTCACCTATTTATACAAATGGGAGAGAAAATAAACCAAAAGAAGAAAAATGTTATTTTCTTTCTCTCAGCGTAGCTTTCTTTTCTTATCCAATTAGCCTTATCCAATGAAATTTGGGGGAAAATCCCCTATTCTTTTTCCTAGCTGCCACCTGCTCCTTACGTGTCATTCTCTTCCTTTCCATTATCTTCAGCCACCGCTTTGGATTTCTTCACGAAACTACCGTTCCCAGTCCTAGTCTCCTTCGTGCTCACACCCAGAAAAACCAGCTCCTGTTCGTCTCCTTATTCCTGCCTGACGCCAAGGCCTCCCCATCCTCCTCTTGCTATGGTGCCCAGCCGAGCTCCCTCCCCTTCCTGCCATGGCCGACGCCACTCCCTGCTGCAGCTCGACGCCCTCCCCTGCAGCAAGCCGCCATGGAGCTCGCCCTGGCCCTGCGTTTTTTTTCCTGCAGCTCGCCCCCTGATCTGCACGCAGGGGTTTCTTCCATGGCGCTCTGGGCACCAGCCGCTTCCCCCTGGTGGTCGAGTTCCCTCCTGCATTTCTGCTCGCCCAAACTCCACTTCCCTGTTCCAGCCACCTTCTATGGACGACAGCCCTCATCTCAAGGTCGCCCTCCCATGGCGTTTGTCTCTGCGCCTAGCCCTAGCTCGCCTCCATCTCCTTCACCACGTGCTCCCTGCCTCCGTGCTGGTCGGCCATACCCTCTGCTTTCCCCACTGTTCGCAGCCCCGGCGTCATCGTCATGTTTAGTCATGGTGATTCCTAACTCCTTTCTTTTTATTTCACTAATTTTCTAGTGCGAGCAGATTTTGTTAGCGTATGTTGATATGAGGTTATGTGTATTTGTGTGCAAGTGTGGCGGAAAGGAAGATTCTAGAGTTTGTTTGGAAAGGAAAGCTCTATCACGTCTACCACCAGGTGTTTGATGAAATGAATAAATCGATGCTTGTTGTTATTGCGAAGTTTTGGGGTCAGATAAAATTGTTAGTCAGTCGTTTCCTTGTGCTTATTATTTGGTTCAAGGTGTGTATTGCATAGGTGTGGATAGGTCAATGATTCCCTTGTGTTTAGCAAATCCTTTGTGTTGATTATCGTCGGATCCTTTGCTACTGTTTGGGTGATGAAGTAGAAGGTTTTAGCTCTGATCAATAATGAGGTGTTAGAATATTTGAAGTATTAAACACATAAAAATTTTAGGAACCAAATAGGAGCTAAATGGAATGCTTACTGTTTGGGATTGTGTGTCCAGTTTTAGTAAGCAGGTAGTTCAATGAAGTAAACCATGTTTTCTGTAGAAATGTTATATAGGAAAGTTGTAGATCACTTCTTTATCTTACTTGTGTAAAAATTTCATGACCATAGGACTATTAGTTTAGGAGTTATGATTTTTCCAAGTACAGTATGTGAATCTGTCCAAATTCTGTATAGGTTTCGAAAATTGGATTGTTTGACTAAGCTAAACTGAGAATCAGCTCTTAGTAACTATAAAGAAGTTTTAGTACATTTCTTAGGCTTTCCAGAAAGTCTTAGTTTACCATTTTTGGATGCATATTTTGTGAGTTATGAATAAAACCGTTAACCGCTGTGCTGCTGCCCAGAAAATCTGCATGTGTTAAATTGATTGTTTGGTGTCATTCTTGTTTGGCTAGGTAGAATTAGTCAATTCTTGATCCTTGATTGATGAAAACTTGTTGCATATGAAGTGTTTATCGAAATGCCTTGTTATATTTGATTAATTCATTTCCTTCTTACTGTTTGCTCTAGACTTTAGTAATTGGGAAGAAAGTTAATGCTTTGATGAATGTATTTGAGCTAGGGGCTATTTAGGCCTTGTATGTGTATAGTGAAGAAGTAATGCGAGTAGTAAAATTTAGTACTTCACTCGTCTAGCCGTTAATGCTGTTCTTATTAATTGTAATCTTACCAAAAGCTTATGATCTTAAATGATGTTTGTTTGATAAAGTCGATGCTTTGCTTAGCGAACAATTACATGTCTTAGATGAATTGGTTTTATTTGTGTAACTCCATAGTACCTCTAAGTTAGTATGTTCTTATCATCATCTTGCTATAGAATGGACTAGAACCTTGGGAAATAATATATTACTTTATAATGTACCATTGAAATTAGAAAACTAGTTAACTCATATCTTTAATCTAAGTCTTAGGTGACTATCACTAGTGAACCTAAGTTCTAGTAATCCTTTGGGATTTATTGCTTTCTTGATGCTTGTGCCAAACCTTATTAAATTAGAAATTTAGTTACATGTGTTCTATCATCTTTTCCAAGTTTTGAGTGTTAAAAAGTGACAAGTCTAAAGGTAGTAACTTATTGATGTTATGCAAATTAGTCCAAACAAGTGGTTGAGAAAATAGTTAATGCATTTCTATCTATGTTCCAAGTCTTAGGTGTCTGATAATGGTGAGTCCTAATATTGTTAGTCTTTATTATTATGCTTTGGTTAGGAAGAGCATAGGATGTGTGTATAAGCTTATTGTTTCGTAGTGTTTGAATTAACTCGAATAAGTTGGAGAAGTGTAATTGTTATGCTTAGTGATATATCGATACCTAGTGTTTACTTGCGAATGTTTCAATGTCATGACATTAGGAGTTTAATTTATTACCGTGTGTCTTTGTTTAGCCTTATGTTATTCATCTTTATAATTATTCATGTGCATCTTGCATATCAAATAGGTACGCTAGGTGATTATCGATATGAAGGGCATGGACCAGACTGGACCACAAGATGATATTGACAGACCAACCTCAAGATGGATGATCTGACCCAGTGCCAGGATGAGATATGCTCACCATTTAACAACACTAACGTAGTGTTTATCCCAGGCAAGCCCCGGTGCATTTGCCACCTCCCTTGTGTTTACAAAATTTTATCACTTATATGCTGCATTAGGTGATAGGAGTTGATTGATTAAACAATTGATGCATTACCATCCTTGAAAGATTAATTACCATACCTTGTCACCTGTTTTATAAAAGCTAGAGATGCTTAGTCATGCTGATAGACTAAGAAAAATGTTTTTCATCTATGACTCATGTTTTTACAAAAAGAAAATGGGCTTGGGATAATGAAGGCATCAAGACGTTGATAAATTCATTATCCAGGCATGGCCCCTCTGTCAGGCGCCAAAATTTTAAAATAGTTTAAAATGGGACCAGACGCTGAGCAGGAAAGGTCGCCCGTCTGTGTCGATTAAGGATCGTACCGATTGTTGGCCTGATGATCTAGGACCTTTTAACTGGCCACATACCTCGTCATGGGTAAGCCTGAACCCGGCTATTCCATACGTGAAAAGACAACCGCGCACTGGGCGTGGGAGATGGTGGGAGTAGCAGTTACCCTCCTGGCAAGAGGCTGGATGGTAGGGTAATGTGCTCCCGGGTAGCGCGGACCAGTTCATGTAGTGGAGGATCCGTGGGAATGGTTGACATATGCAAGGGTTAAGTGCTACATATGTCGTGTAGTTAGAGATCCCCAGCTGGGTATTAATCGATTCGGATCGCCGTTACTTCTCGGATATGAAGACTGGATCGCTGCCCTTCATCGTAGATAACAAGCGAAACAAAAAAAATTGAATTTAAAAGAAAGTTAGTGTAGGATAAGTGAATGCTCTAGATTAGGTAAATCTAGATTCAGGAAAAGTATTTAACTTGTGATGTAAAACTTTGGCATAAGGATCCACTATTAGTAAGCTTTTCTGCAAAAATGAGTCTTTGAAATTTGATAAGCTTTACCTTGATTCCCGACCTTAGTGACAGGGAACGGGGAACGATGGCGCGTTCCGCGTTCCCAAAATTTCGTCCCGAAACGAGGAACGGGAACGAAGGGGAACACTACAAGAAACGCTCGCGGAACGCCGTTTATAGAAGGTAGGAACGCTTACCTTAGGAAGTCGCCCCGCCGTGCTTGGCCGCCGCGCCGCCGCGCTTGGCCGCCGCGCTGGGACGACGCTCTGGGACGATGCGGGCGTTGCCGGCCGCCGCGCTTGGCCGCCGCGCTTGGCCGCCGCGCTTGGCCGCCGCGCTGGGGCGATGCGGGCGTTGTCCGGCCGCCGCGCTGGGACGCTGCCGTCGCCGCCGCGCAGTGGGGAAGACCGGATCACCGGAAGAGGCAGAGGAATCGCGCAGTGGGTAGAAGAGGCAGAGGAATCGCGTGTTGGGGAAGAGGAAGAGGAATTGCGCAGTGGGGAAGAGGAAGAGCGCAGTGGGGAAGAGGAATCGCGCAGTGGAGGAGGTCGCGCCGTCGCGGTGCAGTGGAGGAGTCGCGGCGTCGCGCAGTGGAGGTTGCGGCGCAGTGGAGGAGTCGCGTAGTGGAGCCGTGGAGGTGTCTGGTCTCTGGTGTCGCGCAGTGGAGGAGTCGCGCACTCGCGCTCGCAGTGGAGGAGTCGCGCACTCGCGCTCGCAGTGGAGGAGATCCGTCGGTCCGTCCAAGGTCGCAGGAAGCTGAAGGGTTTTCGGTCGCAGGAAGTGATTAGGCAGGGAGCCGGCCGCGTACTGCCTGCTATTTAAATAGAACTCCATCCACTGATGCACAGCAGTACAGCACCACAACCCAACTCAAACCTCAACGTAGACATGGTTTTCGGTTCTTCAAGCAAAAGAAAGCGTGCGGATGAAAAAGAAGATGATGATGTGCAAGTCGTCCATGAGGTGCCTGTAGATATCCAAGATGGTGGTGCAGACGCAGACAGTGGTGACGAAGATGGAGCTGCGGCTACTGGTACGAAACATCCACTTCTAGATGAAATTAATATTATTGGTGTTCCGAGTGGAAAAAATGTTGGTGGAACAAAGGAGTGGCAGTGTAAACATTGCAAGAAATCGTACAAAGGAAGTTTAACTAGAGTTCGTGTTCATTTGCTTGGTCCATTACCTGGTAAAAAAGCACAAATTGCACGTTGTATGTCATTGCAAAACGATCCCAACAATAGCAAAGCCAATATACTCCGTATTAAGGTTTAGTGATGGAGAAGGTCCAAAGATGGGAGAAATCTACGAGAGAATGGATTGCATGGTTGGTGAAATAAAAGATATAATGACAAAAGATGATAACCCGCATAAAGATGATTTTGTTGAGGTTGAAAGTATCGTTATGCGCCGTTGGGAGAAGATGAATCTTCCCCTTCATTGCTTAGCATATGCCTTATGCCCAAAATTTTATCATCAACAATACCTCAACACCCCAGCTCCTGGTGGCACCATAAGGCAAGCTCCTAATACAGATAAGGAGGTTATGACTAATGTGCTTGAAGCTTTTAGTAAAATTGCAGATTCTCCAAGGGAACAACAAGTTTTGAGGGAGCAATTTAATGCTTTTATTATGAAGAAGGGAATGTTTGCGCTGCCACCCGTTCAATTGGATGCATTTACCATGGAGCCGATTGAATGGTGGGTAAGTTATGGTTCTGAGACTCCAGATTTAGCTGAGGTTGCAAAAAAGGTTTTATCTCAACCCATCAGCAGTTCATCGGCCGAGAGAATTTGGAGCACATTCAGCCATATCCATAACACCAAGCGCAATAGGATGAACACTACCACTGCAGATAAATTAGTCTTCATTCACTCCAATTTGCGACTTTTGTCAAGATCAACAGATGGCTACAAACATGGCGCACATGCTAAATGGGACATTGATCCAGAAGACTCTTCTATCTAAGCTTTGCAAGAAAGTGATTATCGTTACCGTTATATATATATATATAAATAAGCTAAGACACTATGACTTATCATTATCGGGATCCCATCATTATCAATTATATATACATATATTATATATTATGTACGTGTCATTGGTTGTTTCAATTATGCATCGTTCCATGTTCCATTACAATCGTTCCCTATCTGCGTTCCTAAATCGTTGGGAACACGTTCCACGCATCGAATGAACGTGGATCAGCTGTATACCCCTCAACGTTCCATGTTGCTTTAATAGACGTACCGCGTTCCTCGTTCCCGTTCCTCGTTCCCAACGTTCCGGGAACCTTGTCACTAAGTTCCCGACAAACCAACATATCCTTGAGAGTCTTTTCTTTAGTCGGGTAAGTCTTGCTGAGTAATTCCATACTCAGGGTTTTATTCCCTGTTGTTTTTCAGGTTGTAATTTTGTTCTGTTGTGGATGGTGCTAAGTGCCGGTGGGCTCGGCCTTCTTATATAAGTATATCCCTTCTATAGTTTCTTTAATGAGGATGTTGGGGCCATGCTTCGTTGCGCCGAAGGTCTTGCGTGAAGAAGCAGCTTCGGCTGAAATCGTCCCCAGGAAATGGCCGAAGGTTCCTTTTTATAGAGCTTCGGCGTTACAAACCGACATAAAGATAGAATGACCTTTTTATCCATAGAGGTCTAAGATAATGTTGTAAACTTTTGTAAAGGGCATAATTGTAATTCGTCACAGGCTGCGTCCTGTGTCTATAAATAGATGAACAGTACCCCCGTACTGGACACACGAACCTGTCATTTGCCTTCACATCACACTTGTATTCTTCAAGACCGAAGGTACATTTGTAATTTGGAGTCATTTACATTCGTTTATAATAATAAAAATGGAGATGATTCTATGATAACATTTAAGTATTTTCATATCTCATGATTTATATGAATGCTTCGTTCCTCATTGTCACGCTTACGAAGCTACGTCCTTCGTAACCTTCGTCCGAGATGCTTTATATCCCAAAGGGATATAATGTTATGGAGGACGAAGGACTTTTACACTTAACATTTTCTATGTTGCCTTGTTCTTAATTCTTAGCATTTGAGAACAAGTCCCCAACATTGGCGCCCACCTCCGGTGAACTCACTTCCACTTTTTGAGCTGATGGCTTCGTTCAACAACCGAGCTGGAGCTGCTTCGGACCCGAAGCTGGTGCTACCGATCACAGGTGGCTCGTCCTCAGAGCCAGCTAACAAGAAACAGAAGAAGGAAGCACAGAGGAGGGTACAGCATGTTGGGGTGCAAGGACCCTTCATCAAGACAAGATGGTCTCACATTCCTATTACCTTCTCCCAAGAGGACCTTCAGCTCAAAGATTACCCACACAACGATGCCATGGTTATCTCTTGTGTTATCAAAGGATTTCTGGTCCACAATGTCTTGGTTGACACAGGCAGTGCAGCTGACATCATATTTGCTAAAGCCTTCAGACAAATGCAAGAGCCAGAAGATAAGATTCATGATGCTACACATCCTCTCTGTGGCTTCGGAGGAAGACAGATTGTAGCACTGGGCAAGATCACCATGTCAGTGACCTTCGGATTCATCAACAACACTAGAACTGAGCAAGTTGTGTTTGACATTGTTGACATGGAATATCCTTACAATGCAATTGTTGGTCGTGGTACTCTTAATGCCTTCGAAGCAATCCTTCATCCTGCTTATCTTTGCATGAAGATACCTTCGGAACAGGGACCCATTGCTATCCATGGAAGTCAGGAAGCCGCAAGAAGGGCCGAAGGTAACTGGACTAACTCCAAAGCAATCCATAATATAGATGGAGCCGAAGCTTGTGAACAGTACAAATTCAGAAGGGAGAAGGCAGCTTCAGCAGATCAGCCGAAGCCCATGCTATTGTGTGAGGACATAGCAGAGCAGAAGGTGCTGTTGGGCTCGCAATTATCTGAAGACCAGGAGAAAACCTTGATAAGGTTTTTATTCAACAACAAAGATGTTTTTGCATGGTCGGCTAATGATCTCTGTGGAGTAAATCGGGATGTTATTGAACATTCGCTCAATGTTGACCCATCCTTCAGACCCCGAAAGCAGAGGCTTCGGAAAATGTCTGATGACAAGGCCGAAGGGGCTCGCAATGAAGTAAAAAGACTCCTCAGTGCAGGAGTTATCAGAGAAGTGAAGTATCCAGAGTGGCTAGCTAACACTGTTATGGTGAAGAAGGCCAATGGCAAGTGGAGAATGTGTATCGATTTCACAGATCTCAACAAGGCTTGTCCGAAGGACGAATTCCCGTTGCCAAGGATAGACTCCCTAGTCGATGCAGCAGCTTCTTCAGAGCTCATGAGTCTCTTGGACTGTTACTCAGGATATCATCAAATCTGGATGAAAAAGGAAGATGAGCCGAAAACTAGCTTCATAACTCCAAGTGGCACGTATTGCTATCTTCGGATGCCTGAAGGGCTCAAAAACGCTGGAGGAAGTTTCAGCAGAATGACTGCGAAGGTTCTTCAGTCTCAAATAGGCAGAAATGTGTTGACCTATGTTGATGACATTATCGTCAAAAGCACGAAGCAGGAAAATCATATTGCTGATCTGCAGGAGACCTTCGCCAGCTTCAGACAAGCTGGTTTGAAGCTGAATCCAGAGAAATGTGTCTTCGGAGTAAAGAAGGGTAAATTTCTTGGATGCTTGGTTTCAACAAAGGGAATCGAAGCTAATCCAAATAAAATCGAAGCTATACTTCGAATGGAGCCACCAACTACAAGAAAAGGGGCCCAAAGATTGACAGGAAGGCTGGCATCTCTCAACAGATTTATATCCAGATCAGCAGAAAGAAACTTACCATTTTTCGAGGTGCTGAAGTCAGCCGAAGTCTTTCAATGGGGCCCAAGTCAACAAAAAGCCTTCGAAGAGTTGAAGCAATACTTGATAGATCTCACAACATTAACTCCACCAACGCCAGGGGCTCCTCTGTTGTTATATGTGGCAGCTTCGCACTCAGCAGTAAGTGCGGCACTTGTCCAGGAGAAGCTTGATGGCCAGCTCAAGAAGCAAGTCCCAGTGTATTTTGTATCTGAGGTCCTTAGTGTCTCAAAGAAAAATTATACAGAGCTGGAGAAGGTATTATATGCCGTTTTAATGGCATCCAGGAAGCTTCGGCATTATTTTCAGGCATACAATATCATTGTTCCTTCTTCGCAGCCGTTGAAGGATATAATGAGAAATAGAGAAGCTACTGGACGGATTGGGAAATGGGCTGCAGAGCTCAACGAATTTTACATTGATTATGTGCATAGATCTTCGATCCAGTCTCAAGCATTGGCAGATTTCATTGCCGACTGGACGCCAGGGGCTCAGGATGAAGAAGCAAATAAAGATGCCGAGGTGTGGACAGTATTTTGTGATGGATCTTGGGGAATCTTCGGAGCAGGTGCAGCTGCTGTGTTGGTTTCACCATCCAAGGTCAAAACTTGTTATGCAGCAAGACTTGATTTCAGCTGCACAAACAATATTGCTGAGTACGAAGCCCTGCTTCTGGGCCTTCGGAAATTAAAGGCAATGGGAATCAGAAGGGCAATTCTTAAAACTGATTCCCAGGTGGTTTCGGGTCATGTTGACAAAAGTTGCAAGGCTAAAGATCCGAAGCTTGAAAAATACCTAGATAC
Organism: Zea mays; assembly: GCF_902167145.1. Taxonomy (NCBI): domain Eukaryota; kingdom Viridiplantae; phylum Streptophyta; class Magnoliopsida; order Poales; family Poaceae; genus Zea; species Zea mays. The sequence goes on along the minus strand of NC_050097.1, from coordinate 199,408,617 downwards.
GGTCCGAAGGATCGAAGCATCCTTCGAAGGATTCTCTGTCAAGAATATCCCTCGAGGACAAAATGAGCATGCTGATTTGCTAGCTAAGTCTGCGGCACAGGGGCTGCCGTTACCTTCGGATGTGTTCTTCGAAACAATAAAGGCACCTTCAGTGGAGCTCCTTGAAAGAGCAGTCCTCAACATATCTCCTGTTTACAGCGAAGATTGGAGAACTGAAATAATCTCTTACCTTCAGGGTAAGTTCCTTTCAGATGACGAAGCTTACAATAAAAGAGTAGAGGCAAGAGCTCGTCCGTATGTCATGATAGAAGGGGAATTATACAAACATGGAGTTTGCGCTCCGCTGCTCAAGTGCTTATCTAGAGCCGAAGGTATAGAGTTGATGAAAGAGATACATGCAGGCCTGTGTGGATCCCACATCGGATCCAGGCCGTTACTTGGAAAAGTGTTCCGCCAAGGTTTTTATTGGCCGAAGGCAGCTTCGGATGCAGCGGAGTTAGTCCAAAAGTGCGAAGGTTGTCAAAAATGTGCAAGAGATCAAAAGCAACCTTCGTCTTTGACACAGCTGATACAACCCATCTGGCCATTGCAAAGATGGGGCCTTGACTTGTTGGGTCCATTACCACCGGCCCAAGGGAATCTAAAATATGTTGTAGTAGCTGTGGAGTATTTTTCCAAATGGATTGAGGCGAGGCCATTAGCTACAATAACTTCGGCCACTGTCCAAAAGTTTTTCTGGCAGAACATTGTCTGTCGCTTCGGAGTACCGAAGGCCATCACTGTAGACAATGGAACGCAGTTTGACTCCGAAGCTTTCAGAAACTTTTGTGATCAAATTGGAACGAAGATCCATTTTGCATCAGTCAGGCATCCGGAGTCGAATGGGCTTGTTGAAAGGGCCAACGGCATTATAATGACAGGAATAATGAAGCTAATCTTCAATCAACCCAGGGGAAAGTGGCCAGACCAGTTAACCAAAGTGGTGTGGAGCCACAATACAACAGCATCAAGGTCTACAGGCTTTACCCCATTCAAGTTATTATTCGGAGACGAAGCAATAACCCCGGAAGAAGCCAAAGCTGGATCAATAAGAGTAGTAGCTTCGGCAGAATCAGGTCCCGAAGATGCTTGCCTTGTGGAAAAGGATGCTTTAGAAGGGATCAGGCTTCAGGCCGTGGAGAATATCAATAAATATCAGGCTGAAACAGTTAAATGGCGAGATAGAAAAGTCCGGTTAAAAAATATTGAGCCGGGACACTTGGTGCTTCGGAGAGTGGCTAACCCAGATACAGTGGGTAAGCTACAGTTGAAATGGGAAGGACCATTCTTAGTAGTATCTTCGTCAAGGCCTGGATCGTACAGATTGAAGGACATGGATGGCAACGAAATTCCAAGGTCTTGGAATGCGGATGAGCTTCGGCGATACTATGTATAACATGATGTAATTTTTTATGTTTTTTCTTTTCTTTTTCATGGCACCCTTTTCCTTTCCGAAGGGGGAGAAAGGTTTTTAATGGGGCCATCATGTGTAATTTCCTTTTTTAGTCTTATAAGAGCAAAATCCCCCAAAAAATGTAAATGTAACAGCTGAGAACGCACCATCGAGTGCAGGAACTGAAAAAGAAAAAAGAGAAGAAGCTCCAAAGACGTCCCTAAGGGGATGCAGAGCTCTCAGCGAAAAGTCAACGCTGGTACCGTCTAAGTAAAAGACGAAGAAGCTCCAAAGACGTTCCTAAGGGAATGCAGAGCTTATACCGCCTAAGTAAAAGGCGAAGAAACTCCAAAGACGTTCCTAAGGGAATGCAGAGTTTATACCGTCTAAGTAAAAGACGAGGAAGCTCCAAAGTCGTTCCTAAGGGAATGCAGAGCTGATGTGTGGTTGATTCCAAGGAAATAATGGTTGAGTGTGGCTTCGGTTATATGTTTTGGACATTCATTCGCACATCACATTACATCATAGCATTTGCATTCATAAGCATTCATTCATGGCATCTGTGTTACTAAGTGGTTGCTTCGGCAAAAAGGAGAAGTATTCTTTTATGTTTTGGAGTGTACAAAAAAGAAAAGCTTCGGCAGAAAGAAGAAGTAGTCTTTTATGTTTTGTACAAAAAAGCAAAGCTTCCGCAGAAAGAAGAAGCAGTCTTTAATGCTTCGTTGTGTACGAAAAGAAGGGAAGGTGTTTTTCGCCTTCGGCTCAAAATATTGATTTCGTCCACATCAAAGCGTCTTAATAAAAGGGTAAGGATATATTACAAGGTATGAACAAAGTTCCTTGAGAACGGTTTAATTGTATTTACAACAAGTTGTTACAAATTTTCTAGCCTACTACTACTAATCTTCTTCAGGCTCCCGCTTCGGCGGCATATTCTTTAATCACCTTCAGCTTCGTCATCCTACATGAATCCAGGTATCCAGAGTAAAAATCAAGTATGAAGGAGAAGGTAAGTACAAAGTAGGATTTCTTACTGGTTCAAGATGACTTCGAGCTTCGTCTCCAGCCTTCTCCCGCCCGCCTTTTGTCCATATCATTTTTATAAATCTATTTGAGATACTTCGGGCGAGGTCAGGTATATCGTCCAGGATTGATGGAGACAGGGTGAAGTTGGGCCTGTTGACGATCTTTCCATGCTCGCAGCCAGCCTTCAGGAATGCTGCAGCAGTACCCCGAGAAGCTACCCAGGCACAGAAGTCACCGTGCCCAGCTATAACTTCGTCAAGTTCTTCAATTTCAGCTTCGATATGATCGAAGGCTTTTGGTAAATCTTCATCCGAAGGGGTAAATTTCCCGCTGCTGGCTCCAACTGAGTAAAAGATCTTCTTTAGTTGTTGGATACAATTGTTGCTAAAATTCAAACATTTATCCTGAAGGCTTGTTAATGATTTCTTCAAATTTGAGTTGGCTTGGACTTCGGCTTCAAGTTTAGAATTAAGCTCTAGCTTTTCTTGTTCAAACTGTTTTGATTGACCGATAAGCTTCGAATTCAATTCTGATATTTTAGCTTCGGTCTCTGCCAGCAAGCCTTCGGTTGATTGAAGTTCGAAGTCTTTCTTTTCAATGATGACTGATTGTTCTTTTATTTTGCTCTCTAAATTTCCAATTATAGCTTCGTGTTTTTTGTCCTCTAAATCCTGCTGCATCTTCAGAGCTTTGCTCAGTAGCATGCTCTGCACAAAAACAGTTTTCGTTAGTAACATTTTCATTATCCAAAGCAATAAGGAACAGAGAAAAGATTGTTTACCTTGAAATTGGAATAAAATAAGCTGCCGACGATATGCTGTCGTCGGTAGCGGCTGATATCTATCTCTAGCTTCGGAAAACCGATACTCTTTGACAGAGTACCGATGACCTTAGCTCCGGTTTGGTCTCGAATGCAGCCTAATTTTTCATCGTCCACACCTCCGAATAGAAGAGCTCCTGGCCTGTATCCGCAAGATTTGGCATAGTCTTTTAGCTCTTCTATTTCGTCCTCCGAAAGTTTTTGCCCAATTAAATTTTGAAATGTGTAGGCTTCGTCGTCCGAAGCGACTTCGGCTATTTCTTTCCCCTTCTCAGGCACTGCGGCCATGACTTTTTTAGCAGCAGCGGCAGCTTCTTCTGCAGCCATGTCTTCTAAAATTTTGTCGATATTCTCAATGGTAGTCTCTAAGTTCACATCTTCGGCTGTAGCGGCTTCGGTAGCCGCGACCTCCGAAGGTGCGACTTCGACGTTTGTTGTGTCTTCAGCAGCTGCTGTTTTCTGAATTGATGCTCTCGGTGGCGTCTTGTCAATAACTTCTGTTACGGCAATAATTCTTTGCCTTTTTGCTTTGGTTATCTTCGTTTTTTCCGGCTCCGCCACCTTTTGAAAAAGCTTCGTCAGTCGAGGCCCTAATGGACTTAGCTTCGTGGGCATGGGTTCAGTCATTACCTTTAGAATTTCCTCCACGTCGCTGGTAGAAGGTGGTGTGGGGGTCCCCTCTCCTTCGGATAGTTTTCGCTTTGGAGTTGATATTTTTCTCTTGACAATTTTCTTCTTTTTTGGTGGTTGTTCTTCATCCTTGTTTAAAGCTTCGGCCTCTCTTTTTCTTCTCTGGCCCTCAGCATCCTTGTTCAGCTGCGCATAGTCAGGATATTCGAAGCCCAGTGCATCAAGCACTCGGTTCAGCCTTCGCTTCGGACGGGTACCGAAGGCTGCTGTCATCAGTTGATCTTCTTTTTTCGAATAATTTCCAAGAATTTCATTACACATCACCTCAACTGTGTCCAGCCACTCTTGGCAGGGCTTCTTAAAATATTTCTTGAATTTGAAGTGGTAAGGAAGCCGGACAAGATCCCCTTCCTTCTTCTCCCCCTTTAACTTTGGCATTTCCCATTTTTTCAGAGTAGGAAAGACTTTGAATGCTAAGAATTCTTGAACCAGATCCCTGGTACCAATATGCTCTGCAATGATTCTGAATTCATCCATTGCCCGTTGAGTTTGACCCTCTGGTGTCATGTTGCAGTGGGGTCGGGTTTCTCCGAAAGTTAGCTCGAGTGGACTTTGCACAAGCTTCTCCTTGTCCTCATCAACCTTGACATAGAACCATTCTGATTTCCAGCCTGCCGGCCATTTGCTTCGGTAGCTAATTACAGGAAACTTTGCGGTTTTCCGGTAGGCAAAATTGTAGCAACCGAAGTTTTCATGAAGCCCATCTTTTCTGGCCTTTGTTTGATAATGCAATTCATGAACTCGACAGAAACTGTCAGCAAAAGGCTCCACTGCTTGGCTTCGGAGGGCCCAAATATAAACGCTAAGCCTAACGATAGCGTTAGGAGTTAACTGGTGAAGGTAGATGCCAAACCTCTTCAATATCTCCGCAACAATCTCGTGAACAGGGAATCTTAGCCCAGCCTTTAAAAAGCTTTTGAAGATGACAACCTCGTCCTTCTCTGGCTTCGGGGTGGTCTCTTCTCCCCCGAAGCGAAGTAGCTTCTTCTGATCTTCACTGAAAAAACCTGCTTTCACCATCTTGGCGAGATCAACCTTTGAAACAGTCGATTTTCCGAAGTCTAGGTGGCTGGGTTTGCTGGGCATGGCAATACGGTAGTCATCTTCGGAGTCGGTTTCTTCAATGTTCCCTTCTCCTTCGGCAGCTGTCGGGTTTGCTCCGGCAGCAGCTATTTCTTCCGTAGTCACCAGTCCGGAGCGCTGCATCGCTTCGGAGATGGGCACAGTCTCCGAAGCTTCAGTTTCGTCCCCCTCACGCTCAACCCTAGCTGTAGAGCGAACTCTGGCCATTTAATTATGAACTTGTGAAACTTTAATACTTTTTTCTCCGAAGCAGGCTTCAAGATGGAGCTTCGTTCAAACCTGACAAACAAGCTTCGGTGATGGTTAAAAATTTTGGCAGCAAAACAGTGCAAATAGCAGTAAATGCTGTGGTAACTTCACACCTACTCGTCTGTTTATATAGTGCTGCAGGTAAGAAGGCGAAGCGGCAGGGTTTTTACACCAGGCGGGCAGTAACTTGTACTCGCTGCGCAGTGGACCGCAAAGACCAAACAGTGACTCTGCAAGGTGGGACCGACACGATCTCGGGAAATGAATCGTTTCTCGGCAACGAGCTCAGGGAAGGTGTTTTTTGGACCTTCGGCTTCCCGAAGCTTGAGAGGATTTTTTCACGGTTCAAGCTCGTTACGAAAAACGATCTAGCGCCGCGAAAGGGGCTACTGTTGGGGCCATGCTTCGTTGCGCTGAAGGTCTTGCGTGAAGAAGCAGCTTCGGCTGAAATCGTCCCCAGGAAATGGCCGAAGGTTCCTTTTTATAGAGCTTCGGCGTTACAAACCGACATAAAGATAGAATGACCTTTTTATCCATAGAGGTCTAAGATAATGTTGTAAACTTTTGTAAAGGGCATAATTGTAATTCGTCACAGGCTGCGTCCTGTGTCTATAAATAGATGAACAGTACCCCCGTACTGGACACATGAACCTGTCATTTGCCTTCACATCACACTTGTATTCTTCAAGACCGAAGGTACATTTGTAATTTGGAGTCATTTACATTCGTTTATAATAATAAAAATGGAGATGATTCTATGATAACATTTAAGTATTTTCATATCTCATGATTTATATGAATGCTTCGTTCCTCATTGTCACGCTTACGAAGCTACGTCCTTCGTAACCTTCGTCCGAGATGCTTTATATCCCAAAGGGATATAATGTTATGGAGGACGAAGGACTTTTACACTTAACATTTTCTATGTTGCCTTGTTCTTAATTCTTAGCATTTGAGAACAAGTCCCCAACAGAGGATTGTCACTTAAGCTAGCATGTATTTTCAAATTTACGAATACTTTATAACATTTCAAATTGTAATTCTTTTGAATCACTTTCTTTTGTAATCTTTTGTAATCACTTCGATGAGGTATAATAATATCTTGATAAACTTGTAATCATTTTGTAATAAAGAATTTATTTCCGCTGCAAGTGTTTGTATGTGAGTTGTGTTTATTTAATCTTGCGATCTTGGCGGTAAGTGGTTTATCCGGGGTCCTTGGGACACTCGGACAGATCCTGTTAAGTTGTTTGGTGCACATGCATACCCGTTTGAGGTCCTTGGGACAAGGACAGGTGCATGTGGGCCCAATAACTTGGGAGGTTCTGCCACAGCTGGTATCGGAGCATGATTAAGTATATACGGTCACATACGTATTTTCAAAACAAAAGTTTTGGTTTCGAAAAACCTATTTTCAACTAAACACATTGTTTGGCTTTGAAAAATAGTTTTGAAAAACTATAATGCTAGCGACATCCTCTGTTAATCCCTAAATTATGGTCTATTAGGTGGCTTATTTAAAAACCACTAACCCACAACCGGGGGTATTGCATACATGTGTATTGTTATTTTTGAGGCCATTCAGTTTTGAATGGATCGACGCTCAGGTAAGGTGGGATGTGAGAGCATGACCGAACAAACGTCGGTCTAGGGGAGAGTATAAAAAGCGCTTGATTATATACATGTTACACATATGTATATATGAAGGCTGCGATGTAGAGTAATTATTTTTCTGGGGATTCAGTATCCCATGGATGTGTATGGGCATACAAACATGGGACTACTGAGAAATGTAATGTACTCGCAGCGACGCACCTACGCTCAGGTAAGAAGGTGAGTTACCATAATGGGCTGCCCTGTGGTTAAAGTGTGGCAGCGGCGCCTATGCGTGGCTCGGCGCTTAATGAGGAGCTAGCCTCCATATAGAAATATATGGAGTATAAACTGTGATAAACTGTCATGTGTGAATTGCATCATGGGGAAATAGGTTGTGATGGAATTTTCTGCAGGTACACTAACTTCGAACTCGTATGTGTAGCTGACGACTAGCAATATATCGAGAGAGACGTAGTTATGCCACCGATATAGAACGTTATTGCCACATTATGTTGGCAAAATCAGTAAGGCCGAATAGGACGAGTATGCATCCTGATTGTTGCATTGTGTTTGTTGTTTGTGCATAATGTGCTTCTCCCACCTTTAATTCTAATAATTGGTGATCGTGAACGAACATGCTTTTCTCATCATTATTCCGATAATAAATAATTGGAAAAATGTGTGAAGTATTACTGTCCTATAAGCAATTTTTAGTTTTGTTTGTTATGTCCTTTAGACATATGCTTATGTGGTCTGTAGTTCTTCTTAGTTTGACTGCTAGTGCAACTTGTGTTTGTTTTTGTGCTTGTGTGCTGGTAGAATGCGGGTCGTTTGTTTGCATGAACCCAAAGCTATTCCATGTCCTCACCTAGGAGCCATGACCCAAATTGATGTTAATTCCCCGAAATTTGTCTCCAGTTTCCAAAAGTGGACGAGTCTGAATTTCCATCGTTACTTTAGGACCAAGCTTATCTCAATAGGTGTTTAGGTAATCTTCTTGTAGAAAATAAATGCACCTGAGCTTAAGAATCACGAGTACGTGTTTTCGTCGTTTAATACGTGACTCTTCAGTGGTCATGTTGTCCTCCTAAGCTTCGACTTGTTCGGTTGGTGCAAACTGGTATCCCTATTCCAGTTTGCCTCTGCTTGAGGATCACATTGTCGGTTTCTCAATCTATCCTAGGAAAGGAACACCTCGTCGTTTTCTCGAATTTAATGCCAATGGTTTCCTCATAGCTCTCGAAGGCATATTAATTTAATCTTCTGATCGCTTTTCCTGCGTATCTAATCAGACGCTCGTCCTTGACCTTGAAATTGCTGCGTTGGGCATAGAAATATGCTTGGGGCTGAAATAACAGTCTCCCATCATACTCCCTCATCAACCAATTTAGGTTTTGGCAATCTCGTGTTCCTTTCATCGGGCCAGGACCTATTTGGCTCTCTACCTGTAACCATTCTTATAGGTAGAGACTCTTTTGTATATTGTCATCCTAGCTCAATCTATTTGTTGTCGCGTGAGATTTCTTATTGGTTACGTCTGGTAATGGTGTTATGACTAAAATTGACGGTGCCGCGACGAAACCGAGGGCCTCCTGTGGGTGATCAACACATGGTTGCGCTACTTGGCACGCGCTGGTATCACAGTTAGTAGTCATAATCCATTATGAGATTATATCGATATGTTATCTTTGCGCAAATTGTTCTTACCACGTGAGATTCATTATCGGTGCTAGTTCGATGATGGTGTCCTAGTTAATGACTTATGGTGCCGCGTAAAGCCGCAAGTCTCATGTGGCGGCCGACACATGGTAGTGCTGTTCGGTACACTGGTATCGAAGTCTCTGGCTATGATCCATTTTGGAACTACACTGACATGTTATCTTCCGTAGACTGCTTCCTTGAAATGATTTCTATGTTGTTTGTCAGAATGATCAAGCCGCATATGCCATCACTGTTAGATCAAAAGAGTATATAACTCTGATGTATGCCTTGGTAAATTTTCTACCCATTCAGAAATCTCCATCGAAAATCGAAACCTATCTGTGTCTAATCATGTGATAAAATCACCCTTTTCATGTGGAGACTCCTTTCTCTTGATCTTAGTGGCAACTGCACACATGGAACCTTATGTGTTCTTTTGTCAGTTGTCGTCTGCTTGTTGACATCTCTAGTTGGCTTAAAGTGATACATGCTATATTCCGTAGAGAAACCAACATCTTTGAGTACTCATCTCTACTCGGAACTGCCTTATGCTATCGCTATTATGGATTGGGTTACATGCTTCTCTACTCTTAGAAGTCTTTCGTTTCGAATCTCGGGACGAGATTCTTTTAAGGGGGAGGGTTGTAACACCCCAAGTGTTTATCGTCTGCTCGACCACGAGTGCGGGCTTTAACACGCGATAGCGGTGAATAAAATGGACAGTAAATTTTAATCATCTTTGTCTATCACGATTTTGATATCGTGTCTGTCTCCATCTGTCTAAATTGTCCTAATTTATTTTACAAAATTCAGACTTTGGTAATTTTCGGAACATCGAATCCAGTATCGTTTGGGTTAAGCCATCGACGTCTTGCCCAAACTTTAATCCTTGAAATCGGATCGGGTTTCTTAAACTTCATTTGAAATTCTTTCACGCTTACGTTGCACGTGTCTCTTTGTGGCCTGACATCGTGACACGTGTGGCGGGTGCTAAGTCCGTGTCTGGATAGTGCACAGCCTCTCGCCCACGTGAACGATGCGTGAGGTCGTTTCTGAAAGGATCACATTTTTTATATCGCTTCGGACTCGCGTATTTATTTCGCGAAATGTCAAGTCTGGGTCCGTTTAAAATTTATGGATTAAGAGAATATGAAGTTGAAATTTTGACCCACTCTTGTGATTTTTGACCTGAGTAAATTTTATTAGAGGCTCGGCGACAAGAGTGTTGATGCGAGATTAAACTGGAGCGAAATAATTAGAACTGATATTGAGTTTTTGTAATTAATTTGTTTCCCTATTCAGATTGCAGATAAAATTATTTGATTTCAAATCAAATCGAATACAGCCTAAAATATGGAAGCTGATTTCGTTTGGTTCGTTCCGTGTGTTTCTCGCTCCGGTCTAAATCTCCAAATATAAACAACGAGTAAGCATTCATCTGACTCTGGAGTATTCCCTATATCAAATCTTATCCAAATATTGTCATCGATCTTGTTTTAGTCTCACCTATTTATACAAATGGGAGAGAAAATAAACCAAAAGAAGAAAAATGTTATTTTCTTTCTCTCAGCGTAGCTTTCTTTTCTTATCCAATTAGCCTTATCTAATGAAATTTGGGGGAAAATCCCCTATTCTTTTTCCTAGCTGCCACCTGCTCCTTACGTGTCATTCTCTTCCTTTCCATTATCTTCAGCCACCGCTTTGGATTTCTTCACGAAACTACCGTTCCCAGTCCTAGTCTCCTTCGTGCTCACACCCAGAAAAACCAGCTCCTGTTCGTCTCCTTATTCCTGCCTGACGCCAAGGCCTCCCCATCCTCCTCTTGCTATGGTGCCCAGCCGAGCTCCCTCCCCTTCCTGCCATGGCCGACGCCACTCCCTGCTGCAGCTCGACGCCCTCCCCTGCAGCAAGCCGCCATGGAGCTCGCCCTGGCCCTGCGTTTTTTTCCTGCAGCTCGCCCCCTGATCTGCACGCAGGGGTTTCTTCCATGGCGCTCTGGGCACCAGCCGCTTCCCCCTGGTGGTCGAGTTCCCTCCTGCATTTCTGCTCGCCCAAACTCCACTTCCCTGTTCCAGCCACCTTCTATGGACGACAGCCCTCATCTCAAGGACGCCCTCCCATGGCGTTTGTCTCTGCGCCTAGCCCTAGCTCGCCTCCATCTCCTTCACCACGTGCTCCCTGCCTCCGTGCTGGTCGGCCATACCCTCTGCTTTCCCCACTGTTCGCAGCCCCGGCGTCATCGTCGTGTTTAGTCATGGTGATTCCTAACTCCTTTCTTTTTATTTCACTAATTTTCTAGTGCGAGCAGATTTTGTTAGCGTATGTTGATATGAGGTTATGTGTATTTGTGTGCAAGTGTGGCGGAAAGGAAGATTCTAGAGTTTGTTTGGAAAGGAAAGCTCTATCACGTCTACCACCAGGTGTTTGATGAAATGAATAAATCGATGCTTGTTGTTATTGCGAAGTTTTGGGGTCAGATAAAATTGTTAGTCAGTCGTTTCCTTGTGCTTATTATTTGGTTCAAGGTGTGTATTGCATAGGTGTGGATAGGTCAATGATTCCCTTGTGTTTAGCAAATCCTTTGTGTTGATTATCATCGGATCCTTTGCTACTGTTTGGGTGATGAAGTAGAAGGTTTTAGCTCTGATCAATAATGAGGTGTTAGAATATTTGAAGTATTAAACACATAAAAATTTTAGGAACCAAATAGGAGCTAAATGGAATGCTTACTGTTTGGGACTGTGTGTCCAGTTTTAGTAAGCAGGTAGTTCAATGAAGTAAACCATGTTTTCTGTAGAAATGTTATATAGGAAAGTTGTAGATCACTTCTTTATCTTACTTGTGTAAAAATTTCATGACCATAGGACTATTAGTTTAGGAGTTATGATTTTTCCAAGTACAGTATGTGAATCTGTCCAAATTCTGTATAGGTTTCGAAAATTGGATTGTTTGACTAAGCTAAACTGAGAATCAGCTCTTAGTAACTATAAAGAAGTTTTAGTACATTTCTTAGGCTTTCCAGAAAGTTTTATTTTACCATTTTTGGATGCATATTTTGTGAGTTATGAATAAAACCGTTAACCGCTGTGCTGCTGCCCAGAAAATCTGCATGTGTTAAATTGATTGTTTGGTGTCATTCTTGTTTGGCTAGGTAGAATTAGTCAATTCTTGATCCTTGATTGATGAAAACTTGTTGCATATGAAGTGTTTATCGAAATGCCTTGTTATATTTGATTAATTCATTTCCTTCTTACTGTTTGCTCTAGACTTTAGTAATTGGGAAGAAAGTTAATGCTTTGATGAATGTATTTGAGCTAGGGGCTATTTAGGCCTTGTATGTGTATAGTGAAGAAGTAATGCGAGTAGTAAAATTTAGTACTTCACTCGTCTAGCCGTTAATGCTGTTCTTATTAATTGTAATCTTACCAAAAGCTTATGATCTTAAATGATGTTTGTTTGATAAAGTCGATGCTTTGCTTAGCGAACAATTACATGTCTTAGATGAATTGGTTTTATTTGTGTAACTCCATAGTACCTCTAAGTTAGTATGTTCTTATCATCATCTTGCTATAGAATGGACTAGAACCTTGGGAAATAATATATTACTTTATAATGTACCATTGAAATTAGAAAACTAGTTAACTCATATCTTTAATCTAAGTCTTAGGTGACTATCACTAGTGAACCTAAGTTCTAGTAATCCTTTGGGATTTATTGCTTTCTTGATGCTTGTGCCAAACCTTATTAAATTAGAAATTTAGTTACATGTGTTCTATCATCTTTTCCAAGTTTTGAGTGTTAAAAAGTGACAAGTCTAAAGGTAGTAACTTATTGATGTTATGCAAATTAGTCCAAACAAGTGGTTGAGAAAATAGTTAATGCATTTCTATCTATGTTCCAAGTCTTAGGTGTCTGATAATGGTGAGTCCTAATATTGTTAGTCTTTATTATTATGCTTTGGTTAGGAAGAGCATAGGATGTGTGTATAAGCTTATTGTTTCGTAGTGTTTGAATTAACTCGAATAAGTTGGAGAAGTGTAATTGTTATGCTTAGTGATATATCGATACCTAGTGTTTACTTGCGAATGTTTCAATGTCATGACATTAGGAGTTTAATTTATTACCGTGTGTCTTTGTTTAGCCTTATGTTATTCATCTTTATAATTATTCATGTGCATCTTGCATATCAAATAGGTACGCTAGGTGATTATCGATATGAAGGGCATGGACCAGACTGGACCACAAGATGATATTGACAGACCAACCTCAAGATGGATGATCTGACCCAGTGCCAGGATGAGAGATGCTCACCATTTAACAACACTAACGTAGTGTTTATCCCAGGCAAGCCCCGGTGCATTTGCCACCTCCCTTGTGTTTACAAAATTTTATCACTTATATGCTGCATTAGGTGATAGGAGTTGATTGATTAAACAATTGATGCATTACCATCCTTGAAAGATTGATTACCATACCTTGTCACCTGTTTTATAAAAGCTAGAGATGCTTAGTCATGCTGATAGACTAAGAAAAATGTTTTTCATCTATGACTCATGTTTTTACAAAAAGAAAATGGGCTTGGGATAATGAAGGCATCAAGACGTTGATAAATTCATTATCCAGGCATGGCCCCTCTGTCAGGCGCCAAAATTTTAAAATAGTTTAAAATGGGACCAGACGCTGAGCAGGAAAGGTCGCCCGTCTGTGTCGATTAAGGACCGTACCGATTGTTGGCCTGATGATCTAGGACCTTTTAACTGGCCACATACCTCGTCATGGGTAAGCCTGAACCCGGCTATTCCATACGTGAAAAGACAACCGCGCACTGGGCGTGGGAGATGGTGGGAGTAGCAGTTACCCTCCTGGCAAGAGGCTGGATGGTAGGGTAATGTGCTCCCGGGTAGCGCGGACCAGTTCATGTAGTGGAGGATCCGTGGGAATGGTTGACATATGCAAGGGTTAAGTGCTACATATGTCGTGTGGTTAGAGATCCACAGCTGGGTATTAATCGATTCGGATCGCCGTTACTTCTCGGATATGAAGACTGGATCGCTGCCCTTCATCGTAGATAACAAGCGAAACAAAAAAAATTTGAATTTAAAAGAAAGTTAGTGTAGGATAAGTGAATGCTCTAGATTAGGTAAATCTAGATTCAGGAAAAGTATTTAACTTGTGATGTAAAACTTTGGCATAAGGATCCACTATTAGTAAGCTTTTCTGCAAAAATGAGTCTTTGAAATTTGATAAGCTTTACCTTGATTCCCGACAAACCAACATATCCTTGAGAGTCTTTTCTTTAGTCGGGTAAGTCTTGCTGAGTAATTCCATACTCAGGGTTTTATTCCCTGTTGTTTTTCAGGTTGTAATTTTGTTCTGTTGTGGATGGTGCTAAGTGCCGGTGGGCTCGGCCTTCTTATATAAGTATATCCCTTCTATAGTTTCTTTAACGAGGATTGTCACTTAAGCTAGCATGTATTTTCAAATTTACGAATACTTTATAACATTTCAAATTGTAATTCTTTTGAATCACTTTCTTTTGTAATCTTTTGTAATCACTTCGATGAGGTATAATAATATCTTGATAAACTTGTAATCATTTTGTAATAAAGAATTTATTTCCGCTGCAAGTGTTTGTATGTGAGTTGTGTTTATTTAATCCTGCGATCTTGGCGGTAAGTGGTTTATCCGGGGTCCTTGGGACACTCGGACAGATCCTGTTAAGTTGTTTGGTGCACATGCATACCCGTTTGAGGTTCTTGGGACAAGGACAGGTGCATGTGGGCCCAATAACTTGGGAGGTTCTGTCACATATATGATATGAGGCTGGACCAACCCAACATGAGATGTTGTAATATAGTTCTCTTTTTACAACATGTATACTATGTCCTTAGATCTGAGATTGTCGTATGTTCTCAAGATGTGAATCGACCTACTAAGGGACTATCAAGCTACTCCATAACTGGGTAGTTATAAAGTCAGTTTTGGATTTGTCAGAAAGCATGTTGTGAGGCATAGTCAGTCAAGATGAAATTTATCCCTCTCGTCTTGAGACTTGAGAGAGACAGAGATATCTCTGGGGCCCTCAAGTGATTGGATGAAGAAATGAATGGTTGTGCTAGGGTTAAGTTTTAACCATCGAAAGGATTCCAATTCACAGTATCGAGAAAGAGAGGTCAGCTTGAAGGCAGACCAAAAATTGTGAGACAAAGGGAACAACATGTATGTAACGTTGCAATGTTTCATCTATTATGATCTTTACGTGTGTATAAGAGTTGACATGTCTTGTTAGAGGTCGATGTCAATTATTAGGCCAAATAAGAATACTCGAGTCATGTTTATGTGTACTTGAACCTACAGGGTCACGCACTTTGGAAGTCTAACTCGGATAAGGATCCGAAATTAGACTAGGTCATTGGGTTGTTGATGGGCCTCGGAGTTAGAAGCCCACCAAAACGTCTATAAAATAAGGGACGATAGCGCAGGGCTAACCTAATTCGCGAGTAGCAAACTAGCAGTCACGCCTCTCTCGCCCTCACCAAGCCGTCGTCGTGAATCTAACAGTTTGGTACGTGGCGCTTACTCTCTGTACGTGTGCGCGTCGTGGTAATTCTATGACCTATTACAACAGGAGTTATTAGTTTATGAGGTCAAAATTTTTGTTTTGCGTTAATGTAGCCTCCCATAGTCAAACAACCTATCTCTTCCTTTCGAGCGAGTGCAAATAGAGTGAAATGGTGCTGATAACATGTTAAGTATAACGTATGAAATGTAAATATAACAATAGAAAGAATTTGTGTATTGCATTGATCTAATCTTGAAAATATATACGTGGTGAAATAGTGCGGTGAAAAGATGTCTTGTCTTGAAGGATAAGCCAACCCATTTTTATAGGTTGTGAAGTAATATGGCAAAAAGATATCTTGTCCCAAAAAATAAGGCAACCATTCTTACTCCACGCTAAAGTAGATATCCCTTTAGTAATTACGTTAACCACTTAATACAATTATCACTAATGTTTACTCTAGCCTAGTGACACTTTCTCATAACGTATTTTTATAAAGCTTCACCTCTTTGAACATTGTAGAAAGGAGTTGAATTTGACGAACTGCTTGAACAATTAAATTAATATATTCCGTAGGTAGTCTTTTCCATATCATAGCCCCTATAGCTCAGTGGTAGAGCGTCAGTCTTGTAAACTGAAGGTCCGTAGTTCGATCCTGCGTGGGGGCACTTTTTTTTTTGAAAACTTTGCACTGACATAAAGCACACAAGACAGTTTATATTGCACTGTGACATATACAGAGGAAACAACGCCCCTGTTTGTTTCAGCTTTTTGCGGCTTCTGGCCACCAAAAGCTGCTGCGGGCTGCCAAACACGTCAGCTTTTCAGCCAACTTCTATAAAATTTGTTTAGGTAAAAACCATTCAAAATCAACATAAACATATAATCGGTTGAGTTGTTGTAATAGTAGGAATCCGTCACTTTCTAGATCCTAGCCCTATGAACATCTTTATCTTCCTCCGCACGTAATCCTAATAATACTCAGATTCTCCCCACAGCCAGATTCTCTTCACAGCTAGATTCTCAGAAAAGCTGGTCAGAATAAAGCTGAACCAAACAGGCCCAACACGTTGCATGTCCAGAATTTTTGTTTTTGGAAAGCTTTGCACTGACATAAAACACACAAGACTAGAGATGCCAATGAGTAAAACAACATAAAGCACACAAGACTAATGCAATGCTAAGTATTACGTGTCCAAACCCATATCTACGAAGAAAAAATAGGTCCGCTAAAATACTCATACCCATAACGGATATAAAATTTTGTCCAAACTCATGCTTATGCGGGTTTCGAATATCCAATGGATTTACCACCCACTAACATTAATATAAAA
Organism: Zea mays; assembly: GCF_902167145.1. Taxonomy (NCBI): domain Eukaryota; kingdom Viridiplantae; phylum Streptophyta; class Magnoliopsida; order Poales; family Poaceae; genus Zea; species Zea mays. The sequence goes on along the minus strand of NC_050097.1, from coordinate 199,392,124 downwards.
AATAATTCATCATATAAATGACAGTCAATACATTAATAAGCCAGGATAAAAAACAAGCGATGAATAGTTTTAGCTTAAACTTTGTTAGATGAAGTTTATTTCGATTAGAACATATTTAATTAATGATATTATGAGACATATTTATAAGAAATGTTGATGGAATCGAACACTGTTTAATACCCACTCTGTTGCAAATTAGTAATCGTTTTAGATCATCATTTTTATATCTATCGAAACAAATAACAACGAGTACGGCCACATATACAAAACGCATATATCAGTTATTGAATGAATTTTTTAAAAGGCTAAAACAACTTCTATTTTGGAATAGAGGGAGTAGGGAAAAAAACCTGCTCTCCCAATCCCCAGGTCCTCATCGGCCTCCTCTCTCTCGGTCTCCGCCAGATCTCCCCACGGAACCCTACCCGAGCATCAGCCATGGCAATCGCGGCGCGCGCCCTGCGCCGCCTCCCGCTTCACCTCTCCCCCTCGATCTCCCGCTCTTTCTGCGCAGTTTCCCCGGCCGCCGCCTCGGCCCCCGCCGCCGCGTCCGCCAAGGTCGCTGACCGCATCGTGCGCGTCCTCGCCATCGATCCCGACGGGGCGCGCCGCGATGTGGTCGGCCTCTCGGGGCAGACACTCCTTCGCGCTCTGGCCAACGCGGGGCTCATCGAGCCGGCCTCCCACCGCCTCGAGGATATCGACGCGTGCTCCGCCGAGTGCGAGGTCCACATCGCGCAGGAGTGGCTTGACAAGCTGCCACCACCGTCCTACGAGGAGCGATACGTGCTCACGCGCGCGTCCAGGAACCGCGAGCTCAACAAGCACGCGCGCCTGGGCTGCCAGGTCGTCCTCGCGCCGGAGCTGCAGGGGATGGTCGTCGCCATCCCCGAGCCTAAGCCGTGGGACATCCCATAATGGCCTGCCGACGAAAGGTAAGGTGCGGCTTTTGACGCTGTGAGCCTTCCTTAATTCCCTTGGCTCGGTCAAGCTGTGCGCCTGTGCCATCCCCTTTTATATGTTACGGATTTAGTGAAGAATAATAATTTGATGAGCAAAACTTGGCATTGGTTAACTTTTGTTCCTAGTATATGATGCTGTAATGTGGAATCCTTTTGCAACTACCGCAGTTTAATGTTTCATGGTTTGAAGTTTTGTACATTGTGATGAATGGTTGATTAGTCTTTTCATTTCCACCTTCAGAACTATAGTAGAAAATGAAACTTGCTCTTGTATAAGCATGTGCCTAAACGATTTTCTATATTCTTTCAGAGCTCTTGATATACCTGCAAGGTACTACGTATATGCGTAAAGTAAACTCATTAACTAGTTCCGAAAACTGAAAAATATCTTTTGATGCCTTTGTTGCTGGTTTCTCTGTGGTCTAACTCTTTTGGCCGTAATACAAATAACATAAGCTTATTAAAGTTTCAAAATATTTAGTCTACAATATCCAGCAGACTGGTCTTATTTAACAGGACTGCTTAGGCATTATGTTTAGCATATATTATGCAATGCGCTAATTAGAGGAGGTTAACACACGTTTGCCTGTCTTTCTAATTTAGTTTTACCGTTGGGGAAAGAACTTGCTTGTGGCAATTGACCATATTCTTTTAGATATTCGAGGTTGGGCTGCTGTTTGCCGTTATATTCAGGATCACATTGGCCCCATTAACTTCGTTGCAATGGCATGCTATCACACATTCTCTGTAAGGAAGCTCAACTTTGCAAGATCATACTTTTGGATTTTTCTTTGGTTGTGCAACCCCATTCGAATGGAATGTTGTGTTCAGAGCTTTGGAGGTTGGAACTTGTATTGCCCAGATGTTCTGTCCACAGTTGTCATTGAGTGTATTTTGCTCGCCACCTCAATTGAAATCAGTTCTTTAAATGTCCAAAAGAGTTGTTTTCATAGAGCTCTGATGCGTTGAAGAACGTCTCTGAGTGCCTGGTGGTTGGAGATGACAAATAGAATGAGAGATTTGAGCTTATCAGCCTCGAACGTGTAGCATGGTCTTTTCCACGTTTGGGGAATTCTGTTCCTAAATGAGGTATACGAATATCGTGGAACATCACTCCAAATGCAGTGGGAAATGATCCAAATCAAAGGTATGAAATGGAGGAACCAAACCTTTCCCGCGATCGAAATCAAAGGTACCAAGTGGAGGAACCAATTCTGTACTCATGCATTTACACTCTACTATAGTTTGATGGTTACTCTATTCACAGGGTCTGATGCCCTACCGGAAGAATCCTAGCGGCTATAGTTGCACTGTTCAGTCTATTCAGTTTGATGGCACCTGTCAGACTAGTCCAACATAAGTAGAACATATCTAATATGTTTTTGAACATCATTGGACTCAGGTGCAACGTTCTGACGACGTTGTTTTTAGGATTCGACAACCATGCCTTTTCTGGCGTTCCACATGTAGGCGGTGGACCATACTCAATGGTTCGATGACTCGGTTTCTTAGGGTTTGATGCCTTCAAACTCTCCCAAACCACTTCTAATTTAAAAACTTTATGAATGGGTTTGTTCCAAATGACTTTGGGCCTCATATGACTTAGTGCTAAAGCCAACTAGTGTGCACCATATATAACTCATTAAACTTATCTAGGTTAACCTACTAGTTTATATATCTTTATAACACAACCTAAGTAAACAAAGTCCTAAACTACTCTAAGTGTCTCTCAGCTTCAGTCGATACTTAGATTTAGTTCATCCTCAACCTCGGCATCCATCCTTTAAAAACCAAAATGAACTTTAGGACATGAAAACCATTGATTGCCCAAACAATCATCATTATAGTGACCTAACTAAATTATCTCTGTAAAATATTTGTTATTCATAATAATCTTGTGTCCCCATTAATCATTGAAACCACCAAGGGCCTAGATTGTTTCAATCTCCTCCTTTTTGGTGATTGAAACGCTACCTCGAGTATGTAAAACAAATGAGGTTTTTAAAGTACTTGATTTGCATAAACCTACAACGTCAGAAATGAATGTTAGGGCAAGTTCATGCAAACTAAGTCCACAACCTGCATTGTAAGAGTGAAAGGTTAAATGCAAGTACGTAATTAAGCTCGTTTGCATGAAATGTAAATATAAGAGCATAAACATGCATAATTGACGTGATATGAATATAAAGAGAAAAACATATATCACAACATATCATACACATGCAACATAACATAACGTATAAGGCATAAAAGGAAATGTGCATGCACTATATGAACATATCAACATACGAACATGTATGAGTATCATGAGAGAATCACAGGTAAAAATATCAAAATACTCAATACTCCCCCTATCTCACATACTCTCCTACCACCCTCTCTCCCTTTAGCATCAGTCATCAAGACCTAAGGGTCCATATGCGGTGAAGAGACATACATGTCAATTGCTAAGACGTGGGGGTGAGCTTGAAATATTTCACATAAGGTGTATCATATGGATATGTACTATCAGCTATTTAGTTGTTGTCTGGCTCGTTATCGCAGGTATAGTAGAGGATGTGTGTTGAGCCTGAGTAGAGGACTTGGTAACAAGGTCGACCAACTGATTCTTGACAAAGGTGCTCTCAACTGCTACTAGACTATCATAAACTGGAGCCTCTTAAGCTATCATTGATGTTGTCTCTACCGTCTCTAAAGTATGGGCGACTGTGACTATAGGGGTCTGACTCACTATAGGTGTCAGCGCTAAAGAAGCTATTGACGAGGGAAACCTCTCTATGGGCACAATAGATGAAGCTGCTTTAGGCACTAGCTCCTATAACTTAGGAGTGGGACGCCTAATGATCTCATTGAAAGTGGTTGGTAGACTCGTGTAACTGAAACTAGTGGTGCTTATTAACTACGTGTAGTTTGAAATGAGTTAGTTTGTTTCTAAGCTGGCATTGTACTATGTATCTACCCTAAGCCTAGTGTAGCGAACAAATATGCAAACTATAGTGAAGGCAAGGCAAATAAAAATGGAGACGAACCCTAATTCTAAAGTCCACTGGACTGTAACATTGGAGTCATTATGATCGTCGTAGTTGTTGGAGCAAGTTGTTGAAAAAAGAGGAATCGTCAGAGGCGCATAATTACATCATACCATGTGCTCCATGAAGTCTAAGTAATATCGTTGAGTGGCTAATACCTAATAGCTCCTATTGAAACCGCTCCTAGTACCGCTGGATCTGCTCAAACATAGTGAGCGTCTGCTCTAAAAGCATTAATAGTCCTTAGGTCAAGGTGAATAACCATAGGATTGTCTGGACTAGCTCCTCTAGGGTGTCGAGGCGGTATATGGGCTCCATGTCTTAGTCCCTCGGGGTGTGGTATCACTAGAACTTAAAACAGGTGGACCAACAAACGGTGGACTGTTGTTGAGTCTGTTTGGGCTATGACTTCTTCTTAGGTCGATACGTAGCCTCGCAACCTTTAAGGGCCTTTGTGCCTCTCTACCTGCCAACTTATGCTTTCTAGTGCTCTTAGTTTGTAGCTGCTCTAGAGTGTGGAGGTGGTATATGGGCTTCACATCTTAATCGCTCAGGGCATGGTGTCACTGGAACTCAAGCATAGGTGGACCAACAAATGGTGGACTGATGTTGAGTCTGTTTGGGCTATGTCTGCTTCTTAGGTCAATACGTAGCCTCGCAACCTCTAAGGGCCTTTGTGCCTCTCTATCTGCCAACTTATGCTTTCTAGTGCTCTTAGTTTGAACTACCTCGCTCTCATCACGGGTTGAAGAGGGTTGTGGTTGTTTGTCATGGGCATCAACACCCAAACCTCCAACATTCTTGGTATGAGTCATCTCAATTCTCAATGACAACAAGAGAACCACTAAATGGCATTGCCACTCAACATTAAACCTAGAGACACTTGGCCTTGAGTGCAGCTCAACCATACTACCACACATTGTCTCAACAGTCCAACATACTTTATTACGGTTATTAAAACAACAAAACGTTGAAACACTCATGGGTGAAGTTTTGACTTTTAATGTTTTATGAAGTCTAAACATAGTTTTACATAACATAAGAAAATCTCAATATATCATAATTTCAGACAATAACATTAAGTTAAATGCCAAAAAACCAACATAAGTTCACATAATAATATTGTGCAAACTGATGTCCACAACCACATTACTACAATAACTCAAGTTCAACTAATAACAAGTCGACAATCGCAAACAAAAGTGGAGTGAAATGTCTAGTAGTCCACAACCACAAACATAGCACAAAAGCAACTAAAATGGAATGCAATGTCCACAACTGCAAGCACACAAGCGTTACTCAATCTACCTCTACCATATATCTCAATAACCATCATCCAAATCATTTATACCAACATCATGCTTGTCTTTTTCTTCCTCATCACCATGGCCACCAATGTTGTTTGTTGCTTCGTCATCATCCATATCAAGGTCGTCATACACAAAACTAGCGGTGAGCCAAGCACGAGCAGGGGAGGCGGGGCCGCGTCGTCATGGGGGAGCAGGGGAGTCGTGGCCACATCACAACGTGGGGAGGAGGGCAGGAATGTGGCGAGCAGGGAGTAGGCGGTGCCACGGTGCAGTCGGGCACGAGCAGGGAGGCAGGGCCGTGGCGCAGGGAGCCAACAAGCTGAGACTAGAGCAACAGGCGAGGAAGTCAACTAGGCAAGGATGTAACTTACCGCGGCGAAGCGCAGAGAGCTGACAACGACGCCGCGGCGGCTGACGGGAGTAGGCACAAATGCGGCGGGCGTGAGGTGGAGGACGTCTAGATAGTTTTAGAGTAAGACTGTCTCCAACAAGGGATGCTAAACCGTCCTGTCCGCCAAATTTAGCGGATGGAAACGTTCTCTACGCCTCCAGCAAGAGACTCTAAACCATACGCTAAAATTTAGCGGCTGCCTCCGAGACGCTAAATCTGCCGGACGTACGACCACTCGCTAAACACTGTTCGCGTGCCGTCTCCTCCATTCATTCCCGCACCCATGTACCGTACCACTGCCGGCGAGGACCAACTTGTTGCCGACGCCAGTGAATGTGTGATCGCAGAGCTCGTCCCAACCGACGCCATGGTGTTCGTGTGGCTTTGGTTGCTTGTGCCCAGTTGGAGAGAAGCTGCGCGAAGGTGGGAGAGAGAGCCAACAGTAGCTCTACGGCTCTGCCATGCATATGTTCGATGAAATGACCGAGAGAAGGATAGAAAATAAACGATGAGTTTTTGAAGCGATCGGTAATATATATATATATATATATATATATATATATATATATATATATATATATATATATATATATAAGATGGTACCACTTTAGATATAGAGGATCGAGTTTAGAGAACGTTGCTGGAGATGATGAAAATATAGAGGATGGAATCTTTTAGAGAGAACTGTAAAGGACAGAGAATATTCCTTTAGAGGATGAAATTTAGAGTACGTTGCTGGAGATAGCCTAAGGCTGCCTCCAGCAATGTCCCCTAAATTCCATCCCCTAAAGGAATATTCTCTGTCCTTTACAGCACACTCTAAAATTTTTTGTCCTCTATATCTTCTCAATCTCCAACAACGTTCTTTGGTCCTCTAAAGCTACAGTATACGTTCTTTTCTCTATTTATTTAGTTTTTATTTGTTTTCTTTTCACCTTTTTATTATAAAAAATTTAACACCTTAATTTATGAAAGAAAAAAACCTTTACAAAAAATTAATAGCCAAATTACTCATCTTCCAATAGTACCATTAACAAATTATTGGAAATTTCTGTATATATTTGTTCGTTGCCACATTCGTGTGCCAAAATCCTTAATTCAAATATTTAAAATAATTACTTTTGAACACATAAATTACCAAACAGTGTAGATATGGGTACGGTCGTCCAAAGAAATAAAATTATCAAAGGCGGGAGGAATCAACATGGGCCGATCGTCCAGAGAAAAAAATACTAAACAAAGCTCAGACAGCGTATAGAGCACGACCACTCGCGCGCTACGTTTGGCGGACGGCGAGTACCCTATAAATTTTAGCGGACCTTTTAGCGGACGTTGTTGGGCGGAGATCGGACGGAAGAAAACGCTATATGTAGCGGACAGAACAATTTACCGGTTATTGTTGGAGACAGCCTAAGTGTTTTTCTAAACGTGGTCTTTCTAGGGCCTAGAACACTTAAATGCTTAAAATGGATGTTTTAGCGCTTAAAACGAGTGTTTTTACGTTTTTTTGTGAAATGTTACTAAGCTTTATGTCTCAGTAGCGCTTTAGCGACTTTTTAATAACATTATTATTATTTACTCTACTAATACTTTAGTATGGTTGAGTTTACTGCTCAACCATACTTTATTATTTACTCTGTTAATATATTAATTTCAAGTTCTTATTTATCATATGTTAAAAAATATTAAAAAGAGATATTTCTATCTAATATGAAGAATTTAAAAAGCAATATAATTTGTTTATATCATAGGATGAATTAGAAATTAAAATTTAATAATTTAGTTGTTGGGGCCATGCTTCGTTGCGCCGAAGGTCTTGCGTGAAGAAGCAGCTTCGGCTGAAATCGTCCCCAGGAAATGGCCGAAGGTTCCTTTTTATAGAGCTTCGGCGTTACAAACCGACATAAAGATAGAATGACCTTTTTATCCATAGAGGTCTAAGATAATGTTGTAAACTTTTGTAAAGGGCATAATTGTAATTCGTCACAGGCTGCGTCCTGTGTCTATAAATAGATGAACAGTACCCCCGTACTGTTCACACGAACCTGTCATTTGCCTTCACATCACACTTGTATTCTTCAAGACCGAAGGTACATTTGTAATTTGGAGCCATTTACATTCGTTTATAATAATAAAAATGGAGATGATTTTATGATAACATTTAAGTATTTTCATATCTCATGATTTATATGAATGCTTCGTTCCTCATTGTCACGCTTACGAAGCTACGTCCTTCGTAACCTTCGTCCGAGATGCTTTATATCCCAAAGGGATATAATGTTATGGAGGACGAAGGACTTTTACACTTAACATTTTCTATGTTGCCTTGTTCTTAATTCTTAGCATTTGAGAACAAGTCCCCAACATTGGCGCCCACCTCCGGTGAACTCACTTCCACTTTTTGAGCTGATGGCTTCGTTCAACAACCGAGCTGGAGCTGCCTCGGACCCGAAGCTGGTGCTACCGATCACAGGTGGCTCGTCCTCAGAGCCAGCTAACAAGAAACAGAAGAAGGAAGCACAGAGGAGGGTACAGCATGTTGGGGTGCAAGGACCCTTCATCAAGACAAGATGGTCTCACATTCCTATTACCTTCTCCCAAGAGGACCTTCAGCTCAAAGATTACCCACACAACGATGCCATGGTTATCTCTTGTGTTATCAAAGGATTTCTGGTCCACAATGTCTTGGTTGACACAGGCAGTGCAGCTGACATCATATTTGCTAAAGCCTTCAGACAAATGCAAGAGCCAGAAGATAAGATTCATGATGCTACACATCCTCTCTGTGGCTTCGGAGGAAGACAGATTGTAGCACTGGGCAAGATCACCATGTCAGTGACCTTCGGATTCATCAACAACACTAGAACTGAGCAAGTTGTGTTTGACATTGTTGACATGGAATATCCTTACAATGCAATTGTTGGTCGTGGTACTCTTAATGCCTTCGAAGCAATCCTTCATCCTGCTTATCTTTGCATGAAGATACCTTCGGAACAGGGACCCATTGCTATCCATGGAAGTCAGGAAGCCGCAAGAAGGGCCGAAGGTAACTGGACTGACTCCAAAGCAATCCATAATATAGATGGAGCCGAAGCTTGTGAACAGTACAAATTCAGAAGGGAGAAGGCAGCTTCAGCAGATCAGCCGAAGCCCATGCTATTGTGTGAGGACATAGCAGAGCAGAAGGTGCTGTTGGGCTCGCAATTATCTGAAGACCAGGAGAAAACCTTGATAAGGTTTTTATTCAACAACAAAGATGTTTTTGCATGGTCGGCTAATGATCTCTGTGGAGTAAATCGGGATGTTATTGAACATTCGCTCAATGTTGACCCATCCTTCAGACCCCGAAAGCAGAGGCTTCGGAAAATGTCTGATGACAAGGCCGAAGGGGCTCGCAATGAAGTAAAAAGACTCCTCACTGCAGGAGTTATCAGAGAAGTGAAGTATCCAGAGTGGCTAGCTAACACTGTTATGGTGAAGAAGGCCAATGGCAAGTGGAGAATGTGTATCGATTTCACAGATCTCAACAAGGCTTGTCCGAAGGACGAATTCCCGTTGCCAAGGATAGACTCTCTAGTCGATGCAGCAGCTTCTTCAGAGCTCATGAGTCTCTTGGACTGTTACTCAGGATATCATCAAATCTGGATGAAAAAGGAAGATGAGCCGAAAACTAGCTTCATAACTCCAAGTGGCACGTATTGCTATCTTCGGATGCCTGAAGGGCTCAAAAACGCTGGAGGAAGTTTCAGCAGAATGACTGCGAAGGTTCTTCAGTCTCAAATAGGCAGAAATGTGTTGACCTATGTTGATGACATTATCGTCAAAAGCACGAAGCAGGAAAATCATATTGCTGATCTGCAGGAGACCTTCGCCAGCTTCAGACAAGCTGGTTTGAAGCTGAATCCAGAGAAATGTGTCTTCGGAGTAAAGAAGGGTAAATTTCTTGGATGCTTGGTTTCAACAAAGGGAATCGAAGCTAATCCAAATAAAATCGAAGCTATACTTCGAATGGAGCCACCAACTACAAGAAAAGGGGCCCAAAGATTGACAGGAAGGCTGGCATCTCTCAACAGATTTATATCCAGATCAGCAGAAAGAAACTTACCATTTTTCGAGGTGCTGAAGTCAGCCGAAGTCTTTCAATGGGGCCCAAGTCAACAAAAAGCCTTCGAAGAGTTGAAGCAATACTTGATAGATCTCACAACATTAACTCCACCAACGCCAGGGGCTCCTCTGTTGTTATATGTGGCAGCTTCGCACTCAGCAGTAAGTGCGGCACTTGTCCAGGAGAAGCTTGATGGCCAGCTCAAGAAGCAAGTCCCAGTGTATTTTGTATCTGAGGTCCTTAGTGTCTCAAAGAAAAATTATACAGAGCTGGAGAAGGTATTATATGCCGTTTTAATGGCATCCAGGAAGCTTCGGCATTATTTTCAGGCATACAATATCATTGTTCCTTCTTCGCAGCCGTTGAAGGATATAATGAGAAATAGAGAAGCTACTGGACGGATTGGGAAATGGGCTGCAGAGCTCAACGAATTTTACATTGATTATGTGCATAGATCTTCGATCCAGTCTCAAGCATTGGCAGATTTCATTGCCGACTGGACGCCAGGGGCTCAGGATGAAGAAGCAAATAAAGATGCCGAGGTGTGGACAGTATTTTGTGATGGATCTTGGGGAATCTTCGGAGCAGGTGCAGCTGCTGTGTTGGTTTCACCATCCAAGGTCAAAACTTGTTATGCAGCAAGACTTGATTTCAGCTGCACAAACAATATTGCTGAGTACGAAGCCCTGCTTCTGGGCCTTCGGAAATTAAAGGCAATGGGAATCAGAAGGGCAATTCTTAAAACTGATTCCCAGGTGGTTTCGGGTCATGTTGACAAAAGTTGCAAGGCTAAAGATCCGAAGCTTGAAAAATACCTAGATACGGTCCGAAGGATCGAAGCATCCTTCGAAGGATTCTCTGTCAAGAATATCCCTCGAGGACAAAATGAGCATGCTGATTTGCTAGCTAAGTCTGTGGCACAGGGGCTGCCGTTACCTTCGGATGTGTTCTTCGAAACAATAAAGGCACCTTCAGTGGAGCTCCTTGAAAGAGCAGTCCTCAACATATCTCCTGTTTACAGCGAAGATTGGAGAACTGAAATAATCTCTTACCTTCAGGGTAAGTTCCTTTCAGATGACGAAACTTACAATAAAAGAGTAGAGGCAAGAGCTCGTCCATATGTCATGATAGAAGGGGAATTATACAAACATGGAGTTTGCGCTCCGCTGCTCAAGTGCTTATCTAGAGCCGAAGGTATAGAGTTGATGAAAGAGATACATGCAGGCCTGTGTGGATCCCACATCGGATCCAGGCCGTTACTTGGAAAAGTGTTCCGCCAAGGTTTTTATTGGCCGAAGGCAGCTTCGGATGCAGCGGAGTTAGTCCAAAAGTGCGAAGGTTGTCAAAAATGTGCAAGAGATCAAAAGCAACCTTCGTCTTTGACACAGCTGATACAACCCATCTGGCCATTGCAAAGATGGGGCCTTGACTTGTTGGGTCCATTACCACCGGCCCAAGGGAATCTAAAATATGTTGTAGTAGCTGTGGAGTATTTTTCCAAATGGATTGAGGCGAGGCCATTAGCTACAATAACTTCGGCCACTGTCCAAAAGTTTTTCTGGCAGAACATTGTCTGTCGCTTCGGAGTACCGAAGGCCATCACTGTAGACAATGGAACGCAGTTTGACTCCGAAGCTTTCAGAAACTTTTGTGATCAAATTGGAACGAAGATCCATTTTGCATCAGTCAGGCATCCGGAGTCGAATGGGCTTGTTGAAAGGGCCAACGGCATTATAATGACAGGAATAATGAAGCTAATCTTCAATCAACCCAGGGGAAAGTGGCCAGACCAGTTAACCAAAGTGGTGTGGAGCCACAATACAACAGCATCAAGATCTACAGGCTTTACCCCATTCAAGTTATTATTCGGAGACGAAGCAATAACCCCGGAAGAAGCCAAAGCTGGATCAATAAGAGTAGTAGCTTCGGCAGAATCAGGTCCCGAAGATGCTTGCCTTGTGGAAAAGGATGCTTTAGAAGGGATCAGGCTTCAGGCCGTGGAGAATATCAATAAATATCAGGCTGAAACAGTTAAATGGCGAGATAGAAAAGTCCGGTTAAAAAATATTGAGCCGGGACACTTGGTGCTTCGGAGAGTGGCTAACCCAGATACAGTGGGTAAGCTACAGTTGAAATGGGAAGGACCATTCTTAGTAGTATCTTCGTCAAGGCCTGGATCGTACAGATTGAAGGACATGGATGGCAACGAAATTCCAAGGTCTTGGAATGCGGATGAGCTTCGGCGATACTATGTATAACATGATGTAATTTTTTATGTTTTTTCTTTTCTTTTTCATGGCACCCTTTTCCTTTCCGAAGGGGGAGAAAGGTTTTTAATGGGGCCATCATGTGTAATTTCCTTTTTTAGTTCTTATAAGAGCAAAATCCCCCAAAAAATGTAAATGTAACAGCTGAGAACGCATCATCGAGTGCAGGAACTGAAAAAGAAAAAAGAGAAGAAGCTCCAAAGACGTCCCTAAGGGGATGCAGAGCTCTCAGCGAAAAGTCAACGCTGGTACCGTCTAAGTAAAAGACGAAGAAGCTCCAAAGACGTTCCTAAGGGAATGCAGAGCTTATACCGCCTAAGTAAAAGGCGAAGAAACTCCAAAGACGTTCCTAAGGGAATGCAGAGTTTATACCGTCTAAGTAAAAGACGAGGAAGCTCCAAAGTCGTTCCTAAGGGAATGCAGAGCTGATGTGTGGTTGATTCCAAGGAAATAATGGTTGAGTGTGGCTTCGGTTATATGTTTTGGACATTCATTCGCACATCACATTACATCATAGCATTTGCATTCATAAGCATTCATTCATGGCATCTGTGTTACTAAGTGGTTGCTTCGGCAAAAAGGAGAAGTATTCTTTTATGTTTTGGAGTGTACAAAAAAGCAAAGCTTCCGCAGAAAGAAGAAGCAGTCTTTAATGCTTCGTTGTGTACGAAAAGAAGGGAAGGTGTTTTTCGCCTTCGGCTCAAAATATTGATTTCGTCCACATCAAAGCGTCTTAATAAAAGGGTAAGGATATATTACAAGGTATGTACAAAGTTCCTTGAGAACGGTTTAATTGTATTTACAACAAGTTGTTACAAATTTTCTAGCCTACTACTACTAATCTTCTTCAGGCTCCCGCTTCGGCGGCATATTCTTTAATCACCTTCAGCTTCGTCATCCTACATGAATCCAGGTATCCAGAGTAAAAATCAAGTATGAAGGAGAAGGTAAGTACAAAGTAGGATTTCTTACTGGTTCAAGATGACTTCGAGCTTCGTCTCCAGCCTTCTCCCGCCCGCCTTTTGTCCATATCATTTTTATAAATCTATTTGAGATACTTCGGGCGAGGTCAGGTATATCGTCCAGGATTGATGGAGACAGGGTGAAGTTGGGCCTGTTGACGATCTTTCCATGCTCGCAGCCAGCCTTCAGGAATGCTGCAGCAGTACCCCGAGAAGCTACCCAGGCACAGAAGTCACCGTGCCCAGCTATAACTTCGTCAAGTTCTTCAATTTCAGCTTCGATATGATCGAAGGCTTTTGGTAAATCTTCATCCGAAGGGGTAAATTTCCCGCTGCTGGCTCCAACTGAGTAAAAGATCTTCTTTAGTTGTTGGATACAATTGTTGCTAAAATTCAAACATTTATCCTGAAGGCTTGTTAATGATTTCTTCAAATTTGAGTTGGCTTGGACTTCGGCTTCAAGTTTAGAATTAAGCTCTAGCTTTTCTTGTTCAAACTGTTTTGATTGACCGATAAGCTTCGAATTCAATTCTGATATTTTAGCTTCGGTCTCTGCCAGCAAGCCTTCGGTTGATTGAAGTTCGAAGTCTTTCTTTTCAATGATGACTGATTGTTCTTTTATTTTGCTCTCTAAATTTCCAATTATAGCTTCGTGTTTTTTGTCCTCTAAATCCTGCTGCATCTTCAGAGCTTTGCTCAGTAGCATGCTCTGCACAAAAACAGTTTTCGTTAGTAACATTTTCATTATCCAAAGCAATAAGGAACAGAGAAAAGATTGTTTACCTTGAAATTGGAATAAAATAAGCTGCCGACGATATGCTGTCGTCGGTAGCGGCTGATATCTATCTCTAGCTTCGGAAAACCGATACTCTTTGACAGAGTACCGATGACCTTAGCTCCGGTTTGGTCTCGAATGCAGCCTAATTTTTCATCGTCCACACCTCCGAATAGAAGAGCTCCTGGCCTGTATCCGCAAGATTTGGCATAGTCTTTTAGCTCTTCTATTTCGTCCCCCGAAAGTTTTTGCCCAATTAAATTTTGAAATGTGTAGGCTTCGTCGTCCGAAGCGACTTCGGCTATTTCTTTCCTCTTCTCAGGCATTGCGGCCATGACTTTTTTAGCAGCAGCGGCAGCTTCTTCTGCAGCCATGTCTTCTAAAATTTTGTCGATATTCTCAATGGTAGTCTCTAAGTTCACATCTTCGGCTGTAGCGGCTTCGGTAGCCGCGACCTCCGAAGGTGCGACTTCGACGTTTGTTGTGTCTTCAGCAGCTGCTGTTTTCTGAATTGATGCTCTCGGTGGCGTCTTGTCAATAACTTCTGTTACGGCAATAATTCTTTGCCTTTTTGCTTTGGTTATCTTCGTTTTTTCCGGCTCCGCCACCTTTTGAAAAAGCTTCGTCAGTCGAGGCCCTAATGGACTTAGCTTCGTGGGCATGGGTTCAGTCATTACCTTTAGAATTTCCTCCACGTCGCTGGTAGAAGGTGGTGTGGGGGTCCCCTCTCCTTCGGATAGTTTTCGCTTTGGAGTTGATATTTTTCTCTTGACAATTTTCTTCTTTTTTGGTGGTTGTTCTTCATCCTTGTTTGAAGCTTCGGCCTCTCTTTTTCTTCTCTGGCCCTCAGCATCCTTGTTCAGCTGCGCATAGTCAGGATATTCGAAGCCCAGTGCATCAAGCACTCGGTTCAGCCTTCGCTTCGGACGGGTACCGAAGGCTGCTGTCATCAGTTGATCTTCTTTTTTCGAATAATTTCCAAGAATTTCATTACACATCACCTCAACTGTGTCCAGCCACTCTTGGCAGGGCTTCTTAAAATATTTCTTGAATTTGAAGTGGTAAGGAAGCCGGACAAGATCCCCTTCCTTCTTCTCCCCCTTTAACTTTGGCATTTCCCATTTTTTCAGAGTAGGGAAGACTTTGAATGCTAAGAATTCTTGAACCAGATCCCTGGTACCAATATGCTCTGCAATGATTCTGAATTCATCCATTGCCCGTTGAGTTTGACCCTCTGGTGTCATGTTGCAGTGGGGTCGGGTTTCTCCGAAAGTTAGCTCGACTGGACTTTGCACAAGCTTCTCCTTGTCCTCATCAACCTTGACATAGAACCATTCTGATTTCCAGCCTGCCGGCCATTTGCTTCGGTAGCTAATTACAGGAAACTTTGCGGTTTTCCGGTAGGCAAAATTGTAGCAACCGAAGTTTTCATGAAGCCCATCTTTTCTGGCCTTTGTTTGATAATGCAATTCATGAACTCGACAGAAACTGTCAGCAAAAGGCTCCACTGCTTGGCTTCGGAGGGCCCAAATATAAACGCTAAGCCTAACGATAGCGTTAGGAGTTAACTGGTGAAGGTAGATGCCAAACCTCTTCAATATCTCCGCAACAATCTCGTGAACAGGGAATCTTAGCCCAGCCTTTAAAAAGCTTTTGAAGATGACAACCTCGTCCTTCTCTGGCTTCGGGGTGGTCTCTTCTCCCCCGAAGCGAAGTAGCTTCTTCTGATCTTCACTGAAAAAACCTGCTTTCACCATCTTGGCGAGATCAACCTTTGAAACAGTCGATTTTCCGAAGTCTAGGTGGCTGGGTTTGCTGGGCATGGCAATACGGTAGTCATCTTCGGAGTCGGTTTCTTCAATGTTCCCTTCTCCTTCGGCAGCTGTCGGGTTTGCTCCGGCAGCAGCTATTTCTTCCGTAGTCACCAGTCCGGAGCGCTGCATCGCTTCGGAGATGGGCACAGTCTCCGAAGCTTCAGTTTCGTCCCCCTCACGCTCAACCCTAGCTGTAGAGCGAACTCTGGCCATTTAATTATGAACTTGTGAAACTTTAATACTTTTTTCTCCGAAGCAGGCTTCAAGATGGAGCTTCGTTCAAACCTGACAAACAAGCTTCGGTGATGGTTAAAAATTTTGGCAGCAAAACAGTGCAAATAGCAGTAAATGCTGTGGTAACTTCACACCTACTCGTCTGTTTATATAGTGCTGCAGGTAAGAAGGCGAAGCGGCAGGGTTTTTACACCAGGCGGGCAGTAACTTGTACTCGCTGCGCAGTGGACCGCAAAGACCAAACAGTGACTCTGCAAGGTGGGACCGACACGATCTCGGGAAATGAATCGTTTCTCGGCAACGAGCTCAGGGAAGGTGTTTTTTGGACCTTCGGCTTCCCGAAGCTTGAGAGGATTTTTTCACGGTTCAAGCTCGTTACGAAAAACGATCTAGCGCCGCGAAAGGGGCTACTGTTGGGGCCATGCTTCGTTGCGCCGAAGGTCTTGCGTGAAGAAGCAGCTTCGGCTGAAATCGTCCCCAGGAAATGGCCGAAGGTTCCTTTTTATAGAGCTTCGGCGTTACAAACCGACATAAAGATAGAATGACCTTTTTATCCATAGAGGTCTAAGATAATGTTGTAAACTTTTGTAAAGGGCATAATTGTAATTCGTCACAGGCTGCGTCCTGTGTCTATAAATAGATGAACAGTACCCCCGTACTGTTCACACGAACCTGTCATTTGCCTTCACATCACACTTGTATTCTTCAAGACCGAAGGTACATTTGTAATTTGGAGTCATTTACATTCGTTTATAATAATAAAAATGGAGATGATTTTATGATAACATTTAAGTATTTTCATATCTCATGATTTATATGAATGCTTCGTTCCTCATTGTCACGCTTACGAAGCTACGTCCTTCGTAACCTTCGTCCGAGATGCTTTATATCCCAAAGGGATATAATGTTATGGAGGACGAAGGACTTTTACACTTAACATTTTCTATGTTGCCTTGTTCTTAATTCTTAGCATTTGAGAACAAGTCCCCAACATTAGTAAAGTAAATAATGAAGTATATCATAATTTTTTATAATTTCTGATAATTTTGTTGTACGGCGATTACAAGATCACAACTGTTTTTCTCGCCCGCCTGCGCTGCAACGGTAGCCGATGGACTACTCTGCAACCTCCATATTCAGCTGCGGTCTAAAATGCTTTCATTTGAGATGTTCAATTCATCGAGTTACTTCATACTCGATTCAGAGGTTATCTCTAACGATCAGTTGACATGTTACGGTCCTTTCCAACTTCGGAGTTTGGACTCCCAACAATATCCACAGCTTGAAGACCAAAGAACCTCTCTTGGTAATGGTGTTTAGCAGGCTTTCATGCGCCGACAGAGGGGATGCAAACAAACAAAAGGAACACAGCCAAGTCAATAGGAAGTGAAAACCCAAATCGTCCAACAAGAAAACACAGCTATATGACTGCACACTGAACCACGCCTGCAGAAAGTTGTGGCTTGTGCAGCAAACACCGTCTAACCAAAACTAGTAGGTTTAAATATATAGATAGATATTGTCATGGCCTAAGGAGGCCCACGGAGGGGCTGCGGTAGCAGCAGCCATGAGCCCTCAAAGGGGATTAGATAAGGATAGTTAGAGATAAGATTAGAAGATTAGTTGAGATTATTTAAGAGATTAGTTGAGATTATTTAGGAAGGTTATCAGTTAGTAGTTTGTTGAGAGTTTTTACGAGATAAGGATCTCTAGCTAGATAGGGGCGATCAACCGGCCTATTTATGTAATCAATGGATGAGAAATAAAGTAGTCAAGAATTAGAAGGGACAAACCCTCCTCTTGCTCGGTCGTGGGCAGAGGCCCCTGGCCGACGTTCCTGCCCATCGATACCCCTCTCCAATCCTCACCGATCTACCGATCATAACATCTGGGTGTCATGGACCTTCGGTCCATGGGGATAGTTGTCTTCTTCGGCGAGGTTATACCCCTCTGCCGCAGGCTTGGTTCTAGGGTAGCAGCCCTAGGCGCTTGAGAGGGTCATTTGCAAGAGAGAGAGATTGGCTTGATAATGATCTTGCTTGATTTATTCCCTGCTGCCATGCGGCTTATAAATAGCCCTATGGCTAACCAACTTCTCCTACAAACTCTCAACTAACTCCTACTTTCTTGGACTTATCTGATGCTAACCAACTCTCCACAATTCTCTCATCTCAATCTTATTCTCTAGCCTTATCCCAGCTCATCTTGAGAGCACCTAGAGGGGGGTGAATAGGTGATCCTCTAAAACTTTAAACTTATAGCCACAAAAACTTGTTAAGTGTTAGCACAGTTATTGCCAGGTGGCTAGAGAGGAGTCTCAACAAAACACAATACCACAAGAGATCAAACACAGAGAGGACACAGTGGTTTATCCCGTGGTTCGGCCAAGACCAACGCTTGCCTACTCCACGTTGTGGCGTCCCAACGGACGAGGGTTGCAATCAACCCCTCTCAAGCGGTCCAAAGACCCACTTGAATACCACGGTGTTTTGCTTGCTTTTTCTCAATCCCGTTTGCGAGGAATCTCCACAACTTGGAGCCTCTCGCCCTTACAATTGAAGTTCACAAATAAACACAGAGCAAGGGGGGAATGAGCAACGCACACAAGACTTCAAAAGATCAGAGCAACACGCACACAAGCAGCAACAAGAGCTCGCAACACAACTCCAAGAGTTCACAACTCCACAAGAGCTCTATATGCTATCACAATGAATCGAATGCGCGAGATCAATGTCTTGGTGCTTAGAAAGGTTGTAGGAATGCTTGGTGTCCTCCTCCATGCGCCTAGGGGTCCCTTTTATAGCCCCAAGGCAGCTATGAGCCGTTGAGAACAAATCTGGAAGGCCATCCTTGCCTTCTGTCGTCGGGCGCACCGGACAGTCCGGTGCACACCGGACACTGTCCGGTGCCCGATTTCCTTCCTTAAGCAGCGCAGTTGACCGTTGCAGATCTGGCGCACCGGACAGTCCGGTGCACACCGGACAGTCCGGTGCCTCCTTCCGACCGTTGGCCAGACCACGTGTCGCGCGCAGATTCCGCGGCCGACCGTTGACTCGGCCGACCGTTGGCTCACCGGACAGTCCGGTGCACACCGGACAGTCCGGTGAATTTTAGCCGTACGCCGTCGGCAAATTCCCGAGAGCGGCGTCTTCAGGTCGAGGCAGCCTGGCGCACCGGACACTGTCCGGTGCACCACCGGACAGTCCGGTGCCCCAGACCGAAACAGCCTGTTGGCTGTACACAGCCAACATCCTCCTTTTCTTCTTCTCTCTGTTTCTAACACTTAGACAAATATATTAGTACACAGAACCAATGTACTAAGGCTTAGAAACATACCTTTACTTGTGATTTGCACTTTGTTCATCCATGGGCATAGATTCACATTTAAGCACTTGTGTTGACACTCAATCACCAAAATACTTAGAAATGGCCCAAAGGCACATTTCCCTTTCAATCTCCCCCTTTTTGGTGATTTATGCCAACACAACATAAAGCAACTAGAACAAGTGCAAAATCACTTCAAATAGAACTCAAATCTATTTTGATTCATTTTTGGCATATATGGATCATCCTTTGCCACCACTTGGTTTGTTTTTGCAAATCAAACTCAAATCTCTATCTCTAAGTCAAACACACATGTTGAAGCATAAAGAGAGTCATTCCAAAAGAGATTGATCAAAGATTTCAAAAACTCCCCCTATTTCCCATAATCAATAACTTCTCCCCACAAGAAGCCAACTTTTGACGTAAGAGACAATGCAAGAGTTTTGAACAAACCAAAAGCTCTATTCTACTATTTTCAAAAATCTCTCAAGTGGTAGCTGATCCATTTATTGCTTTGGCCTTTATTTTCTCCCCCTTTGGCATCAAGCACCAAAACGGGATCAACTTTGGCCCTTTTAACCCCATTGCCTCACCAAAATCTTCAATTAAGAGCAAATGGCAATCAGAGTTCATGAGATGAACTTGGAATTAGTTACCCTCTCATCGGAGTGCAGTGGAAGTCTTTCATGGTCCAAGTCCACCTTTTCCCTTTCAATTCTCCTTCGAGACTAAATCAAGCAAACTCAAGCATATGGTTAGTCTCAAAGGGGTCAAGTTGTAACACATCTCCCCTAAACATGTGCATCACCTTGCAACGGACTTGTGAGGTCCAGGGAGTGTTTGTACAACTTGAGCACCACGATAAGCAACAAAATGCAGAATGAACCTGATCAAGGGCATAAACACATGTATGCTACAATTCAATCCAAGTTCCGCGAATCTAAGACATTTAGCTCACTACGCAGCCTGCAAAAGGTCTTCTCATCTAGAGGCTTGGTAAAGATATCGGCTAGCTGGTTCTCGGTGCTAACATGAAACACTTCGATATCTCCCTTTTGCTGGTGGTCTCTCAAAAAGTGATGCCGGATGTCAATGTGCTTTGTGCGGCTGTGCTCAACAGGATTTTCCGCCATGCGGATAGCACTCTCATTATCACATAGGAGTGGGACTTTGCTCAGATTGTAGCCAAAGTCCCTGAGGGTTTGCCTCATCCAAAGTAGTTGCGCGCAACACTGTCCTGCGGCAACATACTCGGCCTCAGCGGTGGATAGGGCAACGGAAGTTTGTTTCTTAGAGTTCCACGACACCAGGGACCTTCCTAAGAATTGGCACGTCCCCGATGTACTTTTCCTATCGACCTTACATCCAGCATAGTCGGAATCTGAGTATCCAACCAAGTCAAAGGTAGACCCCTTTGGATACCAGAGCCCGAAGCAAGGCGTAGCAACTAAATATCTCAGAATTCGCTTCACCGCCACTAAGTGACACTCCTTAGGATCGGATTGAAATCTAGCACACATGCATACGCTAAGCATAATATCCGGTCTACTAGCACATAAATAAAGCAAAGAACCTATCATGGACCGGTATGCTTTTTGATCAACGGACTTACCTCCTTTGTTTAGGTCGGTGTGTCCGTCGGTTCCCATCGGAGTCTTTGCGGGCTTGGCATCCTTCATCCCAAACCGCTTTAGCAGATCTTGCGTGTACTTTGTTTGAGAGATGAAGGTGCCATCCTTGAGTTGCTTCACTTGGAACCCAAGGAAGTAGTTCAACTCGCCCATCATCGACATCTCGAATTTCTGCGTCATCACCCTGCTAAACTCTTCACAAGACTTTTGGTTAGTAGAACCAAATATTATGTCATCGACATAAATTTGGCACACAAACAAATCACCATCACATGTCTTTGTAAAAAGAGTCGGATCGGCTTTCCCAACCTTGAAAGCATTAATAATTAGAAAGTCTCTAAGGCATTCATACCATGCTCTTGGAGCTTGCTTAAGTCCATAGAGCGCCTTAGAGAGCTTACACACGTGGTCGGGGTACCGTTCATCCTCGAAGCCAGGGGGTTGCTCCACGTATACCTCCTCCTTGATTGGCCCGTTGAGGAAAGCGCTCTTCACATCCATTTGGTACAACCTGAAAGAATGATGAGAGGCATATGCTAGCAAGATACGAATTGACTCTAGCCTAGCCACAGGAGCGAAAGTCTCCTCAAAGTCCAAACCTGCGACTTGGGCATAACCTTTTGCCACAAGTCGAGCCTTGTTCCTTGTCACCACCCCGTGCTCGTCCTGTTTGTTGCGGAACACCCACTTGGTTCCCACAACATTTTGCTTCGGACGAGGCACCAGTGTCCAAACTTCATTGCGCTTGAAGTTGTTGAGCTCCTCCTGCATGGCCAACACCCAGTCCGGATCTAGCAAGGCCTCCTCTACCCTGAAAGGCTCAATAGAAGAGACAAAGGAGTAATGCTCACAAAAATTAACTAATCGAGATCGAGTAGTTACTCCCTTGCTAATGTCACCCAGAATTTGGTCGACGGGATGATCCCTTTGAATCATCGCTCGAACTTGGGTTGGAGGTGCCGGTTGCGCTTCTTTCTCCATCACATGATCATCTTGTGCTCCCCCTTGATCACACGCCTCCACTTGAGGTACCTGTTCGTCATCTTGGGTTGGCGGATGCACCATGGTTGAGGAAGAGGGTTGATCTTGCTCCAAGTGTTCCTGTGGTCGCACATCACCAATCGCCATGGTGCGCATAGCGGCCGTTGGAACATCTTCTTCATCTACATCATCAAGATCAATAACTTGCTCTCTTGGAGAGCCATTAGTCTCATCAAATACAACGTCGCTAGAGACTTCAACCAAACCCGATGATTTGTTGAAGACTCTATACGCCTTTGTATTTGAGTCATAACCTAATAAAAACCCTTCTACTGCTTTGGGAGCAAACTTAGAATTTCTACCTTTCTTCACTAGAATGTAGCACTTGCTCCCAAATACACGAAAGTAAGATACATTGGGTTTGTTACCGGTTAGCAGCTCATACGAAGTCTTCTTGAGGAGGCGGTGAAGATAGACCCTGTTGATGGCATGGCAAGCCGTGTTCACGGCTTCCGTCCAAAAGCACTCGGGGGTCTTGAACTCTCCTAGCATCGTCCTCGCCATATCGATGAGCATCCTATTCTTCCTCTCTACCACACCATTTTGTTGTGGGGTGTAGGGAGCGGAGAACTCGTGCTTGATCCCTTCCTCCTCAAGGAATTCCTCCACTTGAAGGTTCTTGAACTCGGACCCGTTGTCGCTCCTTATCTTCTTCACCTTGAGCTCAAACTCATTTTGAGCCCTCCTGAGGAAGCGCTTGAGGGTCCCTTGGGTTTCAGACTTTTCCTGCAAAAAGAACACCCAAGTGAAGCGGGAAAAATCATCTATAATAACCAGACCATACTTACTCCCTCCTATGCTCAGATAGGCGACGGGTCCGAAGAGGTCCATATGCAGCAGCTCCAGGGGTCTTGACGTGGTCATCACATTCTTGCTGTGATGCGCTCCTCCCACTTGTTTACCTGCTTGACAAGCTGCACATGGTCTATTTTTTTCGAATTGAACGTTAGTCAGACCTATCACGTGTTCTCCCTTTAGAAGCTTGTGAAGGTTCTTCATCCCCACATGTGCTAAGCGGCGATGCCACAGCCAGCCCATGCTAGTCTTAGCTATTAAGCATGCATCTAGACCGGCCTCTTCTTTTGCAAAATCAACTAAATAAAGTTTGCCGTCTAATACACCCTTAAAAGCTAGTGAACCATCACTTCTTCTAAAGACAGACACGTCTACATTTGTAAAAAGACAATTATATCCCATATTGCATAATTGACTTACAGATAATAAATTATATCCCAAAGACTCAACTAAAAACACATTAGAAATTGAGTGCTCATTAGAAATTGCAATTTTACCTAACCCTTTTACCTTGCCTTGATTCCCATCACCGAATATGATTGAATCTTGGGAATCCTTATTCTTGACGTAGGAGGTGAACATCTTCTTCTCCCCCGTCATATGGTTTGTGCATCCGCTGTCGATAATCCAGCTTGAACCCCCGGATGCATAAACCTGCAAGGCAAATTTAGGCTTGGGACTTAGGTACCCAACTCATGTTGGGTCCTACAAGGTTAGTGCAAATATCCTTAGGGACCCAAATGCAAGTTTTGTCTCCCTTGCATTTTGCCCCTAACTTCCTAGCAACAATTTTCTTATCCTTTCTACAAATAGCAAAGGAAGCATTTAAAACACAATAAATTGTAGAAGGTTCATTCACTACTTTCCTAGGAGCATGAATAATATTCTTTCTAGGCATAGCATTTTTCCTAGACATATTTCTACCATGCATAAAGGAAGAACTAGAAGCAAACATGGCATGAGAGTTAGAATCATCATATGCATTATAACTCCTATAAGCATTTCTAGTTTGTCTCCTATCATGATATATAAAAGCATGATTCCTTTTAGTGCTACTTGCCATAGGGGCCTTCCCTTTCTCCTTGGCGGAGATGGGAGCCTTATGGCTTGTTAAGTTCTTGGCTTCCCTCTTGAAGCCAAGCCCATCCTTAATTGAGGGGTGTCTACCAACCGTGTAGGCATCCCTAGCAAATTTTAGTTTCTCAAAATCACTTTTGCTAGTCTTAAGTTGGGCATTAAGACTAGCTACCTCATTTAATTTAGAAATGCAAGCTAGGTGTTCACTATAAGCATCAATGTTAACATCTTTACACCTAGTGCACGCTACAACATTTTCTACACAAGAGGTGGATTTACTAGCAATCTCTAACTTAGCATTCAAATCATCATTAATGCTCCTTAATTTAGAAATTGTATCATGGCAAGAAGATAATTCACAAGAAAGAATTTCATTTCTTTTAACTTCTAGAGCATGAGATTTTTGAGCTTCTACAAATTTATCATGTTCTTCATACAACAAATCCTCTTGCTTTTCTAAAAGTATGTTCTTTTCATTCAAGGCATCAATCAATTCATTAATTTTGTCTACCTTGGTTCTATCTAGGCCCTTAAACAAACATGAGTAATCTACTTCATCCTCATCACTAGATTCGTCCTCACTTGAAGAAGCATAGGTAGAGTTCCGAGTACATACCTTCTTTTCCCTTGCCATAAGACATGTGTGACGCTCGTTTGGGAAGAGGGTTGATTTGTTGAAGGCGGTGGCGGCGAGTCCTTCATTGTCGGAGTCGGAAGAGGAGCAGTCCGAGTCCCACTCCTTGCCTAGATGCGCCTCGCCCTTTGCCTTCTTGTAATTCTTCTTCTTTTCCCTCTTATTTCCCTGTTCCTGGTCACTATCATTATCGGGGCAGTTAGCAATAAAATGACCAATCTTACCGCACTTGAAGCATGAGCGCTTCCCCTTTGTCTTGGTCTTGCTTGGCTGCCCCTTGTGACTCTTTAGTACCGTCTTGAAGCGTTTAATGATGAGAGCCATCTCTTCATCATTAAGTCCGGCCGCCTCAATTTGTGCCACCTTGCTAGGTAGCGCCTCCTTGCTTCTTGTTGCTTTGAGAGCAAAAGGTTGCGGCTCGTTGATCGGTCCATTCAAGGCATCGTCAACGTACCTTGCCTCCTTGATCATCATTCGCCCGCTGACGAATTTTCCTAGGACTTCTTCGGGCGACATTTTGGTGTACCTGGGATTCTCACGAATATTATTTACCAAATGAGGATCAAGAATAGTAAAGGACCTTAGTAATAGTCGGACGACGTCATGGTCCGTCCATCTCGTGCTTCCATAGCTCCTTATTTTGTTGATAAGGGTCTTGAGCCGGTTGTATGTTTGGGTTGGCTCCTCGCCCCTTATCATCGCAAACCTTCCAAGCTCGCCCTCCACCAACTCCATTTTAGTGAGCATGGTGATGTCGTTCCCTTCGTGAGAAATCTTTAGGGTGTCCCATATTCGCTTGGCATTGTCCAAGCCGCTCACTTTATTGTACTCGTCCCTGCACAAAGAGGCTAGCAACACAGTAGTAGCTTGTGCATTTTTATGAATTTGTTCATTGATAAACATAGGGCTATCCGAGCTATCAAATTGCATTCCACTTTCTACAATCTCCCATATGCTAGGATGGAGAGAGAACAAGTGAGTACGCATTTTGTGGCTCCAAAATCCGTAGTCCTCTCCATCAAAGTGAGGGGGCTTGCCAAGTGGAATGGGGAGCAAATGCGAATTTGAACTTTGCGGAATACGAGAGTAGTCAAAAGAAAAGTTAGAATTAACCGGTTTCCTTTGCTCGTAGTCGTTGTCCTTTAGGGAAGAGGAAGATTCGTCGCTGTCGTCGTAGTAGACGATCTCCTTGATGCGCCTTGTCTTCTTCTTCTTCCCTTCCTTCCGTCTATGGCCCGAGCCGGAGTCGGTAGGCTTGTCATCTTTGGGCTCGTTGACGAAGGACTCCTTCTCCTTGTCGTTGATCACGATTCCCTTCCCCTTAGGATCCATCTCTTCGGGCGGTTAGTCCCTTTCTTGAAGAGAACGGCTCCGATACCAATTGAGAGCACCTAGAGGGGGGGTGAATAGGTGATCCTGTAAAACTTTAAACTTATAGCCGCAAAAACTTGTTAAGTGTTAGCACAGTTATTGCCAGGTGGCTAGAGAGGAGTCTCAACAAAACACAATACCACAAGAGATCAAACACAGAGAGGACACAGTGGTTTATCCCGTGGTTCGGCCAAGACCAACGCTTGCCTACTCCACGTTGTGGCGTCCCAACGGACGAGGGTTGCAATCAACCCCTCTCAAGCGGTCCAAAGACCCACTTGAATACCACGGTGTTTTGCTTGCTTTTTCTCAATCCCGTTTGCGAGGAATCTCCACAACTTGGAGCCTCTCGCCCTTACAATTGAAGTTCACAAATAAACACAGAGCAAGGGGGGAATGAGCAACGCACACAAGACTTCAAAAGATCAGAGCAACACGCACACAAGCAGCAACAAGAGCTCACAACACAACTCCAAGAGTTCACAACTCCACAAGAGCTCTATATGCTATCACAATGAATCGAATGCGCGAGATCAATGTCTTGGTGCTTAGAAAGGTTGTAGGAATGCTTGGTGTCCTCCTCCATGCGCCTAGGGGTCCCTTTTATAGCCCCAAGGCAGCTAGGAGCCGTTGAGAACAAATCTGGAAGGCCATCCTTGCCTTCTGTCGTCGGGCGCACCGGACAGTCCGGTGCACACCGGACACTGTCCGGTGCCCGATTTCCTTCCTTAAGCAGCGCAGTTGACCGTTGCAGATCTGGCGCACCGGACAGTCCGGTGCACACCGGACAGTCCGGTGCCTCCTTCCGACCGTTGGCCAGACCACGTGTCGCGCGCAGATTCCGCGGCCGATCGTTGACTCGGCCGACCGTTGGCTCACCGGACAGTCCGGTGCACACCGGACAGTCCGGTGAATTTTAGCCGTACGCCGTCGGCAAATTCCCGAGAGCGGCGTCTTCAGGTCGAGGCAGCCTGGCGCACCAGACACTGTTCGGTGCACCACCGGACAGTCCGGTGCCCCAGACCGAAACAGCCTGTTGGCTGTACACAGCCAACATCCTCCTTTTCTTCTTCTCTCTGTTTCTAACACTTAGACAAATATATTAGTACACAGAACCAATGTACTAAGGCTTAGAAACATACCTTTACTTGTGATTTGCACTTTGTTCATCCATGGGCATAGATTCACATTTAAGCACTTGTGTTGACACTCAATCACCAAAATACTTAGAAATGGCCCAAAGGCACATTTCCCTTTCACATCTCAATCTTATTCTCTAGCATTATCCCAGCCTGGCTGTTGCCTCTTGCTCCCTATGATGCCCATGACATCTCCCCCTCCCTTGAGGACCAGCTCGTCCTCGAGCTGCCATAGACTTACCTGACACGACTTAAGGTTAAGCCTTTTACATCTCGGCTTACCTTTATTATTTAAGATGAAAAATACAAAATAATTGTGGAACTAAAATATAAATTTGAACTGCAGCTATTTCCTCCTATCCTCCTGGATCCCAAGGAAAGAGCTGAACTGCGGACTTCACGTTGGATGAAAGGTGAAGGAGGAACCAGCCCGTTCTTATGTTAGGTCTGTCCAGCACCAAGGCAGTTGCCCGAATGAAGGAGACGACCCTCTTTGGCCATGCAGGGGGGCTGCATACCCAGATCTCGACTTCTGCAGGGGGTTCAAAAAGTATAGACGAGACCTGGTGGTTGGGCGCGCAGGCTGCGAGTTGGTGCAGCGATGAGCTGATCAGCAAGTGCAGCTTCCGCACCGCCCGCCTAACAAGGAAGCCGCGCACTATGGCTTGCAGGCGCACCACGACCTGCTCGGCCATGGGGTGGCCCTGGAGGCCACAACAAGGTGCTTCTCCCCACGAAGGGACTGTACCTGGCGGCGTGCCAGGAACCCTCGCGCTGCCGCCTGAAGCCGCACCGCTGCTTGGAGTTCCTTCTCTGTCTTCTCCTTGTAGCGGTGGAACATCACAACGAATTGATCCTACTTCTCTTCGAGACGGCCAAAACTCTCTTCGAGCCGAGTGAATGCATCTGGAGTTGGAGAGGGCGGGTGGGAGGGCGTTGCGGCGGCTGATGGCGCGGCGGCTGGTGGTGGTGAGGGATGGGCACCTGGTGGTGGTGAGGATAACCTGGAGAGCAACACCAATTGGCGTTGTCCGCACGGCTCCGGACGTCGGCGGCTGTGGGCATACAAGCTGCTGCTCGTGGCTTCCTTGCACGACAGAAAGTGCGGGAGATGCGCCGGCAGATGCTCGAGGCAGCCTTAGTGACGGTTGACCTCGGCACACGTGGGCGCGACCTCACCCTGTCGGACGGCCATCAGCAGTGGCACCAGGCCGCTATCTCCAAGTGCGAGCATGATACGTGTCCAACGGGCGACGGACTTCAACTCTAGGGCAGCGGCGGTAGGGAAGGCACTCACCTCGTCATCAACAAGGGCGCACTATTTAGCGCCACCACATTCCGCTACCGGCCGCCACGAGGGCGCCTCCACTGGTTATTGTTGCGACCTATTCCAGGTGCCCATCCATGTGCTCCCCTTTCGTGCAGATGGCGTCAATGGGATCCAGGTGGCTGCACACGTGCGTGTCCGCCTTATCTTATGGGGTAAAAAAATCAGATTCGGAATAATAAGATAAGCCGAGATGTAAAAGGCTTGTCTTCTAGGTGTTTGGTTTTGGGTCAAGTAGACTCGGTCTTTGAGCACCCGTTATGCGGCAGCTCGAGGGCGAGCTGCTTGTCCAGGAGGGGTGTAGTGTCATGGCCTAAAGAGGCCCACGGAGGGGCTGCGGTAGCAGCAGCCATGGGTCCTCAAGGGGGATTAGATAAGGATAGTTAGAGATAAGATTAGAAGATTAGTTGAGATTATTTAGGAGATTAGTTGAGATTATCTAGGAAGGTTATCAGTTAGTAGTTTGTTGAGAGTTTTTAGGAGATAAGGATCTCTAGCTAGATAGGGGCGATCAACCGGCCTATTTATGTAATCAATGGATGAGAAATAAAGTAGGCAAGAATTAGAAGGGACAAACCCTCCTCTTGCTCGGCCGTGGGCAGAGGCCCCTGGCCGACGTTCCTGCCCATCGATACCCCTCTCTAATCCCTCACCGATCTAGAGACCATAACAGATATAATTTTATAATTCTACATGATATGATCATTAAAGATAAGCACAGAGAATCATACAATGTGGACGACTATAAGATAGTCGAGTCATCTGTTGCAACACCAATCATCACCACCGAAGCACCGATGGACCTTGCAGTCATCTTTCAGCGTGAGGCTACAATGTATGCTGGTTCGATGCATAATCAGCTTCAAAAAATTTAATGAGGTATATTTAAGATTTGTACCATGGGAATTGTATTTTATTTTTTATGAGTTATATATTTTCTATTTTGTCAAATATTGTATTTTTTATGCATCTTATACTTTTTATTATTTAAAGTAATGTAATTAAAATTTGGTCTATGTATATTATATTTTTTATTTATTTTGAATAATACAGTTTTAATTTTTCTTTATGAACTACATAGTTTTTATTTGCTTATTTATGTGTTTGATGAATTTTTTTAATAAAACACCGTGTTTCATTTACTACAATATTAAATATGTAAAAGAAAAGTTAATATAATGTTGTGCACCAGAGAGTTACAATAGATAAGGATTAATGACGATCGACACCGTAGCCCGAAAGGGTTAGATCTAGCCTAAGCATCATTTTTAAGAAACAAAAGACTTTGTTCCACTTTCAACTCAAATTGAGTCAAGAAATGCTAAGGGAAAGCCCGTGAAACAATATAATCGAACTTTTACATTTTATTGATGTGGCCTTTTTAAAAATGACGCCATAAACCACTATACTGAAAACGGCCTCGGCGCTTAAACCAGTAGCATTCGTAGGTTCATTTCTGATTTGGGACTTCAAACCAATAGTGTTTGAGACTCACAGGTTTAGAACCGATTGGTGGCTGCCTTCAATCAAGAGCGAAACCAACATGTTATTGCCCACCTTAAAATCACAGATTTTGTATTATCGTGTACAATAAAAATCACATTCACTTATACTATATTTACTTTTAAATGATATATGTCCTGATAAAAGTTATGCCAGAGTCATTGAAAATCAAAGCAAATGGTTAGACTATTTTCAGCAGCGTACTCATCGTCATACCCATATTTAAAACTCTGCGAATATTACAATTTACAGTGCAGAAGAGTGCTTTAAGTGACCATATGAGTGAACTGCTCGACACGGTCTTCCGACTCTAGTGGAAGTGATTATGGGTCTCATTTAGGCTCCCATGGCAATTGTAATACATTAACAAACACACCTGGATTCAAGCTTACATGTGAAATATTCAAATATGGTTGCATAAGGTGTTGTTTGGAGCAGTAACACTCACAAATTTTACTAAACAAAATCGTTACAAGCACTGCTTTCAGTCACGGAGAAGGTAGCAGCCATACACTCTGTCCGCTCTGTTTGGGTGTCCAATGAAACTATCTAAAACATGTCTATCTCACAGAGCCCGGACCAGCGCGGACAAGGGGTGAACCCATGTGAAGTCATGAGATCTGAGAAAGAGTGTCCTTGAACCAAGACCAATAATTTACCCGCAGGGGATCACATTTCTGCAGGATACAGCAAACAGCGGCTGCAGGATCATCATCCGCGGTTTCAGGATGGGAGCTCCTTATTGTTTCAAGAGTGGACCTAAGTTCATCTGAAGGCTGCAAACCAGTGCAGAGAAGATCGAGCAGCAAACTCAAAGCAAATACACAAGTCCAATCATTCTTCAGGACCTTGAAACAAACAGCAGAGATGCGCTCGTCCTCTACTAGCAGGTTATTCTCACCCTTGTATAGACCCTTGAGGTACCTCCAGGGGCTTTCATTCTGAGCGTTTGCTAGAATAGCTTCAATTGTGTAGTCTACTTCTGAATCACGCATTGCCGCAAGGCCACCAAGAAATGGTGATCTTGTTATAACAAAGTATCTCTGTTGGAGAAAAAGTTAAAGATACTTCAGTGCAAGCTTAATAGCTGATCCCTATCAGTCAGCAGAAAAAAAAACACTTAGGAAGCAGCACAGGACACAGCAGGATGTAACAGGCAATATGAATGTCAAGAATAGTCATACAATCAACTTTGCCCAGCTTTGACAGATATGTACTACCTATGTTGGTTACATAGACATGATCTTATATACATTTTTTTACAAATAACAGAGAAAATGTTTACATAGGCGATTGTAATTTCTATAATGCCGTAGACTTTAAAATACAGGAAGTAAATCAGAATGCATACAGTTATCCATACTAATTGTATGAAATTAACATGGGATGATCTGCGAACTAAAATAATGAAGCAATGCAAGTTAAACTGCATAAAAACTGGAAAATTTTCTCAAACATGATGGGAAAACAAGAAAATTTTAAGGCGGAAATAATAGAGCATGACCTGATTCCAAGCTGAATTATTGAAGACGTCTTCCTTAAGTAAGTGGTCACAGTATTCTAATTCAGTCTCCCATCCCCCCAACGCTTGAAGAACCCACTATAACAATTGAATTAAGCAATCCCGTTAGTAGAAGAAAGATTTTACTGATACTCAGTTTAGCTTAGTACCCAAATTTGGAAACTTAGAATACAGAAAATGGGTACGCATACCTGCCTATGAGACCAAGCATGATAATTTTTTGCATCAATAGCAAGTATCTTCATTGTGAATTCATGCTCTTTGTTTGCAATACCAGGTCCTAATTTCTCAGCAAGCCATCTCTTATGGTGCCTGGTAATAAAATTGGACCATCAACAGTTAGTCATGATTTCCACTTTTCCAGAGCAAAGATAAAAGATGATCAAAGTTTAAAAAAACTATGGAAGATATTTAGTCAAGATATTGCCAATCATTCATGCAAAATCTGCAGACACCAAAGATAAATTAGTTTCTGTGAATTACTAAATGTGAAAAAAGATATGCAGTGAATTACTAAATGTGAAAAAATATATGTACAATGAAACTCACCAGATTTGGTAATTTTTTGGATTGCATTCAGCAATTTTTTCGACAAATTTCATCTCCTCTAGTAAATCAAAATCTAGTGACTCCAGAATAAGGCGCCGGAAATGCCAGACCTATCAAATAGATAATTATTCTGTATTGTCAAAAAAGTTACCATCAAAAGAATTGACTGATCTAAAAACAAATACATGATACAAAGTAAAACAACATGGTAATAAGCTGGTAATAGCATAATAAGTAATTCTCTGATACTACATAACATCAGTGCTGTTCAAGAATTATGTAGCATACTGCATGAAGCATTACAAGAAGAAAATTATGCCCAAGCAGTATGCCTTTACCTTCTATAAAAATCATGGAGGATGATAAAGTATTCTTTATGATTGAATGAGAGGCAGCATTAACATGAGAGGACAATCTTTCTAAAACTGCAACAGGCTACAGGCTAGACTAGGTAGTTTACATGGAAAATTCCAACTTTCTAAAACTGGCTCCACCTCCGCTGTTTTTTCTACTTTCTGTAGCAGTGTTGCATACTCATAACTGACTAAGACGAGTAGTGGATAACAAATTGTCTCCATTGTAGTCATTGAAGCTCACCACTAACACTTGGTTAGTTGGTTTCAAGTCAAATTGGAACGAAATGGCTGAACCTCCATAGTAAAAGTAGTATATTTTACCTTAAAAATCATTCTCACTTGTTCATAGAAACTTTAAGTTTCAAATAACCCCATAAAAAATTGAAGTATGCCAAGAAAAAAGGATGAAGGGAATTCTCACAGTGTAGTTGCCGGGGTTGAGCTCGATGGCCTCGGCGGTGAGGCGGAGAGCGCGAGGGCTTCGCTCACCGGTGAGGTAGAGGGCGCGGAAGTAATCCATGACCTCACGAAAGTCATCTCGATAGGCGATGGACACCACAGGGCTAGGCCCATCGTCCTGCGGCACCGGCACCACGTCGGCCAGTTCTGGCCAACTGCTGGGGCCTGACTTAGTGTGCTCCATGGGCGATGAGTCCAGCTGACCACCAGGGTTGGATCAGATCCGAATACAAATAGCTTAAGTAATTGCGCTGTCCAAATCTACAAACAGAAAAGTCAGCAGCAAGATAAGTGAAAAAACACAAAGAACCTAACAGTAATGTTGTCTAACAATTATTCAAGGACACTATTATTCTACTTGAACCATTGAACTGCCGTGTTTAGTCTATCAGTTTAATTTGTTATTTTCAACATCAACATAGTGCAGTGGTGTGACTGGTGTCCACAAGATTCATTTTGGCATCAACACAGGCCAATAAGACAATAATAAAGATTCAGTTTTCAGGCATCAACACACATCACACAGAGATTCGAATTTAAGTTAATTAATTTCCGTGTTCCTTTCATGGAACAGCAACCGGCCACAGGAGAGGGCCCAGTAAAGGACATGGGTGTACACATCTACACCCAATAATTTTGGCAAAGTCATCGAGGTTAGTAGGTATAATACATGCATATACACTTGTAATTAGATTCAGATCCGATTGCGAATAGTATGTTAGGGTTTGGGCGCACGGTTTCACACAGCAGGAAGGGAAGAAGGAGAGGCCGTACCTACGAGTTACGTCAAGGTTTGGGCACACGGTTTCGCACAGCAAGGGGAGCGAATACCAGGCGGTGCTCATCGCTGGCGAAGTAGGACAACAGCGATGGCCGTTGGGGGGGAGGGGGGGGGGGGGGGGGGGCATTCTTAGGTGATGCAAAAAGACAAGGCAGGGTAGGATTGCAGCATACAGGTACCAGCAGATTGTGTGCGTAATGATCTTTTTAGAGCGACGGCCGGTCTGAGGCTAGAGCAGAATCAAGCAGACGGAGAGGACGAGCTGTTGGCGTGGGACGGAGGGAGAATATCGTGGCACTGTGACGGAGACCTACCTGTGGAGCTGTGTGCCGGCCGCACCGGAGCTGGTCGAGGACGTTGGTCCCCAGGTAGTTCTCGACCGCGCGCGGTCTCCTATCCGGGTTGCGGTGCAGCGAGCGGAAGGAGCAGATCTGCCGCGGGCGAGACAAGTTCAGGCGGCAGGCGGAAGGGTGAGCTCGGCAGCGGGGGGAGAGGAGGCGGCCGCCGTCTGATTGGCACGAAACAGAACTGAATAAGAAGAGAGAAGAAAGTGATATTTTTTTTCATACTAGTCGGTTGCCGGTGCGTTGCGACGGCTTACAACAATACCAACATAAACTATCCATCAAAAAAAATTCAAGATTTTTTTATCGATCGTCTCCGCTCTCTGTATAATATATTTTTGATTTGGCTAACTGATGTTATTGTTTACTACATACAAATATGTCTTGGTACAACACAACCAATTAAGTGAGCGATTAAAAGATAGTTCACAACGATTGACTGAATGAACAGAGATTATAAAATGACATAATTCCATCATACAGAGATCAAATAAGAGAAAGTTTGCGAGATCAAGTTTATAAAATAAGTCCCGTGAAGTCAAACTTATAAAAAAGATAGATCAAAATATGGAGTGATTGCTAAAGTCAGGCATTAATAAAAACTGGATGCGCTTCATATAAATTACGCTACTTCGTAGCAATTATTAACGTTTAAAACTAACAAATAACCTTTCATTTTGCTGTTAGTGTGACCAATCATTGCTGCCCCATCTAATTCAGCAACCTCAAACACCATGTAGTCTATTGCGCCAATGTGGTCTCAGTCGGCCCGTAGTGCTGGACCGGCCCGACACGATTATTTTTAATTTTTACAAAAAAGCGTATATACCTATATACAATTTATATTCAATATTAAAAACATTTTAGCGTGATGTTCTACTGGTTAGACAATTTCACCTAGTGTCTCCCGCCCTTCTTCCATCAGGGCATGCGTTCGAACCCCACCTCCTACACTATTTTTTAACATTTTACGCATCTATAGACGTGCAACGAATTAATTTGAAATAGCTGTGAGGGGTTATTTGTAAAAAAATGACGCATGACGACCGTTGAAACTGGTGTTTTAAGTATAGTATAGATTTGGCATCGACAGGCTTGGAGATATTGGCAATTTTGACATTATGATTTATGGGTTTCGCCAGTATATCATCGGACCCACAAATCATAGACACAGATGGTCCTACCAGTCATAGATACAGGATGACATAATAGCAGACAACCAAAATTGGGAGTGACAAAATCACAAATTTCTCACATGCTTGAGAGAATTGGACCTGTGTCGGGTGTATCAAAACCCGTGACCACAAAAGTCTATCTAAATCCGTCTGCGATCATACCTGTGGACGTAATTTTAAACTCGTATCTAAACTTATCGGGTTTCAGATCATTGTACCTTTTAAGTAATATTTTAACTACAAACAATTAAATATCAACAATAATTGAGTTATATCTATAGATTTTAGCCTTCACATGTTGAGCAACAACAAAACACTTCATGAATCATTAGTCAAGTCACTTATTAAAAATAATTACTATTGTATCTTAATTATTGCGCAAAATAATGAATACACCAAATTTTAAGTCGGGTGCGGGTCACCCGCGGGTTTAAATAGAAATCATCAACCACACCCGCGAAACTTCGACCAGGTGTAGGTTGCATCCGTGGATCAAAATTTCACTAATACCTGCATCCAGTCGGGTTTCGGGGGTTAAATTGTCACCCCTACCTCGAACACGTCAATTACAATATTAGCATCATAATCCAGTGCACATTAAAGATTTGGTTTTGGCACCGCCTGATCTCCGTTAGGATCTATGCTCTTCCCTTCCTGTCCCTGCCTCTGTTCTTCCTCCTCCCGTCCATTTGCGCCGTCTCCTTGTGTATTCATTGCCGCAACAACTAAGGCTTTACGTGTCTCATCAACAGCAAAGGCAGATTTCAAGGCCGACCTCTCAGCGGTGTTTGCCATGCTAAAAAGAAACAAGATGGAAAATGGGGAGGAGACAAAAGGCATAATCAAACCCAACCAGTGACCAGCCAAATCGAATGAAGAAGAACTGTAGGCGAACAACCAGCCAAATCGCACAGATCTAGTGCTCAAGTGAGGAAGGCGACGGCTAGCAGCAGAGACCAAAGCTCCAAAGAGGGGCAAGAAAGGGGAGCAGCGATGGGGAATACGGGGAGGAGTAGAACAAACCCTAGGCAAACGAAACCAGGAGACGACACAAATAGATGGGAGGAGGAAGAATGGCGGTGTCGGTACCCTGAAACAGGGTACCTCTTACTACAGTATGAAGACGCGGTACTCGTACGTCGTTCCTTAGCCACACTGTGAACAACGCTCGTCCCCACCACATGGGCAGATCAAGGGGCACCATATGGCAAGGAAAGATGATACATCCAGGATGTGTCAGTCGAGCCGGACCTCCGCAAGGGAGCGCCGGACCCCTGTACGCACAACCCGGACCCCCGATTGTGGCCCGGGACTCCCGAGTAAGCGTGCCGGGTCCCTTGGATGGGGTCCAGATCCCTCCGAGTAAGGTCCGGGCCGCAACAAGGTCCTGGGACAGGGGAAACCCTGGCATGAGCAAGGGTCCGGTGCTGACGCGTGGCCGGGCTTTACTCTGCGCATGCGCTCCCCGCTCAAGCGGAGACCCGATGCGCCCACGTGGCTCGTTGCCCGTGACATAAGCCAGCGGGCGGAGCCTGGCGTAAGGCCCCTAGACCGCGCGGACTCTGCATTGGCGATGTGCCCCCTCAGCATTTATTGTGTCTTGTCCACTCCGCTGGCAGGCGGCGTCAGAGCCACCCTGCAGACGGCGCACCTGTCCAATCCACTATCAAACAGTGCACCGGTGCCGCACGGCGCACTGTGCTCATCATCCCTTATACGAGAAGCTTCCCCTGCACGCCGATACTACGCAGATCTCGAATGTCAGGGCGCAAGAAGATTGCTCCAGCAGCGAACATTTGTGGCTCCAAGTGCTACGTCTGTTATGTTCCTGGGCCCACATGTCGGGGCTCAGTACCTTTATGCATGCCCCCCTTAGCTATAAAAGGGGAGGCATGCAACGTTACAAGACAGGCTCGCTGGGACAGACTTAGGCCCAACTTAGACACTCAATTCTCAAGCTTCCACAGCAATCCAACATACAATGGAGTAGGGTGTTACGCTCCGGCGGTCTGAACCACTCTAAACTCTCGCGTGTTCATGTGCTTGATGTTCGCTTAGCAGGATAGGCAAAACGCTTAAGCCCCTTCCTCATCTTAGGATTTAGGGCGGGTGCACTCCGCCACCTGGCCGGAGAATTCCCTCTCCGACATTTGGCGCGCCAGGTAGGGGCCTAGGCATTAGGTTTTTGCTTGTTTCCTCGCTCGGCATGATGGTGCAAATCGTTGAGCACCGCGCCGAGACTTCCACGGATTTCCTGGTGGAGGAAGAAACTATTTCTTCCACGCCACAGGTTTCCAACCGCCCAATGCCGGGCACCGCTGTTGTGCACGCTGCACGGCAGCATACAGCCGCATAGACATCTCGGACTCCGTCGAGGGCGGCTTCGGGAGCGTTGTTAGCAGCCAGGGAGTTGTTGCGACACCCTCCAAGTTCCACGACCTCACTAGGGGCCATGAAGCAGTGGCGGAACGACGTCGACCGACTGCTCGGCATGGCGCATTCTACCTCGACCAGGTCGAGGTCACGGTCATCCCGACGCCAACATGAGGCGTCGGCGTCTGTGCGCTCACCCTCAGTAAGGGCACACAGACCAACGACCTCTGGGCCGAACTCAACCGCAGGCGCACGGGAGAGGACGCCCGAATCTCTTTGGAAAGGGCGCGCGAGCGCCGCCAAAACATCGAGGGTCACAACCTCGATCAAGACTTTGCTGCGGTAGCACCGCAGGTCCCAAGCGGGTGTCCCCTTGGCCGGCGTGGGCTGCGCCGCTCTCGCGGATCATCTCTGCGCGGCGTCATGGCCACCCAAGTTCTGGCCGCACCTGCCGGAAAAGTACGACGGAACATCAAACCCGTCGGAGTTCCTGCAGGTGTACGTCACCGCTATCACAGCAGCAGGTGGAAACATCGTTGTGATGGCGACATATTTTCATGTCGCCTTGTTTGGACCTGCCCGGACCTGGCTCATGAACCTCGCCCCAGGGTCAATCTACTCCTGGGAAGAGCTCTGTGCGCGGTTCATTGTGAACTTTGCTAGTGCTTACCAGCAGCACGGTGTGGAGGCCCACCTCCATGCGGTGAGGCAGGAGCCCAGGGAGACTATTCGGACGTTCATCTCCCGCTTCACCAAGGTGCGAGGTACTATACCTCGCATTTCCGATGCTTCCATCATCATGGCCTTCCGACAGGGAGTACGTGATGAGAAAATGTTGGAGAAGTTGGCCACACATGACATGTAGACTGTCCCCACACTCTTCGCTCTGGCCGACAAATGCGCCAGAGCCGCCGAGGGTCGTGCATGGCACTCGGCCCCACAAACCGGGGCTGCCTAGTCGGGTGGCTCGGGTGCCGTCCCCCGGGACGGTAAGAAGAAAAAGAAGAAGGACCGCGACTACCAGAGGTCACGGTCTATCGCTCTAGTCATTGCAGCCGCGACCGGGGGCCAGGGCGACCGCAACTGTCGGCGTTTCAGACCCGCGAGGTCCGTCAACCAACCAGTGAATTTGTTGCTGCGTGCCCCTGCCCAGATGGGTTGATGCAAGATGGAACACAAGAGGGAAAATGAGGCTTATGTAGGGGTTATAAGCGTCACGAGAGAGCGAGGGCGAGAGCGAGAGAGAGAGAGAGTCCCTGCGGGCGGGCGTCTCTGCCTATCTCGTCTGCCCCGCCTCCCTCTATGTCGACGTGCCCTGTCGTCAACGTGTGTCCACGTGAACGTGTGCTAACCCCCCTTAGGAAGGCCCTGGACATCCCCTTTTATAGATACAAGGGGATGCCCAGCTGTACAATGGGGTGTAGCTATGTGCTAACGTGGCTGGCGGAGAAGCGCCTTGAGCCCTGTACACGAGCTAACGTGGCCGTCGGAGAAGTGCCTTGAGCCCTGTGGAAGCACAGCTGGCGGTGCGGCATGGATCCTACTGACGTTTCCTTGCTTCCATAGGAGGTTGAGAGCAATCAACGTCATGGGCGCACACTGGGAACCATCATTACCTGTTACTGGAGTAACCTTAGATGGGACACCGGTCTTTTTCCTTCATAGCCTGAGGCAGCTAGCTAGGAGTAAGGTAATGATGTATCCCATGTAGCGTAGTCGGTCCGAGGCTGAGGTCGGGCGAGGCGGAGACTTCTCCTGAGGCCGAGGCCGAGGTCGGGCGAGGTTGTGACTCCTCCCGAGGCCGAGGCTGAGGTCGAGGCCTAGGGTCGGGCGAGGCGGAGACCTTCTCTCGAGGCCGAGGATGAGGCCGAGGCCTAGGGTCGGGCGAGGCGAAGACCTTCTCCCGAGGCCGAGGCTGAGGCCGAGGCCTGAGGTCGGGCGAGGCGGAGACCTTCTCCCGAGGCTGAGGCTGAGGCTGAGGCCGAGGCCTGAGGTCAGGCGAGGCGGAGCTCCCTGTTGCGCCCGATGCCGAACTCGTGGGAGATCACGACTCAGCTTTACCCTGGTGGTTGGCACAGTAGCCGGAGCGGGACGTACAGTGTTGTTTTCCTGTCAGAACGGTCAGTAAAGGGGTGAAGTGACTGTGGTCACTTCGACCTTGCCGACTAAGGCACGCGTGTCAGGATAAGGTGTCAGGCGATCCCCGCATTAAATGCGCATGCGATACAGTCAGTTGGTAGGGCGATCCGGCCGAGGTCGCTGTACGACAAAGTCTGCCCAAGCTGGGCTTCAAGCGAGCCGAGGGTGCGCTCACTGCCTGAGGAGACCCTCGGGCGAGGCGTGAATCCGCCCAGGACTACTCTTCCCGCCCGAGGCTGGGCTCGGATGAGGTCACGTCCCTTGGTAGACGTGGCCCTGACTTGAACCGCGCTTTATCAGTTGTTTATGGTTTGTTCTGAAGATGTTTTTCGGCCGTGTTTAGGAGCATTGGGGTACCCCTAATTACGGTACCCGACAGTAGCCCCTGAGCCTCTAAGGGAGTGTGGGCACTCGCTTGGAGGTTCTACCGGATTTTTGCAAGGGGACTGGCCTCTTCCGGTTATGTTTGGTTCCGATGGGTGCGCGCGAGCGCACCCGTCGGGTGTAGCCCCCGAGGCCTCGGAGGAGTGGTTTGTCTCCTCTGAGGTCTTAATTCTTTTTGCGATGCCTCGGTCGGCCTTGTTGTTCCCTCATGCGGCCTGGCCGTAGCCCGGGTGCACGGTCAGACTTCGAGTTTTCACGCTAGTTTGTTGACGTGGTCAACGGTTCGGCCGTAGCCTGGTGCGAGAGCAGCCCCTGAGCCTCTGCACGGAGCGAGAGGACAATCAAGGACCGTCTCGACTTTTATTTTACGCCCCTTCGTCGCCTTTCCGCAAGGAGGAAGGGGGGAAAGCGCCATGTTACCCTCGGAGGGCACCGAACATGGTGTTTCCAGTGAGTTGCTAGCGGGTGATCCGAGTGGACGCCCGAGCCCCGTTCGATAAGGGTCGGCTAGTGGCCCAGAGGCGCGCTCCAAAAGTACCTGCAGGTGATTTGCCGGACCCGGACCCATTCGATAGGGTCCGAGGGCTCGATGCCTCCCTCCGGTGGGATTCCATTACAAATCGTTCCCGCTAGCCTCGGAAATGTCCTAGGGTACCTCGGGAGCGTAGCCCGAGCCTCGGCCATGTAACAGACGTACCCAGGGTCATCCCTGACTCTGCGTGCTCTAGGGCGGTTGTCGAACCCTTCCGAGGGGCCAGCCTTCGAACCCCTGATCAGTAAAGGGCTCGGAGCCCGAGTGTTGTGGGGCGATTGCCGAACCCCGGAGGGCGCAACCTTCGAACCCCTGATCAGTAGGAGGGCTCGGGGCCTGTTTCCTTCGCTGGGAAGGATCCTTTTCGGAATATCCCCTTTCCTGGTCCATGTGGCAAGAGAGAGAGAGAGAGAGGAAAAGGATATGAATTTAAATAATGTGGCGCACCTTTTTTGACGCGGCCATCATGACGGAGGTGAAACGGCGCCCGCTTCTCCTGCCGGAGGTGTCGCTTGCCCTACCAAGGAGTTAATGCGACGGGCGATTCGCGGGGCGTCTGTTGCGCGTGCGCGAGTCGCTCGAGGAACAGAACACGGGCGCGCCGTCTTTACTCTATGGGAGAGGGCTCTCCTGCCGTTTCAGGAGAGGATGCGAGCCTGTAGGTGATTGGACCGCTGCTTCCGCCTGTCTGTTGTTGCAATTACTGCCGGCCCGCCTCTGGTCATATCAATCGTCGTGCCTGTCCCCACGGCTGACTGACCCGTGATTGTTGCACTCAATTGGCACTGTTGGGTCAAGCGCAGGGCTGCCTCGAGTCGCGGCACTGGTTCTGCAGTCGAGAAG
This sequence comes from Zea mays, assembly GCF_902167145.1. NCBI lineage: Eukaryota > Viridiplantae > Streptophyta > Magnoliopsida > Poales > Poaceae > Zea > Zea mays. The sequence goes on along the minus strand of NC_050097.1, from coordinate 199,350,976 downwards.
ACGCAACATTGGCGCGAGTGGCGGTGTGGTTTCCTTGCACGTAGTAACCGGCGCGCCGGTTACATGACATGTGGGCCCGGGCCTCCATGCTGGACCGCCGGATGCGACGAAGCCGAAAGGGTGCACAACCGTGGTGCGGTTGCATGCTTCTTGTGTGGCGGTCCGCCCCTTCGACCGCTGGTTTCGGTGAGGACGGGGGAATGCTTATAACCGCAGGGCGGTTACATGCTTCGTGTGCGGCGGTTTGGCTTCTTCCGTTTCAGGTCAGCTCGCATGTCATGTGGGACCCAGCCCCCATGTCGGAGGGTGAGAACCCTAGAGCACGTCGGTGGAGACTTTGCCCGTGGTGCTTGGGGGTGCGAGTGAGGAGATATGCCTTTAAAAAGGGACCGATCCCCCGGGCAGTAGCCATGCCTTCACACTCCTCGCATTCATCGCGCCTTTCCACCTTCCGAGCCCCCAGATGGGGTGCACCTGCGTTGCCTTTTTTTGCTGTTGTTCGAGGAGCACGACCTCGTGGGGGTTGGCGCTCTTCAGCCATTGCTCGGCTTCAAGGATTTTCATCAGGCAGCCCAGCTGCAGTCCCCCGCCGGCGGTCACCCAGGATGATGACCGTAGGCCTCGTGGTGGGGGAAGAGCGAGCTGGGTCGTGGCCTCCCCCCTACCCTCAGCTTCAAGGATGTTCATCATTCGTGCTAGGGAGGAGGGTGCACCGAGCTGGGGTCCGCCTCGGCGTGGGCAGCGGCCCGCTCCTTCCCTTAGTGATCGGGGGAGAAGGGCGCTCGTCGTCCATGGCGCTGGCAGCTGCCGCGTGTCTGGCTCCCTGGCCTGAGCGGCTCTGGCGCTGCTTCCGGTGCCGCCTCCTACCGCTGGGGTGGAGCGCGACTGCCCGTCCGCCGCACGGGTGTCGGTCGCGCCTTGCGCGGGCCGGCCACGTCCAGGTCCTCCTTGCGCCGTCGACTGCACTGGGGGGTCGCACAACACGTCATACGCCGCGAGGGCGGTACTCGTGTTTTGGGACAGCCTCGGCGAGGACGGTAGTGAGGACCTGCCGGTGCGCTTTGGGGTGGCTGCCGTTCGCCGGTGCGGTGTTGGTGGGCAGGTGGCCGCTGTCGTCGGTGCTGAGGGGGTGGTCGCCATAGGTGAGGCTCCCCCTTGCCGAAGCGGTTGCCTCCGCCGACGAGACCATCAGTGCCACCTGCACCCCGGACCTCCGGCTCTTTGGCTTTAATGGCTGGTTCTCGTCCCCCGTGAGTGGACGTGAACGAGGGCCTTTCAGCAGTAGCGTTTGCCCTCAGGCCATCGCTGCTGCTGTCTAGCCGCTCGAGACGGAGGTCGTTTTCACGCTGCTAGTGCAGTGGCCGCCGACGAGCCACCTGGAGTTTGTTATCCCGCAGGCCTTCTGGTGTGGAGGTTGTTCATTCCTGCGGGAATGGACCCGGAGTCCCATTTGTAATGGTACTTTCTTGAGAGCAGGATGTAACTGCTTCAAGTACTAGACATTTGTTGTAGGTCGGGACAACCGCCGAGGGCGCTGCCGACGTCTAAGTCTAGGTACCATTGTTACCCCAAGTACGTGTGTTTGTTCTTTGTGGCTGCTGAGGCCTCAACATTTGGGTATAAAGCCATGTTTCTTTCCTCTTGTTTCGAGCATTATGACTTGTTCGTCGGTAGCAGAATCACTTATCCGAGCGTGAGCTACCTTTCGCGGAAGGTGACGAGTGAGGTATCCGTATTCCGGAGGCGTAGGAGTCCCTCGGCTCGGTCGGCCTTGCCGTTCAAGGTCTCTCTCGCTCGTCATTAGGATTCCGCTATCGACGCAGTCGAAAGGCACGAAAGTCGTTTTGGCGGAAAACTTTTCCGAGGAAAGATTTGACACAGAGGGGGCTTCCCCCTTTCTAGACCCGAGGCGACCGCTCGGGCAGGGACCCTTGCGGAGGGTCTAGCTGTGGTCGTTGGGTCTATGGGCCTTGGGCGGCCATGTGCGCAACAGACTCCGCGGGGCGCTGCACCACGGCGTTAGGCGACCCTTCGCCGTGCTCGCTTCCCACTACGACGTGGATCTGGAGCGGGTTAGCGAGGGGTACTGCTTACCCGATGAAGAGGAGGCTTCCTTAGCCGAGGTCCAGAGGCTTGACACGGCTGTCAAGGGCCCAAGCACGGCGCTGGCTTCCTCCTTTGAGGTGGAGATCCTTCCGCCCGTGTCGCCGTCCGAGGCCGGGCCAGATTCTGCCGAGGGTGGAAATGACGCCGAGCGTGCTGGTCCTCCCCTGACGATGTCTGAGCCAGCAGGAACAGTTTCTAAGTATGCGTATGTTTTTTGCGGCCGCTGAGGCCTAAACATTTTAATGTCGGTTTATAAAGCTGCGTTTTCTTTCCTCTCGTTTCGAGCGTTAAGCCTTGTTTGGTAGCAGAATCCCTTGTCCGAGCGTGAGCTACTTTTCGCGGAAGGTGATGAGTGAGGTATCCGTATCCCGGAGGTGTAGGAGTCCCTCGGCTCGGTCGGCCTTGTCGCTTACGTGTTCTCTCGTCGTTTTTAGGATTCCGTTATCAATATAGTCGAAAAGCACAAAAGTCATTTTGGTAGAAAAATTTTCGAGCATTAGGACTTGTTCGGTAGCAGAATCGCTTATCCGAGCGTGAGTTACTTTTTGCGGAAGGTGACGAGTGAGGTATCCGTATCCCGAAGGCGTAGGAGTCCCTCGGCTCGGTCGGCCTTGCCGTTCAAGGTCTCTCTCGCTCGTCTTTAGGATTCTGTTATCGACGCAGTCGAAAAGCACGAAAGACGTTCTAGTAAAAGACTTTTCCGAGGAAAATTTTGACGCAGAGGGGGTTCCCCCCTTCTAGCCCTCGAGGGAGGGTCGGGCTTTGCCGAGGCAAGGCTGATCCTCCCTTGATGGTTAGACTTTATTTATGCATGTAAAGAAAAGCGAGATACATGAACGACTTGAAACATTTTTAAGGGTAAAAGCGACGTAGCTATTGGATGTTCCAAGCGTTGCTGTAGACCTCGCCTTGATCGTTGGCCAGCTTGTATGTCCCGGGCTTCAAAATCTTGGTGATGATGAAGGGCCCTTCCTAGGGAGGAGTAATCTTGTGGCGCCCTCGGGCGTCTTGTCGCAGCCGAAGTACCAAGTCTCCCACTTGGAAGCCTCGGGGCCGAACCCTCCGGGTGTGGTAGCGTCGCAGAGACTACTGATACCGCGTCGAGTGTAGTAAGGCCACGTCCCGAGCTTCTTCCAGCTGGTCCAATGAATCTTCTCGGCTGGTCTGGTTGCTTTGGTCGTCATAAGCCTTTGTCCTTGGGGAACTGTATTCCAAGTCCATGGGTAAGATGGCCTCGGCCCCATAGACTAGGAAAAACGGCGAGAAACCTGTGGCCCGGCTCGGCGTCGTCCTCAGACTCTAAACCACCGAGGGTAGTTCTTTTATCCACCGCTTGCCGAACTTTTTGAGGTCGTTGTAGATCCTCGGCTTTAGTCCCTACAAGATCATACCGTTGGCGCGCTCCACCTGCCCATTTGTCATTAGGTGAGCCACGACGACCCAGTCCACACGGATGTGGTGGCCTTCGCAGAAGTCCAGGAACTTCTTCCCAGTGAATTGTGTGCCATTGTCGGTGATGATGGAGTTTGGGACCCCAAAGCGATGGATGATATTTGTGAAGAAAGCCACCGCCTGCTCGGATCCGATGTTGGTTAAGGGTCGGACCTCGATCCACTTGGAGAATTTGTCGATGGCGATCAGCAGGTGCCTGAAGCCCCCGGGTGCCTTCTGCAAGGGACCGACGAGGTCCAGACCCCATACGACAAACGACCAAGTGATGGGTATTGTTTGCAGGGTCTGAGCGGGCAGGTGCGTCTGTCTCGCGTAGAATTGACACCCTCGGCAGGAGCGTACAATCCTAGTGGCGTCGGCCACTACGGTCGGCCAGTAGAAACCTTGTCGGAAAGCGTTTCCCACGAGGGTCGGAGGTGCTGCATGGTGACCGCAAGCCCCCGAGTGTATTTCTTGTAACAGCTCTTGTCCCTGGGCGACGGATATGCATCGTTGGAGAATGCCTGAGGGGCTGCGGTGGTATAACTCTTTTTCGTCACCCAGCAAAACGAACGACTTGGCGCGCCGAGCCAGTCGCCAAGCTTCGGCCTTGTCGTGGGGCAGCTCTCCTCGGAGGAGATATTGCAGGTACGGGGTCTGCCAGTTTTGGTTTGGCGCAACCCCATTCCGCTCTCCCTCGATGCGCAAGGCCTCACCCTCGGCGGCCGAGGGTACCTCGGGCTGGGCCAAGGTCTCGTCGGGTTCGGGCGCGTCGTCGAGATTGACGGATGGTTGATATATGTGACGGAACCTCCCAAGTAATTAGGCCCACCTACAGTTGTCCTTGTCCAACGGACCTCAGACAACCATGTAGGTGCCCCTGAATCACTTGACAAGTTTGGTATCTGCTTTTCTTACCTTTCCCAAGAGCGTTTCACCCGTCACACAAACATTACAAGCATCGGAGTTACGAGAATGCGGAAGCAATTACATGAACTTACCTTTATTTAAAAGTAAGATAGAGTTGAATATTTACATACCAGAATATATCCTAGGAGTGCAGAGTAATATTATTACACATACCAAGGGAGGCAAAAACTCATCCCATAAAGTTTTTAAACAAAAGTTCTAATGGAGGATCCTTTCCTCCCGCACTTCATTCCTGGCGTTCTTCCTTTGGTACCACCTTAGAACAGAAGCAACAAAAGTTTGTCGCTTCCTCACCTAAAAACAACGGGGAATAAAACCCTGAGTATGGAATTACTCAGCAAGTCTTACCCGACTAAAGAAAAGACTCTCAAGGGTATGCTGGTTGTAAGGGAGTCAAGGTAAGGCTTCTCAATAATCAAAGACTCTGTTTTGCAGAAATGCTTACTAAAAGTGGATCCTTAAAAATCCAGTTTTATTTGTCAAGTTAAGTAAAATTACCTACAACTAGAGTTCTTTCTACCCTAGTTCAATCACTTGACCTGCACTAGCCAATTTCTTAACAAACCCATCATCTTTAGTGGATTGCTACGTATAGGGCAGTGACCAAGTCTTCATGACCGCGAAGGTACGGCGATCTGAATCGATTATACTCAGCTGAGGATCTCCAATCACACGACATATGTAGCACTTAACCCTTGCATATGTCAACCTGCCACCGAGGTTCTTAAGACCAGATCAGGTTCACGCGAACCGAGAGCACAGATACACCACCGTCCAGCCTCTTGCCACGAAGGGTACACGCTACTCTCGCCACCGCTCCATGCCCATTTCGTGTTATCTTATTCTGGCCTTAGTCTGCCCGAGGCAAGGCTTACCCATGACGAGGCATGTGACTAGCTAAAGGGTCCTCGGTCATCAAGCCTACATCGACATGGTCCTCAATCGACTCAGACGGAGACACTACACCGAGACTCCTTTCTCGTGCAAGTCACCCGCCCGGTCTCAACTTAATCATTTCAAACCCAAATTTGGTACCTGGCAGAGGTACATCTTTTCCGATGTTGAACCCATCACGGCCATGATGGATCCACCATCAAGTTTTATTTTTGAAAACATCCCCACCCACTTTTGCCACATCATCTTTTGTAAAAACAAAACATTTTGTTTTTCTAAAGCAAGGCTAAGCATAAAAAATGTTTTGTAAAATGGGTGATCAAGGAAGGTAATCTAATTCAAGGAAGGTAATGTAGGAATTGTTTTATCAATCAACTCCTAGCACCTAATGCATCAAGCAAGTGAGAAAGATTTTAAAAACATCAAGGAGGGTGGCAAATGCACCGGGGCTTGCCTTCGTTTATAGGGGAGTCAGGCTCGGATCCGTAGATGTCAAAGTAGAAACAATTTCCTGCCTGATGTTCCGAAGGTGGTGGTGTCTTCTCTTCGTTTACTTCGACTTCTTCTTCGTTTTCTAAATATAACCATATAGGTATATATATAAGAATGAATGCCATGTAATGCTCATGAGAGTGCAAAGATAATAAGAATTTATTATCTAAAGTCTTGAATACAACTTTCCTTGACGGAACTCCGAGAACTTAGGGTTTCCGGAGTCATTAGTGAAGTTCAAAGAGCAGGGGGTGGGGGTTTTGGGTTCTAATTATCAAACAAGGTCCAAATCAAACCAAATTCTACCCAAGGCTTATAAATAATGTGTAGAGATCATATAAAAAAATTGGGCATTTTTGGAATTATCATTTATTTTCTAAAAATCCAGAACTAATATTTTAAGCTACTTTAAATACTCCAAAATTCCTTATTTAATCTAAAAATCATGAAATTATTTTTGTTAAATACTATGAAAAATAAGGAATCTAGGAAAATTAGTTTGACATTTTTAGGATTTTCTACCATTTTCTAGAATTTATTTGGCTCTGGAAGAAAAACAAAAAAGAAAACTTGCAACAGTATTGGACCCAATCTAATCCAGGACGACCCAGTATCAGCAGAAACGTGCGCGCGCCCGCGCCCACGGTGAAGATTTTGCATAAAGGCCCTTGCCTTTCTGAACAACTGGAAATGGGTTTCTTTATTGTTTCCCCAAGTCACTAACAACTCACAAAAGACCCTCCAGTTTCTAATTCTTCGCAGAACGGGATCCCCGACGGGCGATGGTAAACAGTGCCCGGTCGATCTCCGATGAGCCTGTTCCGGCCGGATACTGCCATGGCAGGAGCTCCCGAGCGACAGAGATCGAATTAGACTCCTACCGAACACTTCCCCTAAGTTAATTTCAGGAACGGCACACAGAAACGCCCTGACCATGGTGACCGCGGGTAAGGCGGACGACCACAAGCGTTCCCGGCGATCTAAGGCAACCCAGTTCAATTGAGTGGGTCGATGGGCATCACGGGTACATGAGAGCACTCAAACGAGGGAGCAGTCGATATGAACTGACCTGAATTGCGCTGGCCACGGCGAGGTCTCTCCTACGGTGTTCTTGCGCGGATTTGGGGGAAGTTCAAAATTCGCATACCCTGGTGAACGATCGAGGCTAATTCTTGGTGGCTGTACGCTTGACTACCTTACGGAGCTCGCGGTGGGGTCAATTTATACTACGGGAGGGCGGTGGCCGGAAATTTTAGCGGTGACGCGCGGCGGTCGGAGGAGTAAGAGTTCACTGGCGCGCGTGAATCCGTGGCATCTATCGTGGCAGTCACTCCGACGAGCCACGGAGAGTCACAAGGGTTCACGGTGATGCGGTGGAGGTGCCCAAGTACGTGGCACAAGGCCGGAAGGCGGCTGTTGCCGTCGTGCCTATCGACTTCCACCGCGGCGTGTGCAGTACGGTGGCCAGATTTGTTTATGGCCGGAGTTATCCACGACGACGTACACCGGGTGTTATCCACTCACCCCGAGCACAAATTGGACCAACGGCGGCATGAATCGCGGCGGAAATTGGTCGTCGGCGGTGAAGTTGCCGCGCTGGCGGTCTGATCTGCTCAGGCACTGTACCATGGCGATGTCAGATTCAGTGCACCTGACAGTCAATGTTTGAGCTTGATTTTCTCCCAAATCTCAATGGCAACTCATACCAAGTTCTGCAGCAAAGTTGTTCCTCTATAATAGCTCTACAGCTTTGTTATAGCAACCCTAGGTAGATTCTCACTGGATCATAGTCTAAATGGCTCTCAAACTTGGATCTAGGTTACTGTCAATCTGAAGTTCAGACTGTATCATCCTGACAGCCTGACTTTAGGCTTAATTATCTACCATTTCTTCTTAACAACTATGCTTACACTCTTAAGCAAAATTGTTCTCCTTTGTTTGGTCTACAAGTTTGATGTGGTGACCAAGGGTAAATTCTCATTAATTTGAAAGATACAAGGGCTCAAAGTTGAAGCAATCACACTGAAATTCAGACTTCATCACATGAGTCAAGTGTGGCTCTTTTGCACTTAAGTCCAAATCTCAAGTTTTGGATTGCAAACCCTCATGATTGGGAACCATATGACTTAAGATACTTATTTAACATGGTTTTTACATTTTAGTCCACAAATGCACTATTTTTGCACATAGGCCCCTAGGGTTTGGATTTAAGGTTTTCCAGGGTTCCAATCAGGGTTTTTGGTATCTCAGGGGTATGAATGTAATGTAGCTCCATCTTTGGTAACATTCTATGATTGTTTTACTTAAACCTTAGGTTTTTCTCAATTTGGGTCATGTTTTACCCTTTTGGTCCCTATTTAGGGTTAAGTCCCCTATTCGAGGGTTCTATTAGCAAAATGTCATAACAATACAACTTGCTTGAAATTTTTGCCTAGTGAATGCACTCTAAGTGTATCAAACATATGCAATGCCAATGCTTATGATGTTATGCTCAAGTTTTAGTTACAGTAACACCAGGGGTGTTACATCCTTCCCCCCCATAAAAGAATCTCGTCCCGAGATTAAAAGTCCTAGGGTAAGTAATGGAAAAGGAAACACATCACGTCTTTATTTCCTTATTTCTGGTACAAGGCAGGGGTGGTTTGGGAATTTACTCCTTTATTACAGCAGCTACACATGCTTTACAAATTACAAGAGGCTAAAAAGCCTGGGAAATTCTTATCTAAAAAGTCTTGAGTTTCCCATGTAGCCTCATCTTCGGAATGTTGGTTCCACTGTATCTTGTAAAACTTGAGAGTTTTTCTCTGGGTAATCATGTCCTTTTGATCCAAGACTCGAATGGGATGTTCGGAATATGTTAAGTCTGGTTCAAGGACAACATCTGTCACTTCAATGGTTCGATCTGGAACCCGAAGACACTTCTTTAGTTGAGACACGTGGAACACATTATGTACAACAGACAAGGTTTCGGGTAGTTGGAGTCGGTATGCCACTGGTCCACATTGCTCAAGTATAGGGAAAGGACCAATGTACCGGGGTGCAAGCTTCCCTTTAATCCTGAAACGTGATACCCCCTTCATCGGGGAGACCTTCAGATAAACATAATCTCCAATCAGAAAATACAAAGGCATTCGCCGTTTGTCCGCATAACTTTTCTGACGAGCTTGAGATTTCTTCAAATTATGAATTATTTTCTGAACCTTTTCTTCGGTCTCTTTCACCATATCAGGCCTGAAGAAGTACCTTTCACCAGGTTCAGACCAATTTAGCGGAGTACGACATCGTCGTCCATATAAAGCTTCGAAGGGTGCCATCTTGATGCTTTCTTGATAGCTATTATTATATGAGAATTCCGCTAACGGCAAACATTCATCCCATTTTTGTGGGAATTCTAGAACACATGCCCGTAGCATATCTTCCAGTATCTGATTTACCCTCTCAGTCTGCCCACTGGTTTGAGGGTGATAGGCAGAGCTGTGGAGCAATTTAGTACCCAGGGATTTATGAAGTTCTTCCCAAAATTTGGACACGAATTGCGATCCACGATCTGACACTATCGTCTTCGGAATACCATGCAAACTGAGAATACGAGCCATGTATAATGCTGCATAAGTGGCCACTGTGTATTTTTCCCTGACGGGTAGGAAGTGGGCGATCTTTGTGAGTCGATCAACGATAACCCAGATAGAGTCATACCCTTTTGCGGTCCTGGGCAATCCCACAATAAAGTCCATACTTATATCTTCCCATTTCCATGTTGGGATAGGTAAAGATTGTAGTGGACCGGCAATCTTCATGTGTATGGCCTTGACACGTTTACAAGTGTCACATCTAGCCACATAGCGTGCAATTTCAATTTTCATCTTTGCCCACCAATAGCGACGATGTCAGCCAGAAGAACACATAAGGTTCCATGTGTGCAATTTGCTTCTTCTGATGACATTGTACTATCTGAGTCTGTTGGGTGGGCGGCAATTATGCAATTTTACCCAAACAGAATTAGATGCACCATCTTGGGTAAAACACACAGAAAGAGGTTTACCAACAAGTGGTTACAGTAAGTTCATAGCACACGAGATGGGTGTGAATGTCGAATAACATCACGGTCAACTCGTGTTAGCCAGGGAATCCAAGTCCACGAAAGGTGGTATAGATTCAAGAAAATCACTAGCGGAGGGATCTGTAGATGCGGACTTTGCAACCAGTCCATTTTATCCAGCACTAGTCGTGGATCGACATGATCACACACGCAGGAAAAGCACGCGTGAGGCGATCGAGGCGCGACTAGAGCGATAATTAGGTGGTTACTGGTCGACTTAATTTATTTTGATAAGTACTTTCCCTTAGGGTGGGTTGAACCAAAGTGAGTTTAGACAACTCGATAAAACAATCTCTAAACTCAGCCTTCGGTCATTGGGCAGTTACAAGTTAGTCAAAACCAACTTGTTGAACTACTTTTGACATTAAGCAAATCCTCTCAGTACCATTGGTAAGCCAAGGGTTGAGAGTTCACTCTTTGTTAATAAGAGATTATGTATGTGGGTAAAAATCTATTTGGTCAAGTTGTTCATCCGTTTCCTCATGCGAGATGAATTATCCACTTGGTTAGGGAATACATGGTTTAAATAAGAGAGCGAATGTACAAACTCCTGCATTTTAGCAGCAGGGGAAATAGATCCCTATTTTGAGAGCTAATCAGTTGTTTTCCAACACTAAAAAGCTCCAAGGCTTCACCTTTACACAAAGGATGTAAAGGAAACTTGTATGAGTAGTCACTACTAAGATCAAAAGAAATAAGACCACACATGAAAGTGGTATGCCCTTTTGATCCAACGGAAATGACAGATATTGCTTGATCTCTTCACAAACAACATAGAAATTGTTTCAAGGAAAGGTCAATGGAAGATAACACATCAGTGTAATTCCATAATGGATCATGACTAGAGACCTCGATACCGGCATGCGCCAAGCAGCAAAATCCTGTGTGCACATTCACAGGAGGCTCTCAGTTTCGCCGCAGTACCATAAGTCCTTAACCATGACACCATTACAAAACTGGCACCAATAATGAATCTCACGTGGTAAGAACAATTTGCGCAAAGATAACATATCGATATAACCTAATAATGGATTATGACTACTAACGATGATACCAGCGGGTGCCAAGTAGCGCAACCATGTGTGTGCATCCACAGGAGGCCCTCGGTTTCATCGCGGTGCCATCGGTTTTAGTCATAACACCATTACCAGATGTAATCAATAAGAAATCTCGCACCACACCATTAGAGTAAGCAAGGGTGACAATATACAAAGAGATACTCCACCTGTAAGAATGGTTACAAGTAGAGAGTCAAATAGATCATGGCCCGATAAAACGAACAAGGTATGGCCATAACCTAAATTGGTTGGTGAGGGAGTACGATGGGAGACTGATAATTTAGCCCCAAGCATATTTCTATGCCCATCATAGAGATCACAAGGTCAAGGATTAGTATCTGATTAGATACGTAGGAAAAAAACAATCACAAGGTTAAGTTGGTATGCCTTAGATAGGTATGGGGAATTCAAAGGCATCAAATAAAGAAGATGATCAGGCATAACTTTCTTAGGTTGGGTTGATAAAGCAACATGACGATCCGCAAGGAGAGGCCAAATACACTAGAGACCTCAACCTGCATCAACTAAACAAGAGAATGATGCTAGAAGGAGACATGACTTGAGATCCTTATTTTAAGTCCAGGTACACTTTAGGTCCGACAAAGAAATTATCTAGGCATTTATTTGTATGTGTTTGGTCACAGAGTGATAACGAAAAATTCAACTTTGGGTTGGGTCATGGTTCACTAAATATGAATATGGCCTAATCTTGGGTTTAGGCAATCAAGTCACCAACTCTCTATTGGCCATAACTCAACCTAATGGTTCTCGGGTCAGGGTTGAGAATTGCTTTATGCTGGGCTAACCAGTTCATGCCCAAGATGACATCTATGTCTTGACCTTTTAGAACAATCATTTTAGTAGGAAAGTCTCGTCCGGCCAATGTTATGGGCACTTGATAAGCCACTTCTTTTCACTTTTGGTAGCTTTACTGTCGGGCGTAGGAGACCATTCGTCAACCAACTTCATAGAGGGTGGGGGTCCTGAAAAGGTCCAGTTCACCACCAAGTGCTTCTCCCGCTACTCTAGAAGGTCCGGCTTCCATCCCGACAGGATCCGCAGGGACGATCGGGTGCAGTTGTGAATACAACACATGAACTTCTTCATGTAGTGTATTATAATAGACCTGCAAGTTATCCATGGCTGAGCTAAGCTCCTCCACGCGGGCTCGAGCTTTGGCTTCCTTAGCCCAGGCGAGTGGACGAGAGTTAATTGCCCAATCGAGCGCTAGATCTCGTTCCGCAAGTTAGTCTTGCAAATAGCGGATGGCTGCTCTCAATTCGTTTATTCTTTCACCATCCGCGACCCATAGATCATTCCTGTGATGGAGTTCTGATTGAAGCTGTTCGACTCGTGCTTCCAGATCCCCGATAGGATCGTTGCTACCACTGCTACTTCCTTCATGTCTTGGGACAAGTTAATGGCGGGGTACGCCAATGGGTCTAGTAGATTTGTGTGCGGTCTTTCTGGTGCGCGGCGCCATTTCTCTAAGGGGGAAATCTTATTAGTATAGTTCTTAGCATGATGCATGTGTAATTACAAAATCAACCTTAGTTGATTCACACCTTCTATATGTTGCACTCTTACTATCTGGTCTTTAAGATAAACTCTTCAGAAATACTTAGATAAGAAGGGAAGAGATTTTTTGGATAAGTCTTTAGAAAATCCTTTTGAAGATGCCTCATAATATCTGCAGAGAAGGGCTTCGCTCCGATACCAGCTGTGACGAAACCTCCCAAGTAAGGGCTTGTTCGGTTATTCCCAATACAAATGGATTGGATGGGATTGGAAAAAATTGTGAAGACGTTTGACTTGTCTTGGATTCAAACCCATCCAATCTCACTCAATCCACATGGATTGAGAGCTAACCGAACAAGCCCTAATTAGGCCCACCTACAGTTGTCCTTGTCCAACGGACCTCAGACAACCCTGTAGGTGCCCCTGAATCACTTGACAAGTTCGGTATCTGCTTTTATTACCTTTCCCAAGAGCGTTTCACCCGTCACGCAGACATTACAAGCATCGAAATTACGAGAATGAGGAAGCAATTACATGAACTTACCTTTATTTAAAAGTAAGATAGAGTTGAATATTTACAGACCAGAATATATCCTAGGAGTGCAGAGTAATATTATTACACATACCAAGGGAGGCAAAAACTCCTCCCATAAAGTTTTTAAACAAAAGTTCTAATGGAGGATCCTTTCCTCCCGCACTTCATTCCTGGCGTTCTTCCTTTGGTACCACCTTAGAACAGAAGCAACAAAAGTTTGTCGCTTCCTCACCTAAAAACAACGGGGAATAAAACCCTGAGTATGGAATTACTCAGCAAGTCTTACCCGACTAAAGAAAAGACTCTCAAGGGTATGCTGGTTGTAAGGGAGTCAAGGTAAGGCTTCTCAATAATCAAAGACTCTGTTTTGCAGAAATGCTTACTAAAAGTGGATCCTTAAAAATCCAGTTTTATTTGTCAAGTAAAATTACCTGCAACTAGAGTTCTTTCTACCCTAGTTCAATCACTTGACCTGCACTAGCCAATTTCTTAACAAACCCATCATCTTTAGTGGATTGCTACGTATAGGGCAGTGACCAAGTCTTCATGACCGCGAAGGTACGGCGATCCGAATCGATTATACTCAGCTGAGGATCTCCAATCACACGACATATGTAGCACTTAACCCTTGCATATGTCAACCTGCCACCGAGGTTCTTAAGACCAGATCAGGTTCACGCGAACCGAGAGCACAGATACACCACCGTCCAGCCTCTTGCCACGTAGGGTACACGCTACTCTCGCCACCGCTCCATGCCCATTTCGTGTTATCTTATTCTGGCCTTAGTCTGCCCGAGGCAAGGCTTACCCATGACGAGGCATGTGACTAGTTAAAGGGTCCTCGGTCATCAAGCCTACATCGACATGGTCCTCAATCGACTCAGACGGAGACACTACACCGAGACTCCTTTCTCGTGCAAGTCACCCGCCCGGTCTCAGCTTAATCATTTCAAACCCAAAGTTTGGTACCTGGCAGAGGTACATCTTTTCCGATGTTGAACCCATCACGGACATGATGGATCCACCATCAAGTTTTATTTTCGAAAACATCACCACCCACTTTTGCCACATCATCTTTTGTAAAAACAAAACATTTTGTTTTTCTAAAGCAAGGCTAAGCATCAAAAATCTTTTGAAAAACGGGTGATCAAGGAAGGTAATCAAATTCAAGGAAGGTAATGCAGGAATTGTTTTATCAATCAACTCCTAGCACCTAATGCATCAAGCAAGTGAGAAATATTTTAAAAACATCAAGGAGGGTGGCAAATGCACCGGGGCTTGCCTTCGTTTATAGGCGAGTCAGGCTCGGATCCGCAGATGTCAAAGTAGAAACAATTTCCTGTCTGATGTTCCGAAGGTGGTGGTGTCTTCTCTTCGGTTACTTCGACTTCTTCTTCGTTTTCTAAATATAACCATATAGGTATATATATAAGAATGAATGCCATGTAATGCTCATGAGAGTGCAAAGATAATAAGAATTTATTATCTAAAGTCTTGAATACAACTTTCCTTCACGGAACTCCGAGAACTTAGGGTTTCTGGAGTCATTAGTGAAGTTCAAAGAGCAGGGGGTGGGGGTTTTGGGTTCTAATTATCAAACAAGGTCCAAATCAAACCAAATTCTACCAAGGCTTCTAAATAATGCGTAGAGCTCATATAAAAAATTTGGGCATTTTTGGAATTATCATTTATTTTCTAAAAATCCAGAACTAACGTTTTAAGCTACTTTAAATACTCCAAAATTCCTTATTTAATCTAAAAATTATGAAATTATTTTTATTAAATACTATGAAAAATAAGGAATCTAGGAAAATTAGTTTGACATTTTTAGGATTTTCTACCATTTTCTAGAATTTATTTGGCTCTGGAAGAAAAAGAAAAACTTGCAACAGTATTGGACCCAATCTAATCCAGGACGGCCCAGTATCAGCAGAAACGTGTGCGCGCCCGCGCCCGCGTTGAAGATTTTGCATAAAGGCCCTTGCCTTTCTGAACAACTGGAAATGGGTTTCTTTACTGTTTCCCCAGGTTGCTGACAACTCACAAAAGACCCTCCAGTTTCTAATTCTTCGCAGAACGGGATCCCCGACGGTAAACTGTGCTCGGTCGATCTCCGATGAGCCTATTCCGGCCGGATACTGCCATGGCAGGAGCTACTGAGCGACAGAGATCGAATTAGACTCCTACCGAACACTTCCCCTAAGTTAATTTCAGGAACGGCACACAGAAACACCCTGACCATGGTGACTGCGGGTAAGGCGGACGACCACAAGCGTTCCTGGTGATCTAAGGCAACCCAGTTCAATTGAGTGGGTCGATGGGCATCAAGGGTACATGAAAGCACTCAAACGAGGGAGCAGTCGGTATGAACTGACCCGAATTGCGCTGGCCGCGGCGAGGTCTCTCCTACGGCGTTCTTGCGCGGATTTGGGGGAAGTTCTAAATTCGCACACCATGGTGAACGATCGAGGCTAATTCTTGGTGGCTGGACGCTTGACTACCTTACGGAGCTCACGGCGGGGTCAATTTATACTACGGGAGGGCGGTGGCCGGGAATTTTAGCGGTGACGCGCGACGGTCGGAGGAGTAAGAGTTCACTGGCGCGCGTGAATCCGTGGCATCTACTGTGGCAGTCACTCCGACGAGCCACGGAGAGTCACAAGGGTTCACGGCGATGCGGTGGAGGTGCCCAAGTACGTGGCACAAGGCCGGAAGGCGGCTGTCGCCGGCGTGCCTATCGACTTCCACCGCGGCGTGTGCAGTACGGTGGCCGAATTTGTTTATGGCCGGAGTTATCCATGGCGACGTACACCGGGTGTTATCCAGTCACCCCGAGCACAAATTGGACCGGTGGCGGCATGAATCGCGGTGGAAATCGGTCGTCAGCGGTGAAGTTGCCGCGCTGGCGGTCTGATCTGCTGAGGCACTGTACCATGGCGAAGTCAGATTCAGTGCACCTGACAGTCAATGTTTGATCTTGATTTTCTCCCAAATCTCAATGGCAACTCATACCAAATTATGCAGCAAAGTTGTTCCTCTATAATAGCTCTACAACTTTGTTATAGCAACCCTAGGTAGATTCTAACTGGATCATAGTCTAAATGGCTCTCAAACTTGGACCTAGGTTACTGTCAATCTGAAGTTCAGACTGTATCAGCCTAACAGCCTGACATCCTGACTTCAGGCTTAATTATCTACCATTTCTTCTTAACAACTATGCTTACACTCTTAAGCAAAATTGTTCTCCTTTGTTTGGTCTACAAGTTCGATGTGGTGACCAAGGGTAAATTCTCATTAATTTGAAAGATACAAGGGCTCAAAGTTGAAGCAATCACACTGAAATTCAGACTTCATCACATGAGTCAAGTGTGGCTCTTTTGCACTTAAGTCCAAATCTCAAGTTTTGGATTGCAAACCCTCATGATTGGGAACCATATGACTTAAGATACTTATTTAACATGATTTTTACATTTTAGTCCATAAATGCACTATTTTTGCACATAGGCCCCTAGGGTTTGGATTTAGGGTTTTCCAGGGTTCCAATCAGGGTTTTTGGTATCTCAGGGGTATGAATGTAATGTAGATCCATCTTTGGTAACATTATATGATTGTTTTACTTAAACCTTAGGTTTTTCTCAATTTTGGTCATGTTTTACCCTTTTGGTCCCTATTTAGGGTTAAGTCCCCTATTCCAGGGTTCTATTAGCAAAATGCCATAACAATACAACTTGCTTGAAATTTTTGCCTAGTGAATGCACTCTAAGTGTATCAAACATATGAAATGCCAATGCTTATGATGTTATGCTCAAGTTTTAGTTACAGTAACACCAGGGGTGTTACAATATATGTCCCTGGAGAAGATGTCCGGGGGAACCGTCGTCCGCCCCGAGGCTATTTTCGCCAGCTCATCCACGGTCTCATTGTACCATCGAGCAACATGGTTGAGTTCCAGCCCGTGGAACTTATCTTCCAAGCGCCGAACTTCGTCGCAATATGCCTCCATTTTTCGATCGCGACAATGGGAGTTTTTCATGACTTGGTCAATGACAAGCTACGAGTCGCCCCGAGCGTCGAGGCGCCGAACCCCTAGCTCGACGGTGATGTGCAACCCGTTAACCAAAGCCTCGTACTCGGCCACGTTGTTCGACGCTGGAAAATGGAGGCGCAATACCTAGCGCACATGTTTCCCGAGGGGTGAGATGAAGAGCAAGCCAACACCTGCTCCTGTTTTCATCAGCGACCCATCGAAGTACATGGTCCAAAGTTCGGGCTGGATTGGAGCTCTCGGCAATTGGGTGTCGACCCATTCAGCCAGGAAGTCCGCCAAGACTTGGGATTTTATGGCCTTCCGAGGGGCAAATGAAATTGTTTCGCCCATGAGTTCCACCGCCCATTTTGCTATCCTACCCGAGGCCTCTCGACACTGGATGATCTCCCCCAGGGGGAAGGATGACACCACAGTCAACGGATGAGACTCGAAGTAGTGTCGCAACTTTTGTCGTGTCAGAATTACTGCGTACAGTAGCTTTTGGATTTGCGGGTAGCGGATCTTGGTCTCAGATAGCACCTCACTGATGAAGTAGACCAACCTCTGGACGAGCAGTGCATGCCCTTCTTCTCGTCTCTCGACTACGATCGCGGCGCTGACCACCTGAGTGGTTGCGGCTACGTAAATCAAGAGGGCTTCTCCCGCACCGGGGGGCACCAAGATGGGCGCATTAGTAAGGAGTGCCTTTAAGTTTCCAAGGGCTTCCTCGGCCTCGGGGGTCCAAGTGAAGCGCTCGGCCTTCCTTAAGAGGCGGTACAAGGGCAATCCTTTCTCGCCAAGGCGCGAGATGAAGCGGCTCAGAGCTGCAAGGCATCCCATGAACCTTTGTACTCCTCTTAAATCCTTGATGGGTCCCATGTTGGTGATGGCCGTGATTTTGTCCGGGTTGGCCTCGATGCCTCGCTCGGAGACGATGAACCCTAGGAGCATGCCTCGAGGGACTCCGAAGACACACTTCTCGGGGTTGAGTTTTACGCCTTTTGCGCGCAGGCACCCAAAAGTTACATCAAGGTCGGAGAGGAGATCAAAGGCTTTTCTTGTCTTGACAACGATGTCATCGACGTAAGCCTCGACCGTTCTGTCGATGTGCTCTCCGAACACATGGTTCATGCACCTTTGGTAGGTTGCACCTGCATTCCTCAAGCCAAATGGCATAGTAGTATAACAATACATGCCAAAAGGTGTGATAAAAGAAGTTGTGAGCTGGTCGGACTCTTTCATCTTGATTTGGTGATAACCTGAATAGGCGTCGAGGAATGACAGGGTTTCACACCCAGCAGTGGAGTCCACAATTTGATCGATGCGAGGCAGGGGGTAGGGAACTTTTGGACATGCTTTGTTTAAACCAGTGTAGTCTATGCACATCCTCCATTTCCCACCTTTTTTCTTTACAAGCACAGGGTTAGTTAGCCATTCTGGATGGAATACCTCTTTGATGAACCCTGCAGCCATCAGCTTGTGGACCTCCTCGCCTATGGTCATGCGCTTTTCTTCATCAAAGCGGCGCAGGTGTTGCTTCATGGGTCGGGCACCGGCTCGGATGTCCAGCGAGTGCTTGGCGACATCCCTCGGTATGTATGGCATGTCTGAGGGACTCCACGCAAAGATTTCGGCGTTTGCACGGAGAAAGTCAACGAGCACTGCTTCCTAT
This sequence comes from Zea mays, assembly GCF_902167145.1. NCBI lineage: Eukaryota > Viridiplantae > Streptophyta > Magnoliopsida > Poales > Poaceae > Zea > Zea mays. Next base: position 199,332,214 of record NC_050097.1, on the reverse strand, counting down.
TTGGGGTCGAGCTCGGAGCCGACCCTGACCTTCTTGCCGGCGTCATTGCTGGGGTCGAGGGCGACGGACTTGACCGTCTCGGCCGGTTCGAAGTTGCCGGCGTGGCGCTTCGCATCAGGCGCCTCCTTGGAGAGGCAATCTAGGTCGGCGATGAGGGCCTCGGACTCGGCGATGGCCTCAGCGTACTCCACGCATTCCATGTCGCACTCGTAAGCGTGGCGATACGTGGATCCAACGGTGATGGTCCCGTTGGGGCCTGGTATCTTGAGCTTGAGGTACGTGTAGTTGGGGACAACCACGAACTTGGCGTAGCACGGTCTTCCCATCACCGCGTGGTAGGTTCCTCGGAACCCGACCACCTCGAAAGTGAGGGTTTCCTTTCGAAAGTTGGAGGGAGTTCTGAAGCAGACGGGCAAGTCAAGTTGCCCAAGGGGCAGGACACGCTTACTGGGGACGATCCCGTGAAAAGGCGCTGCACCTGCCCGGATCATGGACAGATCGGTCCCCAAGAGCCCTAGGGTCTCGGCGTAGATGATGTTGAGGCTGCTGCCTCCGTCCATGAGGATCTTGGTGAGCCTAGCGTTGCCGATGACGGGGTCGACGACGAGCGGGTAGCTTCCTGGGCTCGATACGCAGTCGGGGTGGTCACCTTGGTCAAAGGTGATGGGCTTGTTAGACCAGTCTAGGTAGACCGGTGCCGCTACCTTCACCGAGCAGACCTCCCGACGCTCCTGCTTGCGGTGTCGAGCCGAGGCGTTCGCCACTTGCCCACCGTAGATCATGAAGCAGTTGTGGACCTCCGGGAACTCTTCTTCCTTGTCGCCCCCCTTCTTGTTGTTGCCTTGGTCTTTGCCACCTTCTGTCGAGGGTCCAGCCTTGATGAAGTAACGTCGGAGCATGTCGCACTCCTCAAGGGTGTGCTTGACGGGACCCCTGTGATAGGTAGGGTTGAAAACGGACGGAAAAAATCCCGTCCCGACTCGTACCGTTTTCTACATTTGATCCGACCGTTTCCGTATTTACGGAAAAATATGGAAACGGGACGGAAACGGGAGAGGGCTTATTCCGTCCGTTTTTGTGAGATCCCGTTTTTTCCGGATTGAACCCTTATTTATTCCGTATTTGACAAATATGGGATGAGCCTAATATGCATTAGTATATAAACTAAATCCTCGTATATTTAGGTGACAAATTATAGCACAATTGGCCATTGTAACCACCGGCTCTTTTCAAATGACAAGTGATCTAAAGTCTTAAACAACGTCGGATGTAGCTAAATGTACACATTTAGCAACCAAACAACAATAGAATGTTACCTCTCTATATCTATTTGTTTTATGTTATTGTTCTGCCAATCAATCACTAGTCAAACATCAATATCATTTCTGTTTGTATTAAATTATGAGTTTCCGTTAGTATTTTTGTTTCCGTTCGTTTTTGCAATTCCGTTTATCTCGCTCCCGTTTCCGTTCCTGACTATTCCGGACCCGATCCCGTTTCCGATGATAAAACACGGATACAGAAACTGGAGAGGGGTTTTTCCGTCAGTTTCCGTCTGTTTTCATCCCTAGTGATAGGGGCACGACTCCTTGAGCATCTTGTCAAACGCGTTGACCCCTCCAGGAGGTTTCCGAGGATTCCTGTGCTCGGCAGCGGCGACGAGATCCGCGTCAATTGAGTCGCGCTTTGCTTGCGCCTTCTTCTTGGCCTTTTTCTTCGTGCCGCGCTGGGCGGACGCCTCGGGGGCGTCTTCCTTCTGCCTTCCCTGAGGCTGTTTGTCCTTCCGGAAAATGGATTCGACCGCCTCCTGACCAGAGGCGAATTTGGTGGCGATGTCCATCAATTCGCTCGCCTTGGTGGGAGTCTTGTGCCCCAGTTTGCTCACCAGGTCCCGACACGTGGTGCTGGCGAGGAATGCCCCAATGACGTCCGAGTCGGTGATATTGGGTAGCTCGGTGCGCTGCTTGGAAAACCGCCGGATGTACTCTCACAGGGATTCCCCTGGCTGCTGGCGACAGCTTCGGAGATCCCATGAGTTCTCAGGGCGCACGTACATACCTTGGAAGTTTCCAGCGAAGGCCTTGACCAGGTCGTCCCAGTCGGAGATCTGTGCAGGAGGCAGATGCTCCAGCCATGCCCGGGTAGCGTCGAAGAGGAAAAGGGGGAGGTTGCGGATGATGAGGTTGTCGTCATCCGTCCCTCCCAACTGGCATGCCAGTCGGTAATCCACGAGCCACAACTCCGACCTTGTCTCCCCTGAGTACTTGGTGATGGTAGTTGGGGGTCGGAACCGGGCCAGGAACGACGCCCGTCATATGGCCCGGCTGAAGACTCGCGGACGTGGCGGGTCGGGCAAGGGGCTCCGATCCTCCTCACTGTCGTAGCATCCCCCGCGCCTAGGGTGGTAGCCTCGGCGCACCCTTTCCTCGAGGCGGGCTCGACGGTCGCGGCGGTGTTGTTCGTCGCCGAGGCGATCCGGGGCCGCGGGCGTCCTGTCTCGTGTGCGCTCGGTGCGGACCGAGGCCTCCCGTATGCGTCCGGAGGGCGTTGCGCGATGCTCCGAGGGGCACCCTTGCCTTCGGGAGGCAGAGCTCTCGGCTCGTCGGACTGCGGCATCTTCCAGGAGATCCTTGAGTTTGCCCTGGATACGCCGCCCCTCGGTGGTGGATGGCTCTGGCATCGTTCGAAGCAGCATCGCTGCTGCAGCTAGATTCTGGCCGACCCCGCTGAAGGCCGGGGGCAGCCCTGTCCTAGCACCGTCAACGATACGGCGCTGGACGTCCCGGGCCCGATGACGCGCTCCTCCGGCAAGTGCTCGTCCTGCCCACTCCTGCTCGATGTTTTGTCGGAGCTACACAAGCCGCCCCGCTTCTTCGTTGAGCTTAGCCTGCATCTCGCGGAATTGCTCGAGCTGTGTGTCCTGACCCCACGCAGGGACTGGGACCACAGCTAGCTCCCGTGGGATGTCAACGCGAGATGCAGGCACAGGGGCGTTGTCATCTTCCGGCATGCCGAGGTGGTTGTCTTCGCCGTGATCCCCCTGATCGATGTGGAGACACTCGCGACTTGGGTCGTAACCCTCGTCGTCGAGGCTGTGGCCATCGTCAGAGCAGCCGGAGAGGCAGTAGTCACATGCGGACGTGAAGTCTCGCACGGCACTGGGATCACGGAGCCCGGAGAAATCCCAACTGAAATCGGAGTCGTCCTCTTCCTCGGAACCCGTGGGTCCGTAGGTTGAGACGGCCGTCAGTCGGTCCCAGGTTGACCACATATGGTACCCTGGAAGGTTAGGATATGCCTTCGCGAAAGCGCTCACCGAAGCGGGGTCGCTTGGTGGATCGAAGCTGAATCTAAAAGGGACAGGATGGAAAATGGACGATACCTTTTGTTCGATGGACGCTGGTGAAGTCACATCAGGGACAGAATGCACCATCATCTTAGGTACGAGGCTAACGCCCAGCAAGTCCTTCGCGAGGGTGCTGGCGTCATCAGTCCGCTTGGGGTTGGCACGTAGCGGGGAAGCGATACCCGTTGTTGTCTCAGGTGCGAGGACAACACTCGACATGTCCCCCGCAGGGGTGCCGACGTCGTCGACTCGCTCTGGTCCAACAGCCGACGAGGTGCCGCCTTCTACGTGGCCACGGTTGCCCCGTCTCCTCCTCCTCCTCCGGCGAGGAGGGTGGCGGGGCAAACCCGGGTGTTCCTCTTCTGCCACGGGGGGAAGTCGTCGTCGAGTTCGCCGCCGCTGGGCGAGCCGACGACCGTCGTTGCTGTCGTGTTGCGTGTGGAGGAGTACCATGTCGTAGCTGCCGTCGCGGGACATGAACTCGAGACTCCCGAAGCGGAGCACCGTCCCCGGCTGAAGAGGCTGTTGAAGGCTACCCATCTGGAACTCAACGAGAAAGTATTCATAAACACGCGGCGAGCCCCTACCTGGCGCGCCAACTATCGGCGTTTCGGACCGGCGAGGTCCGTCAACCAACCAGTGAATTTGTTGCTGCGTGCCCCTGCCCAGATGGGTTGATGCAAGATGGAACACAAGAGGGAAAATGAGGCTTATGTTATCCTGCACCGGGGTGCTCGTAGTAGGGGTTACAAGCGTCGCGAGAGAGCGAGGGCGAGAGCGAGAGAGTCCCTGCGTGCGTCCGTCTCTGCTTATCTCGTCTGCCCCGCCTCCCTCTATGTCGACGTGCCCCGTCGTCAACGTGTGTCCATGTGAACATGTGCCAACCCCCCTTAGGAAGGCCCTGGACATCCCCTTTTATAGATACAAGGGGATGCCCAGCTGTACAATGGGGTGTAGCTATGTGCTAACGTGGCTGGTGGAGAAGCGCCTTGAGCCCTGTACACGAGCTAACGTGGCCGTCGGAGAAGTGCCTTGAGCCCTGTGGAAGCATAGCTGGCGGTGCGGCATGGATCCTGCTGACGTTTCCTTGCTTCCGTAGGAAGTTGAGAGCAATCGACGTCATATGGGCGCACGTGGGGAACCATCATTACCTGTTACCGGAGTAACCTTAGATGGGACATTGGTCTTGTTCCTTCATAGCCTGAGGCAGCTAGCTAGGAGTAGGGTAATGATGTATCCCCTGTAGCGTAGTCGGTCCGAGGCTGAGGTCGAGCGAGGCGGAGACTTCTCCTGAGGCCGAGGCCGAGGTCGGGCGAGGTTGTGACTCCTCCCGAGGCCAAGGCTGAGGTTGAGGCCTAGGGTCGGGCGAGGCGGAGCCCTTCTCCCGAGGCCGAGGCTGAGGCCGAGGCCTGAGGTCGGGCGAGGCGGAGACCTTCTCCCGAGGCCGAGGCTGAAGCCGAGGCCTGAGGTCGGGCGAGGCGGAGCTCCCTGTTGCGCCCGAGGCCGAACTTGTGGGAGATCGTGACTCAGCTTTACCCTGGTGGTTAGCACAGTAGCCGAAGCGGGGCGTACAGTGCTGTTTTTCTGTCAGAACGATCAGTAAAGGGGCGAAGTGACTGCGGTCACTTCGACCTTGCCGACTGAGGCACGCGTGTCAGGATAAGGTGTTAGGCGATCCTCGCATTAAATGCGCATGCGATACGGTCGGTTGGTAGGGCGATCCGGCCGAGGTCGCTGCACGACAAAGTCTGCCCAAGCTGGGCTTCGGGCGAGCCGAGGGTGCGCTCACTGCCTGAGAGGCCCTCAGGCGAGGCGTGAATCCGCCCGGGACTACTGTTCCCGCCCGAGGCTGGGCTCGGATGAGGTCGCGTCCCTTGGTAGACGTGTCCCTGACTTGAACCGCGCTTTATCAGTTGTTTATGTTTGTTCTGAAGATGTTTTTCGGCCGTGTTTAGGAGCATTGGGGGTACCCCTAATTACGGTACCCGACAACAACAAACGCTCACGGCCGCAGAGGGGTAACAGCGGCCTATGCCCTGTGCACCCAATGGCCGCCACAGCGCCACGGAGTGCCGCGAGATCATTGATCTCGCGAAACGTGTCAGCGAGCGGCGCGAGCAGTCTTCCAAGGACGACTCCCCACCTTGTTGCCGACCTAGCAAAGAAAAGGTCGACGACGGCGAGGTGACCGCAGCTGAATGGGACCTCGGGTATCAGTCACCTGAGGGGGACCTGAAGGATGTCTTCACTGGAGGCTCCTACTCTGGAGGAGACAACTAGATGGACCCCCAGGGGGACCCCGTGCTCTCCGGTCTACGGGGCCGAAGCCTGCCTTCCCCCGGAAACCCTTCTGGACTCCCCACGGGTCCAGACTTCCGACAGGTTCATGCAGAAATGGCCACAGCTGAAGACGAGGGCTCCATCGTCAAACGCAGATGGGAACCCAGGGTCGGGACCTAGTCCTATGGCAAGTACCAAACCAAGAAGGGCTCCGCAACTCTCCCCCAGCTGGGAAGGACCCTTCAAGGTAACGGGAATACGCCGACCCGAGGGTGACCGTCTAGCTACAACTGAAGGAGTGCCTCCCCCTGGTGCTGGAGCATCTATGTAAGTTCTATCCATAGGAGCAAGTCTGAGGGGTCGAATTTGTTTCCCTTTTGTAACTAGGTAACGCATACGTGTACGCCAACCCGGTGAGGTCCGCCCTCATAAGCCCGGCCTGTTGGTCTGCACCCATGCATGATAAGTTATAAAGAAAAGAATTACCCCTCAGATGCGCCCCTAAGATAGTTTTATCCTACTGCTCCATGGTCTTGCCTTGCAGTTTTTCAGATATAATTTTATCTAACCCACCCAAACAGTTCCCTTTCCATCAGACATAATGACATCCGAATTGAACAGCCAGGCTTGCAGTTTAGGACCTCTCTGCGAAAGCAGGAGGGCCCGACAGCCTGGGAGCCGGCTCTAGAGAATGGGACCCCGTTCCATGGGGTGGTCCGGAGCCTGTGTGGCTGCTTAGCCTGGTCCCGTACCCGAAAGCCTGCACACTCCACCACTCCGTGACGGGTACCTAGTATTTGGAGCTATAAGTCCTATGGGTCCGACAACCTGGACATTTGTCTCCTGGGGTGGTCCGGAGCCCGTGTAGCCGCTCAGCCTGGTTCCATACCGTGGGCCTGCACGCTCCACCACTCTGTGACAAGTGTTCTAGTACCTAGAACCACCATCCAGGGGGTCCGGACGCACAACTTGGCCTCCCAGACTAAACCCTGCAGGTCCCGAGCATGTATCAAAGGATGGCTAGTGTCAGATGACGGGTCCTGTGGGTGTACTACTAATGCTCCCTAACCGAAACTGTGTGCAGGCCCAGGTCCCAGTCGAGGCTACCTCTTGGGGGCCACCGCCAAACTCTTTCTTAGGTATGCTGGTCTGCAGCCTCGACGAATCGAGCCTACATCCCAAGGGGCCAGGTACCAAGGAAGAATCAGTTGCACCACACACAACAGGGACAAGTGGTATACAGATAAGTGCTAATACTGCTTGATAAATAGTACTCAAAAGTACCTTACAAAAAGCAAAAGTATTACATCCGCTTTCAAGTGGAGCCCTAGCTCCATCTCTACTCTGCAGGAATGGACTACTCTGCACCAGCAGGGTCGCGTTGGAAGCTAGCTTCGGGCAGCCTCACCAGCGGTGGCGACTACCTCTACTCCGAGCGGCCGCCTCTGCACCAACGGCTCGCCAGCAACAGCGGCCACCTTCGGTGTGGTGGCTTGCCAGCAAAGGCGGCCATCACAGTGCCCACGAAGAGGTCCTCGCTCCCGTCCACCTAACGGGGGTGAGGACAAGACCATCCAAGAACATGGCCACCACCTCCATGGTGTACGACGTCTTGTACGACCCCTCGGACGGCATGGAACAGTGCGGCCGGCGGCGCGGGGGACGCCACGGACGTGGAGGACCTGCGCACGGTGCGACCGTCGCCCATGCGGTGGATGGACAGCCACGCCCCGATCAGCAGCGGGAGACAGCGTCGGAGGCGGCACCAAAGCCATCAAAGCCAAAGAAATGGAGCCGCAGCATGGCTCGCTTCCCACCCCAAGATACTGGGGGCGCATGGGATGGAGCCGTGGCTCAGCCCGCTGCCCACCTCTACGAGGCTGGTAATCATCCTTCCCCCCGAATGATGGAGGAAGAAGCGGGAAAGAGCGTCGCCTCCACGGACATCCCGTGGAGGTAGGCGACGATGGCCACCTGAAGAATGAAATAGGACACCACGGGTAGAGCCCGGGGGCCAGGCCCCTCCAACAGCCGCACGAAGAAAGATGGGATCGATGGGACCGACCCACTGGGAGTTTGGAAACAAAGAACACAAACTCTTCGGCGGAAAGGTCGCCGAAAGGAGAGACCCCAACACAAGTCCTCCCGGCAAATAACGGCGCATTCCATCCAAGCAAGAGGTATACCATTTCAAGCACTCACTCAGTCTGGGCGCGCTCGGGATGAAGTCACAAGGCCATGGCAAACTATGGCGACACAAAGCAGGAACCTTGAAGGCAAAGGGGTGCAGAGAGCTCGAAGGCAAAAGGGCGCCACGAGTAGGAGAGAAGCAAGACATGGCTGCTATCCGAGGGGTGAACCCCTTTTTAAAGGCAGATTTCCCCGCTCGCACCTCGAAGCGTTACGGGTAAAGTCTCCCCTGATGCGCACCAGGGTTCCCATCCTATGACATGGGGGCCAGGCCCCACATGTCATACAAGCTGGCCCGAAGCGCGAAGAAGGCGAATCGTCGCACAGGGAGCGTGCAACCGCCCCGCGGTTATACACCCTTCCGTCTTCGCTGCAACCAGCGGTCAAGAAGGCGAACCGCCGCACAAGGAGCATGCAACCGCCCTGCGGTTATTCGCCCTTCCATCTTCACCATAACCAGCGGTCAAGGAGGTGAACCGCCGCACAAGGAGCATGCAACAGCCCCGCGGTTGTGCGCCCCCTCAGCTTCGACCGGTGGTCCAACCTCCGGCATGGGGGCCCAAGCCCACATGACATGCACCCGGCGCGCCGATTTCTGGGTGCAGAAAAGTCGCACCGCCGCTCGCGCCAATACCGCGCCTCCTCAAGGCCGTCGTAGAAGGCTGAGAAGGTAAATTTTCAAATCCAATGCAGCGACTCGAGGCACCCCGCACGTGGCCCAATGAAGGCATTAAGTGCGGAGGTCACGGGCCAGTCAGCCGCGGGGACAGGCGTGGTAGTCGGCGTGACCATGGGCGGGCCGACAGTAATTGCATCAACAAGCGCGCAGGAGCAGTGAGCCAATCGCCAGTCAAACTTTGGCCCCACTTGCAGGCTCGCATCCTCCCCTGAGGCGGTCCCGGGGGCCACTGTCGGTACCCTGAAACAGGGGTACCCCTTACTACAGTATGAAGACACGGTGCCCGTACGTCATTCCTTAGCCACACGGTGAACAGCGCTCCTCCCCACCACATGGGCAGATCAAGGGGCACCATATAGCAAGGAAAGATGATACATCAAGGATGTGTCAGTCGATCTGGACCTCCGCAAGGGAGCGTCGGACCCCTGTACGCACAACCCGGACCCCCGATTATGGCCCGGGACTCCCGAGTAAGCGTGTTGGGTCCCTTGGATGGGGTCCAGATCCCTCCGAGTAAGGTCCGGGCCGCAATAAGGTCCCGGGACAGGGGAAACCCTGGCATGAGCAAGGGTCCGGTGCTGACGCGTGGCTGGGCTTTACTCTGCGCATGCGCTCCCCGCTCAGGCGGAGACCCGATGTGCCCACGTGGCTCGTTGCCCGTGACATAAGCCAGCGGGCGGAGCCTGACGTAAGGCCCCTAGACCGCACGGACTCTGCATTTATTACAGAAAGGACGCGTCGCCTGTCCACCCTGCTGACAGGTGATGTGCCCCCTCAGCATTTATTGTGTCATGTCCACTCCGCTGGCAGGCAGTGTCAGGGCCACCCTGCAGACGGCGCACCTGTCCAATCCACTATCAAACAGTGCGCCCGTGCCGCACGGCGCACTGTGCTCATCATCCCTTATACGAGAAGCTTCCTCTGCACGCCGATACTACGCAGATCTCGGATGTTAGGGCACAAGAAGATTGCTCTAGCAGCGAACATTTGTGGCTCCAAGTGCTACGTCTGTTATGTTCCTGGGCCCACATGTCGGGGCTCAGTACCTTTGTGCATGCCCCTTAGCTATAAAAGGGGAGGCATGCAACGTTATAAGACAGGCTCGGTGGGACAGACTTAGGCCCAACTTAGACTCTCAATTCTCAAGCTTCCACAGCAATCCAACATACAGTGGAGTTGGGTTTTAGCTCCAGCGGCCCGAACCACTCTAAACTCTCGCGTGTTCATGTGCTTGATGTTCGCTTAACAGGATAGGCAAAACGCTTAAGCCCCTTCCTCATCTTAGGATTTAGGACGGGTGCACTCCGCCACCCGGCCGGAGAATTCCCTCTCCGACAGGAGGCATGAAGGGAAAGGAAGAGTGCAACTTGAAAGGGAAATGTGCCCTTGGGCCATTTCTAAGTATTTTGGTGATTGAGTGGCAACACAAGTGGACTCATGTTAATCTATGGATAAAGTGTAAATCAAGTAAAAATGTATGTTTCTAAGACTTAGTACATTGTTTTGGAGACTAATGTATTGTGTCTAAGTGCTGGAAACAGGAGAAATCAAGTTAGAAAAGAGATGGCTCTGTTCAGCCAAAGACAGCTCGGTCTGGGTGCACCGGACTATCCGGTGGTGCACCGGACAGTGTCCGGTGCGCCAGGCCGGCAATTGTCAACTGGCTGTTCTCGGGAAGCAATTAACGGCGTATGGCTATAAATCACCGGACTATCCGGTGGAGCACCGGACTGTCCGGTGAGCCAACAGTCAGCCGGGCCAACGGTCGGCCGCGGAATCCGCGCGCGACGCGTGGCAGAGCCAACGGTCAGAAGGGGGCACCGGACTGTCCGGTGTGCATCGGACAGTGTTCGGTGCGCCAACGGCTAGGAATCTGCAACGGTCGACTTCGCCAAATAAGGAAAGAGATCCGCACCGGAAAGTGTCCGGTGGTGCACCGGACTGTCTTGTGCGCCAGGCGACAGAAGGCAAGAATTGCCTTCTTGAAATGCTCTCAACGGCTCTTAGCTGCCTTGGGGCTATAAAAGGGACCCCTAGGCACATGGAGGAGAATACCAAGCACTCCTTGAGCATTGTTGATCACTCTCACTTCATTCTTGCGCACTTGTTCGACATTCTTAGTGATTTGAGCTCTGTTCTAGTGAGAACCTCGAGATATTGTCTTGAGCTCAAGTCCTCGTGTCTCTTGTGCTTGTCCTTATTGTGTCTATTGAGATTCACACGAGCTCTCCTCTCTACTCACTTGATTTCATCGTTCTAACTCTTAATCAAGTTTGTGGTGGTAAGTTTTAAGTTTTACAGGATCACCTATTCACCCCCCTCTAGGTGCTCTCAATTGGTATCGGAGCCGTTCTCTTCAAAAAAGGGACTAATCGCCCGAAGAGATGGATCCTAGGGGCAAGGGGATGGTGGTCAATGATAAGGAGAAGGAGTCCTTCGTCAATGATCCAAAAGATGACAAGCCTACTGACTCGGGCTCAAGCCACAAGAGAAAAGACGGGAAGAAGAAGAAAACAAGGCGCATCAAGGAGATCGTCTACTACGACGACAGCGACGAGTCCTCTTCTTCCCAAAAGGACGACGACAACTACGAGAAAAAGAAAACGGCCAATTCAAACTTTTCTTTTGATTATTCTCGTATTCCTCAAAATGCAAATGCTCATTTACTCTCCATTCCACTTGGTAAACCTCCTCACTTTGATGGAGAGGACTACGGATTTTGGAGTCACAAAATGCGCAATCACTTGTTCTCTCTCCATCCAAGCATATGGGAGATAGTAGAGAGTGGAATGCAATTTGATAGTAGTGATAGTCCCATGTTTATCAATGAGGAAATTCACAAAAATGCACAAGCCACTACTGTTCTTCTAGCTTCATTGTGCAGGGATGAATACCATAAGGTGAGCGGCTTGGATAACGCCAAGAAGATTTGGGACACCCTCAAAATCTCACATGAGGGGAACGACGTCACCATGCTCACCAAAATGGAGTTGGTGGAGGGTGAACTTGGGAGATTCGCAATGATCAGGGGCGAGGAGCCAACCCAGACGTACAACCGGCTCAAGACCCTCGTCAACAAAATAAGGAGCTATGGAAGCATGCGATGGACGGACCACGACGTCGTCCGCCTAATGCTAAGGTCTTTTACTATCCTTGATCTGCATCTTGTGAACAATATTCATGAAAATCCTAGGTACACCAAGATGACGCCCGAGGAGATACTTGGAAAGTTCGTGAGCGGGCGGATGATGATCAAGGAGGCTAGATACGTTGATGATGCTTTGAATGGTCCAATCCACGAGCCTCAAACCGTTGCTCTCAAAGCAACGAGGAGCAAGGAGGCGCTACCTAGCAAGGTGGCACAAGTTGAGGCGGCGGGACTCAATGAGGAAGAGATGGCCCTCATCATCAAGCGCTTCAAGACGCCGCTAAGGGGTCGCAAGGAGAATCCCAACAAGACCAAGACAAAGGGGAAGCGCTCATGCTTCAAATGTGGTAAGATTGGTCATTTTATCGCTAATTGTCCCTGAAAGGGAAATGTGCCCTTGGGCCATTTCTAAGTATTTTGGTGATTGAGTGCCAACTCAAGTGCTTAAATGTGAATTTATGCAATGGATGAATAAAGTGCAAATCAAGAGCAAAGGTACGTTTCTAAGTCTTAGTACATTGGTTTTGTGTACTAATATACTTGTCTAAGTATTGGAAACAGGAAGAAAAAGAAAAGGAAAGAGGTGACTGTGTACAGCCAAGGGGCTGTTTCGGTCGGGGGCACCGGACTGTCCGGTGGTGCACCGGACAGTGTCCGGTGCGCCAGGCTGCCTCGACCGAAGTGGCCGCTCTCGGGAATTCGCCGACGGCGTACGGCTAAAATTCACCGGACTGTCCGGTGTGCACCGGACTGTCCGGTGAGCCAACGGTCGGCTAGGGCCAACGGTCGGCCGCGGATTCTGCGCGCGACACGTGGCCAAGCCAACGGTCAGAAGGGGGCACCGGACTGTCCGGTGTGCACCGGACATGTCCGGTGCGCCAACGACTCCCAGATCTGCAACGGTCGACTGCGCTGTTTAAGGAAGGAAATCGGGCACCGGACAGTGTCCGGTGTGCACCGGACTGTCCGGTGCGCCCGACGACAGAAGGCAAGATCAGCCATCCAGATTTGCTCTCAACGGCTCCTAGCTGCCTTGGGGCTATAAAAGGGACCCCTAGGCGCATGGAGGAGAACACTAAGCAACCTAAGAGCATTCTTGATCATCCACACTCATTCCTTGCGCATTCGTTTGTCATTCTAAGTGATTCGAGCTCCGTTCTAGTGAGAACTTTGAGATAGTCTTTTGAGCTCGATTCTTGGCCGTGTGTGTGCGCATTTTGCTGTGGATTTGTGTGTGTTGCTTCCCTCCCTTACTCCGTATTTCTTTGTGAATTTCAAGTGTAAGGGCGAGAGACTCCAAGTTGTGGAGATTCCTCGCAAACGGGAAATTGAAAGGAAAAGCATAACACTGTGGTATTCAAGTTGATCATTGGATCACTTGAGAGGAGTTGAGTGCAACTCTCGTCCGTTGGGACGCCACAACGTGGAGTAGGCAAGTTTTGTACTTGGCCAAACCACGGGATAAATCACTGTGTCTTCTCTGTGTTGAACTCCTTGTGGTTATCATATTGTGCAAGATCTTCTCTCTAGCCACTTGGCATTAACTGTGCTAACGCTTAATCAAAGTTTTGTGGCTTAAGTTTTGAAGTATACAGGATCACCTATTCACCCCCCCTCTAGGTGCTCTCAATTGGTATCAAAGGCGTTCTCTTCAAGAAAGGGACTAACCGCCCGAAGAGATGGATCCTAAGGGGAAGGGAATCGTGATCAACGACAAGGAAAAGGAGTCCTTCGTCAACGAGCCAAAAGATGATAAACCCAACGACTCTGGCTCGGGCCACAGACGTAAAGATGGGAAGAAGAAGAAGACAAGGCGCATCAAGGAGATCGTCTACTACGACAGCGATGAATCCTCTTCTTCCCAAAAGGACGATGACAACGACTACAGGAAGACGGTCAATTCGAACTTTTCATTTGATTATTCTCGTATTCCACATAGTTCGAATTCGCATTTGCTTTCCATTCCTCTCGGCAAACCTCCACACTTTGATGGGGAGGACTACGGATTTTGGAGTCACAAAATGCGTAGTCATTTATTCTCTCTCCATCCAAGCATATGGGAGATTGTAGAGAATGGAATGAAATTTGATAGCTCGGATAGCCCTATGTTTATTAACGAACAAATTCATAAAAATGCACAAGCTACTACTGTGTTGCTAGCCTCTTTGTGCAGGGACGAGTACAATAAGGTGAGCGGCTTGGACAATGCCAAGCAGATATGGGACACCCTCAAGATTTCTCACGAGGGGAACGACATCACCATGCTCACTAAAATGGAGTTGGTGGAGGGCGAGCTTGGAAGGTTTGCAATGATAAGGGGCGAGGAGCCAACCCAAACATACAACCGGCTCAAGACCCTTATCAACAAAATAAGGAGCTATGGAAGCACGCGATGGACGGACCATGACGTCGTCCGACTATTACTAAGGTCCTTTACCATTCTTGATCCTCATTTGGTGAATAATATTCGTGAGAATCCTAGGTACACCAAAATGTCGCCCGAAGAAGTCCTAGGAAAATTCGCCAGCGGGCGAATGATGATTAAGGAAGCAAGGTACGTGGACGACGCCTTGAATGGACCGATCAACGAGCCGCAACCTCTTGCTCTCAAAGCAACAAGAAGCAAGGAGGCGCTACCTAGCAAGGTGGCACAAATTGAGGCGGCCGGACTTAATGATGAAGAGATGGCTCTCATCATCAAACGCTTCAAGACGGTGCTAAGAGGTCACAAGGGGCAGCCAAGCAAGACCAAGACAAAGGGGAAGCGCTCATGCTTCAAGTGCGGTAAGATTGGTCATTTTATCGCTAACTGCCCCGATAACGATAGTGACCAGGAACAGGGGAACAAGAGGGAAAAGAAGAAGAATTACAAGAAGGCCAAGGGCGAGGCACACATTGGAAAGGAGTGGGATTCGGATTGCTCCTCCGACTCCGACAATGAAGGACTCGCCGCCACCGCCTTCAACAAGTCATCCCTCTTCCCGAACGAGCGTCACACATGCCTTATGGCAAGGGAGAAGAAGGTGAGTACTCGAAACTCCACTTATGCTTCTTCTAGTGATAATGAGTCTAGTGATGATGATGACATAGACTATTCATGCTTATTCAAGGGTTTAGATAGATCTAAAATAGACAAAATAAATGAATTGATTGATGCCTTGAATGATAAGAATGTGCTTTTAGAAAAGCAAGAAGATTTGTTGTATGAAGAACATGACAAATTTGTAGAAGCACAAAAATCTCTTGCATTAGAGATTAAGAGAAATGAAATACTTTCTTGTGAGTTGTCTACATGTCATGATTCAATTGCTAGTTTAAAGAGCAAAAATGATGATTTAAATGCTAAACTAGAAAATCTAGTAAATCAACATCTTGTGTAGAACATGTTGAGATTTGCACTAGGTGTAAAGATTTCGATGTTGATGCCTGTAGTGATCATTTAGTTTCAATTTCCAAACTAACTGAGGAATTGGCTAGTCTTAATGCTCAACTTAAGGCTAGCAAAAGCGAATTTGATAAGCTAAAATTTGCAAGGGATGCCTACACGATTGGTAGACACCCCTACATTAAGGATGGACTTGGCTTCAAAAGGGAAGCCAAGAACTTAACAAGCCATAAGGCTCCCATTCCCGCTAAGGAGAAAGGGAAGGCTCCTATGGCTACTAGTGCTAAAAAGAACCATGCCTTTTTGTATCATGATAGAAAAAATTCTAGAAATGTTTTTAGAAGTTATGACGTTTTTGATTCACATGCTTATGATTCTTATGCCATGACTGCTTCTAGTTCTTCCTATATGCATGGTAGAAATATGACTAGGAGAAATGCTATTCATCATGTGCCTAGAAAGAATACTATTCATGCTCCTAGGAAAGTAGTAAATGAACCTTCTACAATTTATTGTGCTTTAAATGCTTCCTTTGCTATTTGTAGAAAGGATAGGAAGATAGTTGCTAGGAAGTTAGGGGCAAAATGCAAGGGAGACAAAACTTGCATTTGGGTCCCTAAGGAAATTGTGACTAACCTTGTAGGACCCAACAAGAGTTGGGTACCTAAGTCCCAAGCCTAAATTTGCCTTGCAGGTTTATGCATCCGGGGGTTCAAGCTGGATTATTGATAGCGGATGCACAAACCATATGACGGGGGAGAAGAAGATGTTCACCTCCTACGTCAAGAATAAGGATTCCCAAGATTCAATTATATTCGGTGATGGGAATCAAGGCAAGGTAAAAGGATTAGGTAAAATTGCAATCTCAAATGAGCACTCAATTTCTAATGTGTTTTTAGTTGAGTCCTTGGGATATAATTTGCTATCTGTTAGTCAATTATGCAACATGGGGTATAACTGTCTATTTACAAATATAGATGTGTCTGTCTTTAGAAGAAGTGATGGTTCACTAGCTTTTAAGGGTGTACTAGACGGCAAGCTTTACCTAGTTGATTTTGCAAAAGAAGAGGCCGGTCTAGATGCATGCTTAATGGCTAAGACTTGCATGGGCTGGCTGTGGCATCGCCGCTTAGCACATGTGGGGATGAAGAACCTTCACAAGCTTCTAAAGGGAGAACACGTGATAGGTTTGACTAACGTTCAATTCGAAAAAGATAGACCTTGTGCAGCTTGTCAAGCAGGTAAACAAGTGGGAGGAGCACATCACAGCAAGAATGTGATGACCACTTCAAGACCTCTGGAGCTGCTGCATATGGATCTCTTCGGACCCGTCGCCTATCTGAGCATAGGAGGGAGTAAGTATGGTCTAGTTATTGTTGATGACTTTTCCCGCTTCACTTGGGTGTTCTTTTTGCAGGATAAGTCTGAAACCCAAGGGACCCTCAAGCGCTTCCTCAGGAGAGCTCAAAATGAGTTTGAGCTCAAGGTGAAGAAGATAAGGAGCGACAACGGGTCCGAGTTCAAGAACCTTCAAATGGAGGATTTCCTTGAAGAGGAAGGGATCAAGCACGAGTTCTCCGCTCCCTACACACCACAGCAAAATGGTGTGGTAGAGAGGAAGAACAGGACGCTCATCGACATGGCGAGGACGATGCTAGGAGAATTCAAGACCCCCGAGTGCTTTTGGACGGAAGCCGTGAACACGGCTTGCCACGCCATCAACAGGGTCTACCTTCATCGCCTCCTCAAGAAGACGTCGTATGAGCTTCTAACCGGTAACAAACCCAATGTATCTTATTTTCGTGTATTTGGGAGCAAGTGCTACATTCTAGTGAAGAAGGGTAGAAATTCTAAGTTTGCTCCCAAAGCAGTAGAAGGGTTTTTATTAGGTTATGACTCAAATACAAAGGCATATAGAGTCTTCAACAAATCATCGGGTTTGGTTGAAGTTTCTAGCGATGTTGTATTTGATGAGACTAATGGCTCTCCAAGAGAGCAAGTTGTTGATTGTGATGATGTAGATGAAGAAGATGTTCCGACGGCCGCTATACGAACCATGGCGATTGGAGAAGTGCGGCCACAGGAACAAGATCAACCATCTTCCTCAACTATGGTGCTACCCCCAACTCAAGACGATGAACAGGTTCATCAACAGGAGGCGGATGATCAAGGGGGAGCACAAGATGATCATGTGATGGAGGAAGATGCGCAACCGGCACCTCCAACCCAAGTTCGAGCGATGATTCAAAGGGATCATCCCGTCGACCAAATTCTGGGTGACATTAGCAAGGGAGTAACTACTCGTTCTCGATTAGTTAATTTTTGTGAGCATTACTCCTTTGTCTCTTCTATTGAGCCTTTCAGGGTAGAGGAGGCCTTGCTAGATCCGGACTGGGTGCTGGCCATGCAGGAGGAGCTCAACAACTTCAAGAGAAATGAAGTTTGGACGCTGGTGCCTCGTCCGAAGCAAAATGTTGTGGGAACCAAGTGGGTGTTCCGCAACAAACAGGACGAGCACGGGGTGGTGACGAGAAACAAGGCTCGACTTGTGGCAAAAGGTTATGCCCAAGTCGCAGGTTTGGATTTCGAGGAGACTTTTGCTCCTGTGGCTAGGCTAGAGTCAATTCGAATCTTGCTAGCATATGTCGCTCACCATTCTTTCAGGTTGTACCAAATGGATGTGAAGAGCGCTTTCCTCAACGGGCCGATCAAGGAGGAGGTGTACGTAGAGCAACCCCCTGGCTTCGAGGATGATCGGTTCCCCGACCATGTGTGTAAGCTCTCTAAGGCGCTCTATGGACTTAAGCAAGCCCCAAGAGCATGGTATGAATGCCTTAGAGATTTCTTAGTTGCTAATGCTTTCAAGGTTGGGAAAGCCGATCCAACTCTTTTTACTAAGACTTGTAATGGTGATTTGTTTGTGTGCCAAATTTATGTCGATGACATAATATTTGGTTCTACTAACCAAAAGTCTTGTGAAGAGTTTAGCAGGGTGATGACGCAGAAATTCGAGATGTCGATGATGGGCGAGTTGAACTACTTCCTTGGGTTCTAAGTGAAGCAACTCAAGGATGGCACATTCATCTCCCAAACGAAGTACACACAAGACTTGCTAAAGAGGTTTGGGATGAAGGACGCCAAGCCCGCAAAGACGCCGATGGGAACCGACGGACACACAGACCTCAACAAAGGAGGTAAGTCCGTTGATCAAAAAGCATACCGGTCAATGATAGGATCTTTACTTTATTTATGTGCTAGTAGACCGGATATTATGCTTAGCGTATGCATGTGTGCTAGATTTCAATCCGATCCTAAGGAGTGTCACTTAGTGGCGGTGAAGCGAATTCTTAGATATTTAGTTGCTACGCCTTGCTTCGGACTCTGGTATCCAAAGGGGTCTACCTTTGACTTGGTTGGATACTCAGATTCCGACTATGCTGGATGTAAGGTCGATAGGAAGAGTACATCAGGGACGTGACAATTCTTAGGAAGGTCCCTGGTGTCGTGGAACTCTAAGAAACAAACCTCCATTGCCCTATCCACCGCTGAGGCCGAGTATGTTGCCGCAGGACAGTGTTGCGCGCAACTACTTTGGATGAGGCAAACCCTCCGGGACTTTGGCTACAATCTGAGCAAAGTCCCACTCCTATGTGATAATGAGAGTGCTATCCGCATGGCAGAAAATCCTGTTGAACACAGCCGCACAAAGCACATTGACATCCGGCATCACTTTCTGAGAGACCACCAGCAAAAGGGAGATATCGAAGTGTTTCATGTTAGCACCGAGAACCAGCTAGCCGATATCTTTACCAAGCCTCTAGATGAGAAGACCTTTTGCAGGCTGCGTAGTGAGCTAAATGTCTTAGATTCGCGGAACTTGGATTGAATTGTAGCATACATGTGTTTATGCCCTTGATCAGGTTCATTCTGCATTTTGTTGCTTATTGTGGTGCTCAAGTTGTACAAACACTCCCTGGACCTCACAAGTCCGTTGCAAAGTGATGCACATGTTTAGGGGGAGATGTGTTACAACTTGACCCTTTGAGACTAACCATTTGCTTGAGTTTGCTTGATTTAGTCTCGAAGGTGGATTGAAAGGGAAAGGTGAACTTGGACCATGAAAGACTTCCACTGCACTCCGATGAGAGGGTAACTTATTCCAAGTTCATCTTTAGACTCTTATTGCCTATTTGCTCTTCATTGAAGATTTTGGTGAGGCAATGGGGTTAAAGGGCCAAGATTAATCCCGTTTTGGTGCTTGATGCCAAAGGGGGAGAAAATAAAGGCCAAAGTGATAAATGGATCAGCTACCACTTGAGAGATTTTGAAAATAGTAGAATAGAGCTTTCTGTTTTGGCAAAACTCTTTTATTGTGTCTCTTGTCAAAAGTTGGCTTCTTGTGGGGAGAAGTGGTGATTATGCGAAATAGGGGGAGTTTTTGAAATCTTTGATCAATCTCTTTTGGAATAACTCTCTATATGCTTTAACATGTGTGTTTGACTTAGAGATAGAGATTTGAGTTTGATTTGCAAAAACAAACCAACTGGTGGCAAAGGATGATCCATACATGCCAAAAATGAATCAAAATAAATTTAAGTGTTATTTGAAGTGATTTTGCACGTGTTCTAGTTGCTTTATGTTGTGTTGGCATAAATCACCAAAAAGGGGGAGATTGAAAGGGAAATGTGCCCTTGGGCCATTTCTAAGTATTTTGGTGATTGAGTGCCAACTCAAGTGCTTAAATGTGAATTTATGCAATGGATGAATAAAGTGCAAATCAAGAGCAAAGGTACGTTTCTAAGTCTTAGTACATTGGTTTTGTGTACTAATATACTTGTCTAAGTATTGGAAACAGGAAGAAAAAGAAAAGGAAAGAGGTGACTGTGTACAGCCAAGGGGCTGTTTCGGTCGGGGGCACCGGACTGTCCGGTGGTGCACCGGACAGTGTCCGGTGCGCCAGGCTGCCTCGGCCGAAGTGGCCGCTCTCGGGAATTCGCCGACGGCGTACGGCTAAAATTCACCGAACTGTCCGGTGTGCACCGGACTGTCCGGTGAGCCAACGGTCGGCTAGGGCCAACGGTCGGCCGCGGATTCTGCGCGCGACACGTGGCCAAGCCAACGGTCGGAAGGGGGCACCGGACTGTCCGGTGTGCACCGGACATGTCCGGTGCGCCAACGGCTCCCAGATCTGCAACGGTCGACTGCGCTGTTTAAGGAAGGAAATCGGGCACCGGACAGTGTCCGGTGTGCACCGGACTGTCCGGTGCGCCCGATGACAGAAGGCAAGATCAGCCTTCCAGATTTGCTCTCAACGGCTCCTAGCTGCCTTGGGGCTATAAAAGGGACCCCTAGGCGCATGGAGGAGAACACTAAGCAACCTAAGAGCATTCTTGATCATCCACACTCATTCCTTGCGCATTCGTTTGTCATTCTAAGTGATTCGAGCTCCGTTCTAGTGAGAACTTTGAGATAGTCTTTTGAGCTCGATTCTTGGCCGTGTGTGTGCGCATTTTGCTGTGGATTTGTGTGTGTTGCTTCCCTCCCTTACTCCGTATTTCTTTGTGAATTTCAAGTGTAAGGGCGAGAGACTCCAAGTTGTGGAGATTCCTCACAAACGGGAAATTGAAAGGAAAAGCATAACACTGTGGTATTCAAGTTGATCATTGGATCACTTGAGAGGAGTTGAGTGCAACTCTCGTCCGTTGGGACGCCACAACGTGGAGTAGGCAAGTTTTGTACTTGGCCGAACCACGGGATAAATCACTGTGTCTTCTCTGTGTTGAACTCCTTGTGGTTATCATATTGTGCAAGATCTTCTCTCTAGCCACTTGGCATTAACTGTGCTAACGCTTAATCAAAGTTTTGTGGCTTAAGTTTTGAAGTATACAGGATCACCTATTCACCCCCCCTCTAGGTGCTCTCAGTCCCGATAATGATAGTGACCAGGAACAAGGGAACAAGAGGGAAAAGAAGAAGGCTTACAAGAAAGCTAAGGGCGAGGCACACCTTGGAAAGGAGTGGGACTCGGATTGTTCGTCGTCCGACTCCGACAACGAAGGACTCGCCGCCACAGCCTTCAACAAAGCGTCCCTCTTCCCCAATGAGCATCACACCTGCCTCATGGCAAAGGAGAAGAAGGTAAACTCTCGAAAATCCACTTATGTTTCTTCTAGTGAGGATGAGTCGAGTGATGATGATGAAATAGACTATGCTAGTTTATTCAAGGGACTAGATAGAACTAAGATTGATAAAATAAATGAATTGATTGATGCCTTGAATGATAAGAATAGATTATTAGAAAAGCAAGAGGATCTCTTATATGATGAGCATGATAAGTTTGTAGAGGCACAAAACTCCCTTGCGTTAGAAATTAAAAGAAACGAAATGCTCTCTTGTGAATTGTCTACATGCCATGACTCTATTTCTAGCTTAAAGAGCATAAATGATGATTTGAATGCTAAGTTAGAAATAGCCAATAAATCAACATCTTGTGTAGAACATGTTGCAATTTGCAATAGGTGTAAAGATTTTAATATTGATGCTTGTAGTGAACACCTAGTTTCAATTTCTAAATTGAATGATGAAGTGGCTAGTCTTAATGCCCAACTTAAGACTAGCAAAAATGATTTTGATAAACTAAAATTTGCAAGGGATGCCTACACGGTTTGTAGACACCCCTCAATTAAGGATTGTGTTGGGACCATGCTTCGTCGCCGAAGGTCCTGCGGAAAGAAACGGCTTCAGCTGAAGCTGCTTGAACATGATGCCGAAGACACCGTTCACGAAGCTTCAGAACTACAGCATATCCGAAGACGAAGGGTCGAACCGACTTAAAGATAGAATGACCTTTTAGTCCATAAGGGTCTGAGTCATTGTTGTAAACTTTTATGAGGGGCATAATTGTAATTCCTCATGAGCTGTGTCCTGTGCCTATAAATAGTGAACAATATTCCTTTACTGTTCACGCATTCCTGTTATTGCTAACACATCACTCGGGAATTATTGTTTGTCAAAGGCAAAGGTATAAATGTACCTAAACATTGTATTCAGATATTATAAATTCATTTAATAAGATATGTGAATGATGTCGTTTATTTTCAATGTATTTAACTTTAATATTTCATGTTTTACTTTACTTTGTATTATTTTTATAAGTTCACTTACGAAGGTAAAAACCTTCATAGCATTATGCCTGTGACCTTCGTCCGAGGTTCATTAAATCCTTGTGGAAATAATGCTTCGACGGACGAAGGGCATTGATATTTAACATTTTATGTTGCCTTGTTCTTAATTCATAGCATTTGAGAACAAGTCCCCAACATTGGCGCCCACCTCCGGTGAACTCACTTCCACTTTTTTGAGCTGATGGCTTCGTTCAACATTCAAGCTGGAGCTGCTTCGGCTCCGAAGTTGGTACTCCCGATAACAGGCGGTTCATGCTCAGAGCCAGCCAACAAGAAGCAGAAGAAGGAGGCACAGAGAAGGGTACAACATGTCGGGGTGCAAGGACCCTTCATCAAGTCAAGATGGTCTCACATTCCAATTACCTTCTCCCAAGAGGATCTTCAACTCAAGGATTACCCACACAACGATGCTATGGTTATCTCTTGTGTGATCAAAGGATTTCTGGTCCATAATGTTTTGGTTGATACAGGCAGCGCAGCTGATATCATATTTGCTAAGGCCTTCAGACAGATGCAAGAGCCCGAAGACAAAATTCATGATGCCACACATCCCCTTTGCGGCTTCGGAGGAAGGCAGATTGTAGCACTCGGCAAAATCACAATGCTAGTGACCTTCGGATTTATCAACAACACAAGGACTGAACAAGTTGTGTTTGATATTGTTGACATGGAATACCCTTATAATGCAATCATTGGTCGTGGTACTCTCAATGCCTTCGAAGCAATTCTTCATCCATCTTATCTTTGCATGAAGATACCTTCGGACCAAGGGCCCATTGCTATTCATGGAAGTCAGCAAGCTGCCAGAAGGGCCGAAGGAAATTGGACAGACTCAAAAGCAATCCATAATATAGATGGAGCTGAAGCTTGTGAGCAATACAAGTTCAGGAGGGAAAAAGCTGCTTCGGCTGATCAGCCGAAGCCCATGCTCTTATGTGAGGACATAGCAGAGCAGAAGGTGCTATTGGGATCTCAACTGTCCGAAGAACAGGAGAAAACCTTGATAAGGTTTTTGTTCAACAATAAAGATGTTTTTGCTTGGTCAGCTAATGATCTTTGCAGAGTTAACATGGATGTTATTGAGCACTCGCTCAATGTTGATCCATCCTTCAGACCCAGAAAGCAGAGGCTTCGGAAGATGTCTGATGACAAGGCCGAAGGTGCTCGGAATGAAGTGAAAAGACTCCTCAGTGCCAGAGTTATCTGAGAGGTAAAATACCCAGAATGGTTGGCTAACACTGTTATGGTGAAGAAGGCCAATGGTAAATGGAGAATGTATATCGATTTTACTGATCTCAATAAGGCCTGTCCGAAGGACGAGTTTCCATTGCCAAGGATAGATTCCTTAGTCGATGCAGCAGCTTCATCAGAGCTTATGAGTCTGCTGGATTGATATTCAGGTTATCACCAAATCTGGATGAAGAAGGAGGATGAACCAAAAACCAGCTTCATAACCCCTAGTGGAACATATTGTTACCTTCGGATGCTTGATGGGCTTAAGAATGCTGGAGGAAGCTTTAGCAGAATGACAGCGAAGGTTCTCCATTCTCAGATAGGCAGGAATGTGCTAACTTATGTTGATGATATCATTGTAAAAAGCACGAAGCAAGATAATCACATTGCTGATCTGCAGGAGACCTTCGCTAATTTTAGACAGACTGGTTTAAAGCTGAATCCAGAAAAATGTGTCTTCGGAGTGAAGAAGGGGAAATTTCTTGGTTGCCTAGTTTCAACAAAGGGAATTGAGGCTAATCCAAGCAAAATCGAAGCTATACTTCGAATGGAACCACCAAGTACAAAGAAGGGGGCTCAAAGATTGACAGGAAGGCTGGCATCTCTCAACAGATTTATATCTAGATCAGCAGAGAAAAATTTACCATTTTTCGAAGTGCTGAAGTCAGCCGAAGTTTTTCAATGGGGACCAGTCCAGCAGAGAGCCTTCGAAGAACTGAAACAATATTTGATAGATCTAACAACACTAACTCCACCAACGCCAGGGGCTCCTTTGTTATTATATGTGGCAGCTTCGCACTCAGCGGTAAGTGCAGCACTTGTCCAGGAGAAGCTTGAAGGCCATGTCAAGAAGCAGGCCCCAATATATTTTGTATCTGAAGTTTTTAGTTTATCAAAGAAAAATTATACAGAATTGGAGAAAGTATTGTATGCTGTTTTGATGGCCTCCAGGAAGCTTCGGCATTATTTTCAAGCTTACAACATAATTGTTCCTTCTTCACAACCGTTGAAGGATATTATGAGAAATCGAGAAGCTACTGGAAGGATTGGAAAATGGGCTGCAGAGCTCAATGAATTTTGTATTGATTATGTGCATAGATCTTCGATTCAGTCCCAAGCATTGGCAGACTTCATTGCTGACTAGACGCCAGGGGCTCAGGAGGAAGAAACGAATAAAGATGTCGAAGCATGGACAGTGTTTTGCGATGGGTCTTGTGGAACCTTCGGAGCAGGAGCAGCTGCTGTGTTGGTTTCACCTTCCAAAGTTAAAACTTGTTATGCGGCAAGAATTGATTTCAGTTGTACAAACAATATTGTTGAAAACGAAGCTTTGCTCTTGGGTCTTTGGAAGTTAAAGGCAATGGGGATCAGAAGGGCCATTCTTAAAACTGATTCCCAAGTTATTTCTGGTCATATTGACAAGAGCTATAAAGCAAGAGATCCGAAGCTTGAAAAATATCTAGATACAGTCCAAGGATTGAGGCTTCCTTCGAAGGATTCTCTGTTAAAAATATTCTTCGTGGAGAAAATGAATATGCTGATCTATTGGCCAAGTCAGCAGCACAGGGGCTGCCTTTACCTTCGGAAGTATTTTTCGAAACAATAAAAGCACCTTCGGTCGAGCTTCTTGAAAGAGCGGTCCTCAACATATCCCCTGTCTATAGTGAAGATTGGAGAACTGAAATCATCTCTTTCCTTCAGGGTAATTTTCTCTCAGACGACGAAGCTTATAACAGGAGGATAGAAGCAAGAGCTCGACCATATGTCATAATAGAAGGGGAGCTATACAAGCGTGGGGTCTGTTCCCCATTGCTCAAGTGTTTATCCAGATCCGAAGGTATAGAATTAATGAAGGAAATACACGCAGGCCTGTGTGGATCTCACATTGGATCTAGGCCTTTGCTCGGGAAAGTTTTTCGTCAAGGATTTTATTGGCCAAAGGCAGCTTCGGATGCAGCGGATTTAGTCCAAAAGTGCGAAGGTTGTCAGAAATGTGCAAGAGATCAAAAACAACCTTCGTCTTTAACTCAATTAATACAACCCACTTGGCCGTTGCAAAGGTGGGGCCTTGATTTACTAGGTCCATTACCACCAGCACAGGGAAACTTAAGATATGTTGTAGTGGCAGTGGAATATTTTTCTAAGTGGATTGAGGCAAAGCCTCTAGCCACAATAACTTCGGTTACTATTCAAAAGTTTTTTTGGCAAAATATTGTTTGTCGCTTCGGAGTGCCGAAGGCCATTACTGTGGATAATGGGACACAGTTTGATTCTGAAGCTTTCAGAGAATTTTGTGATCAAATTGGCACGAAGATCCATTTTGCATCAGTTCGACATCCGGAGTCAAACGGACTTGTCGAAAGAGCTAACGAGATCATAATGACAGGAATAATGAAGTCAATCTTCAATCAGCCCAGGGGGAAGTGGCCAGACGAGTTAATCAAAGTGGTGTGGAGCCATAACACAACCATGTCAAGATCAACATGCTTTACGCCATTCAAACTATTGTTTGGGGATGAAGCAATAACCCCGGAAGAGGCCAAAGCAGGATCGATAAGAACGGTAGCTTCGGCAGAAGGTGAAGACGAAGCTGATTGCTCTGTGGAAAAAGATGCTGTAGAAGGGATCAGACTTCAAGCTGTGGAAAACATCAATAAATATCAAGCCGAAACAATAAAATGGCGTGACAGGAAGGTTAAGCTGAAGAACATCGAACCAAGACATCTGGTGCTTCGAAGAGTAGCCAACCCGGAAACAGTAGGCAAATTACAGCTGAAGTGGGAAGGACCTTTTTTGGTAGTATCTTCGTCAAGACCCGGTTCCTATAGATTGAAGGATATGGACGGCAACGACATTCCTAGATCATGGAATGCGGATGAGCTTCGGCGATATTATGTTTAGTTTGATGTAATTTTTTCTATTCTTTTTTGTGGCACCCTTTTCCTTTCCAAAGGGGGAGAAAGGTTTTTAATGGGGCCACAACATGTAATTTTTATTTTCCTTATTTCCATTCTATAAAAGTGATATCCCCCAAAAAATGTAAATGTAAATGCCAAGGGAAAAGAAAAGAAAACAGGGAGAAGCTCAAAAGTCGTTCCTAAGGGAATGCAGAGCTTACAGCGAAAAGTCAACGCTGGTTCCGCTGAAAGTAAAAGGCGAAGAAGCTCCTAAGGGAGGCTTACAGTGAAAAGTCAACGCTGATTCCGCTGAAAGTAAAAGGCGAAGAAGCTCCTAAGGGAGGCTTACAGCGAAAAGTCAACGCTGATACACCGAAAAGTAAACGATGAAGCTGAAAAGTAAAAAGATTTGAATCATTCCCAAGGGGATGAAGGGCTATGATTATGGTTTTTGAACATGTGTCCCAATATTCATCTGCACAATACATTTCATCATGTCATTTGCATTCATAAACATTCATTTAGACATATATAGAATCATCATCATACCACACAAAAAAGATAGGTTCTTCGGCAATGAGGAAAGACTTCGAAAAAGGGGAAAAAATTTATGCTTCGTTGTGTACGAAAAGAAGGGAAGGTGTTTTTTCGCCTTCGGCTCAAAAAAGAAGTTTCGTCCACAGCAAAGCAGATTGTACACAGATAGCGAAAACAAAATATATTACAAGGTATGTACAAATTTACATGAGTTTTTCCATAATGATATTACAAAAGTCTCTCCAGAATTTTTGCAGGAAAGAATATTGTAGCAACTATCAAGCTTCAGGTCATCATACTTCAGTTTTGTCATACTTTAGCTTCGTCATACTTCAGCTTCGTCATCCTACGTATATTAAAGAGCAGAATAAGAAAGGTGCAAATTTCAAGGAGAAGGTAAAAGTAATAAATATAAGTTTCTTACCGGCTTAAGATGACTTCGAGCTTCGTCACCCGCCATTTTCCGCCCGCCATTTACCCAAATCTGGGTCATAAATCTATTTCCGATGCTTCGGGCTAGGCTTGGAATATCTATCAGATCTGATGATGATAAGCTGAAGTTTGGTCTATTCACAATTTTTCCATGCATACAACCAGCCTTCAGAAAAGCGGTAGTTGTGCCCCGAGAAGCTACCAGGGCGCAGAAGTCGGCATGGCCACCAATAACTTCGTCAAGAGCATCAACCTCGCCTTCAATATATTCTAATGTGCTGGGCAGGTTTTCAGCTGAAGGTGTAAATTTTTCAGAGCTGGCTCCGATAGAATGAAACACATCCTTCAGCCTCTGCACGCATCGGCTGCCGAAGCTTAGGCATTTCTCTTGAAGTTCCTTCAAGGATGTTTGCAGATTTGAATTCTTCTCCATCTCAGTTTTAAGACTTGCTTCAAGGTGTTTCTTTTCCTGCTCAGATTTTTCTGATTGTTTGAGCAACTCATTCTTTAAACTGTCATTCTCGGCTTGGACCTCAGCCAAGGAGCCTTCCATAGACTGAATAACAAAGTCTTTCTTTTCTAATGCACCTTCGTGTTCTTTAGCCATGATTTCAAGGTCCTAGATGGTGAAGTCCTTCTTTTTCAGAACAGCTTCATAATTTTCAACTTTTTCTTCCAAATCTTTGATGATAGTTTTGTTCTTCTCCTCTTCGAGATCTTGTTGCATTTTTAGAACCTTACTTAATAGTATACTCTGCCAAAACAATCTTCGTCAGAAAACGACTTAAAAATAAAAAAATATAATAATAATAATAATAATAATAAAATTTGTTACCTTAAAATTAGCATAGAGCAGGCTTCCGACGATATGGTGTCGCTGGTACCTGCAGAGGTCCGCTTCTAGCTTCGGCAGGCCAACGCTTTTGGAGAGGGTTCTAACAACTTTGGCCTCGGTGCGGTTCCGAAGGCATCTTAGCTTCCCTTTGTTGACCCCACCAAATAGCGTAGCCCCTGGCTTATACCCGCAAGATATGACATATTTTTTCAACTCTTCTTTTTCGGCGCCTGTTAGCTCTTGTCCAAGCAAATCTTGAAAGTTAAAATTTTCTTCTTCTAAGATGTCATCGATCTGCTCTTTTCCCTTTTCAGATGCCGTGTTTACCACAGCCACAATAGCTTCTTCTTCAGCCATTTTCAGGAGAATATTGTCAATAACTTCAAGAGTGGTTTCCAGATTCGAACCTTCTGTGGTCCCGGCTTCGACCCCAACAGCTTCGACTTCGCCGGTTTCAGCTTCGGTGGTTTCCACTCTGGTAGCTTCGGCTGTGGCGCCTTCGGCTTCAGCGGTCTCGGCAAAAACAATTTTTGACACTGTCGCCGGTGGCGGCGTCTGATGAATCACATCTGCTATTTGAATAATTCTTCATTTTTTGGCAGTGTAGGACTTTCTGCTGCCGAAGCTTCTTTGTCCTTCTGAAAAAACTTCGTCAGTTCCGGCGCCAGCGGGCTCAGCTTTTCAGGGCTCAGCTTTTCAGAAATCTCTTTTTTCTTTTTAGTCACTTTGGTGCTTTCTTCGTCAACGACGCTGGCAATTCTTTTTCTCTTCGGGCCTCCAGCATCTCCGCCCAATCGCCCATAATCAGGATATTCAAAGCCTATAGCATCAAGCACTCTGTTTAGCCTTCGTTTCGGCCGGGTGCCGAAGGCTGCTGTCATCAATTGGTCCTCTTTTTTAGAGTAATTTCCAAGAATTTCAGTACTCATTATTTCGATTGTTTCGAGCCATTCTTGGCAGGGTGCCTTAAAATATTTCTTGAATTTATAATGATAGGGTAGTCGGACAAGCTCCCCCTCTTTCTTCTCTCCTTTAAGCTTCGGCATAGCCCATTCCTTCATAGTTGGAAATACTTTGAAAGCCAGAAATTCCTGCACCAAATCCCTAGTGCCAATGTGCTCTGCAATAATTCTGAATTCAGCCAACGCCGTTTGGGTTGGACCTTCTGGTGTCATATTGCACTGGGGTCGGGTTTCTCCAAAGATTAGTTCAAGCGGACTCTGTACAAGCTTCTCCTTGTCGTCATCAACTTTGATGTAGAACCATTCCGATTTCCAGCCTGTCGGCCACTTGCTTCGATAGCTGATCACAGGAAATTTTGTAGTTTTCCGATAGGCAAAATTGTAACAACCAAAATTTTCATGTAGCCCATCCTTTCTGGCCTTAGTTTGGTAGTGTAGCTCGTGTACTCGGCAGAAACCTTCGGCAAATGGCTCCACCCCTGGCTTCGGAGAGCCCAAATATAAACACTAAGCCTAACAATAGTGTTAGGAGTTAGTTGATGAAAATAGATCCCAAACTTTTTTAGCACATCAGCAATCATCCTATTCAAAGGAAATCTCAAACCAGCTTTGAGGAAACTCTTGAAAATCACTATTTCATCTTTCTGTGGCTTCGGGGTAATTTCTTCTTCACCAAAGCGAATCATCTTTTTCTCATCTTCGCTAAAGTAGCCCGACTTCACCATCTTTGGGAAATCAGCCTTCGAGATGGTCGACTTCCCGAAGTCCAGATGACTAGGCTTGCTCGGTACTGTGATATTGTAATCACCGTCAGAACCAGCCTCTTCAATATCTGCTTGTTCTGCTTCAGCAGCAGGGATGTCTTCCGATGTCATCAATCCAGATCGCTTCATTGCTTCAGAGATAGGAACAGTTTCCGCACCTTCAGCTTCGTCTCCCTCGCACTCAACTCTAGCAGTAGAGCGCACTCTGGCCATTTAATTTTGAATTTCTTGGAAATTAATAACCTTTTCTTCTGAAGCTCTTCTTCTGACGAAGCAAACACCAAACAGGAGCTTCGTTGGAACGCGAAAGTTAAGCTTCGGCTATGGTTAAAATTTTTGGCAGCAAAACAGTGCAATAGCAATGAATGTTGTGGCAACTTCACACCTACCTGTCTGTTTATATAGTGCTGCAGGTAAGAAGGTGAATCGTCAGGACTTTTACACCAGGCAAACAGTTGCTCGCACCCGCTGCATGGTGGGCCGCAAAAACCAAATAGTAAACCTGCACGGTGGGACCGCTCTGCGCTCGGAAACTGTATCGTTTCTCGACAACGAGCTCAGGGAAGGTGTTTTTCGGACCTTCGGCTTCCTGAAGCCTAAGAGACTTTTTTCACGGATCAAGCTCGTTACGAAAAACGATCTAGCACTGCGAAGGGGCTACTGTTGGGACCATGCTTCGTCGCCGAAGGTCCTGCGGAAAGAAACGGCTTCGGCTAAAGCTGCTTGAACATGATGCCGAAGACACCGTTCACGAAGCTTCGGAACTACAGCATATCCGAAGATGAAGGGTCGAACCGACTTAAAGATAGAATGACCTTTTAGTCCATAAGGGTCTGAGTCATTGTTGTAAACTTTTATGAGAGGCATAATTGTAATTTCTCATGAGTTGTGTCCTGTGCCTATAAATAGCGAACAGTATTCCTTTACTGTTCACGCATTCCTGTTATTGCTAACGCATCACTCGGGAATTATTGTTTGTCAAAGGCAAAAGTATAAATGTACCTAAACATTGTATTCAGATATTATAAATTCATTTAATAAGATATGTGAATGATGTCGTTTATTTTCAATGTATTTAACTTTAATATTTCATGTTTTACTTTACTTTGTATTATTTTTATAAGTTCACTTACGAAGGTAAAAACCTTCGTAGCATTATGCCCGTGACCTTCGTCCGAGGTTCATTAAATCCTTGTGGAAATAATGCTTCGACGGACGAAGGGCATTGATATTTAACATTTTATGTTGCCTTGTTCTTAATTCATAGCATTTGAGAACAAGTCCCCAACAGATGGTCTTGGCTTCAAGAGGAAAGTCAAGAACTTAACAAACCATAAGGCTTCCATCTCCGCCAAGGAGAAAGGGAAGGCCCCTATGGCTAGTAGTGCTCAAAAGAACCATGCTTTCATGTATCATGATAGGAGACATTCTAGGAATGCTTATAGAAGTTATGATGCTTTTGATTCTCATGCCATGATTGCTTCTAGTTCCTCTATTATGCATGATAGAAATATGGCTAGGAAAAATGCTATGCCTAGAAGAAATGTTGTTCATGTTCCTAGAAAAGTAATGAATGAACCTTCTACAATTTATCATACTTTAAATGTTTCCTTTGCTATTTGTAGAAAGGATAAGAAAGTAGTGGCTAGAAAACTAGGGGCAAAATGCAAGGGAGATAAAACTTGCATTTGGGTCCCTAAAGCTATTTGTACTAACCTTGTAGGACCCAACATGAGTTGGGTACCTAAGAACCAAGCCTAAATTGCCTTGCAGGTTTATGCATCCGGGGGGTCAAGCTGGATTATCGACAGCGGATGCACAAACCACATGACGGGGGAAAAGAGGATGTTTTCTTCCTACGTGAAGAACAAGGATCCCCAAGATTCAATCATATTCGGTGATGGGAACCAAGGCAAGGTGAAAGGGTTAGGAAAAATTGTTATTTCTTCCGAGCACTCTATTTCTAATGTGTTCTTAGTTGAGTCTCTTTGATATAACTTGTTGTCTGTGAGTCAACTTTGTAATATGGAATATAACTGTTTATTCACAAATGTAGATGTGTCTGTCTTTAGAAGAAGTGATGGTTTATTAGCTTTTAAGGGTGCACTAGACAACAAACTTTATTTAGTTGATTTTGCAAAAGAGGAGGCTGATCTAGATGCATGCTTAATTGCTAAGACTAGCATGGGCTGGCTGTGGCATCGCCGTTTAGCACATGTGGGGATGAAGAACATTCACAAGCTTCTAAAGGGAGAACACGTGATAGGTCTAACCAATGTAACTTTCGAAAAAGATAGACCTTGTGCAGCTTGTCAAGCAGGTAAACAGGTGGGAAGCTCTCATCATGCCAAAAATGTGATGACAACATCAAGACCCCTGGAGTTACTTCATATGGACCTCTTCGGACCCGTCACCTATCTAAGTATAGGAGGAAGTAAGTATGGTCTTGTTATAGTTGATGATTTTTCCCGCTTCACTTGGATATTCTTTTTGCAGGATAAATCTGAAACCCAAGGGACCCTCAAGCGCTTCCTAAGGAGAGCCCAAAACGAGTTTGAGCT
Source organism: Zea mays (assembly GCF_902167145.1). Taxonomy (NCBI): domain Eukaryota; kingdom Viridiplantae; phylum Streptophyta; class Magnoliopsida; order Poales; family Poaceae; genus Zea; species Zea mays. Next base: position 199,299,781 of record NC_050097.1, on the reverse strand, counting down.
CAAAGTGAAGAAGATAAGGAGCGACAATGGGTCCGAGTTCAAGAACCTCCAAGTGGAGGAGTATCTTGAGGAGGAAGGAATAAAGCACGAGTTCTCCGCTCCCTACACACCACAACAAAATGGTGTGGTAGAGAGGAAGAACAGGACGCTACTAGACATGGCAAGGACGATGCTTGGTGAATTCAAGACGCCCGAACGGTTTTGGACGGAAGCCATGAGCACGGCTTGCCATGCCATAAACCGGGTCTATCTTAATCGCCTCCTCAAGAAGACTTCATATGAGCTACTAACCGGTAACAAACCCAATGTATCATACTTTCGTGTATTTGGGAGCAAATGTTATATTCTAGTGAAGAAAGGTAGAAATTCTAAGTTTGCTCCCAAAGCTGTAGAAGGGTTTTTGTTAGGTTATGACTCAAATACAAAGGCGTATAGGGTCTTCAACAAATCATCGGGTTTGGTTGAAGTCTCTAGTGACATTGTATTTGATGAGACTAATGGCTCTCCAAGAGAGCAAGTTGTTGATCTTGATGATGTAGATGAAGAAGACGTTCCAACGGCCGCAATGCGCACCATGGCGATTGGAGATGTGCGGCCACAGGAACAAGAGGAGCAAGATCAACCCTCTTCCTCAACAATGGTGCATCCCCCAACTCAAGACGATGAACAGGTTCATCAAGAAGAGGCGTGTGATCAAGGGGGAGCACAAGATGTTCATGTGATAGAGGAAGAAGCACAACCGGCACCTCCAACCCAAGTTCGAGCGACGATTCAAAGGAATCATCCCGTCGACCAAATATTGGGTGACATAAGCAAGGGGGTAACTACTCGTTCTAGATTAGTTAATTTTTGTGAGCATTACTCCTTTGTCTCTTCTATTGAGCCTTTCAGGGTAGAAGAGGCCTTGCTAGATCCGGACTGGGTGTTGGCCATGCAAGAGGAGCTCAACAACTTCAAGAGAAATGAAGTTTGAACACTGGTGCCTCATCCCAAGCAAAACGTTGTGGGAACCAAGTGGGTGTTCCGTAACAAACAAGACGAGCACGGAGTGGTGACAAGGAACAAGGCACAACTTGTGGCAAAAGGTTATGCCCAAGTCGCAGGTTTGGACTTTGAGGAGACTTTTGCTCCTGTGGCTAGGATAGAGTCAATTCGCATATTGTTAGCCTATGCTACTCACCATTCTTTCAGGTTGTTTCAAATGGATGTGAAGAGCGCTTTCCTCAACGGGCCAATCAAGGAGGAGGTGTACGTGGAGCAACCCCCTGGCTTTGAGGATGAACAGTACCCCGACCACGTGTGTAAGCTCTCTAAGGCGCTCTATGGACTTAAGCAAGCCCCAAGAGCATGGTATGAATGCCTTAGAGACTTTTTAATTGCTAATGCTTTCAAGGTTGGGAAAGCCGATCCAACTCTTTTTACTAAGACTTGTGATGGTGATCTTTTTGCGTGCCAAATTTATGTCGATGACATAATATTTGGTTCTACTAACCAAAAGTCTTGTGAAGAGTTTAGCAGGGTGATGACTCAAAAGTTTGAGATGTCAATGATGGGTGAGCTAAGCTATTTTCTTGGGTTCCAAGTGAAGCAACTCAAGGATGGGACCTTCATCTCCCAAACAAAGTACATGCAAGACTTGATCAAGCGGTTTGGGATGAAGGACGCCAAGCCCGCAAAGACTCCAATGGGAACCAACGGACACACTGACCTCAACAAAGGAGGTAAGTCCGTTGATCAAAAGGCATACCGGTCTATGATAGGGTCTTTACTTTATTTATGTGCTAGTAGACCGGATATTATGCTTAGTGTATGCATGTGTGCTAGATTTCAATCCGATCCCAGGGAGTGTCACTTAGTGGCTGTGAAGCGAATTCTTAGATATTTAGTCGCTACGCCTTGCTTCGGGATCTGGTATCCAAAGGGGTCTACCTTTGACTTAATTGGATACTCAGACTCCGACTATGCTGGATGTAAGGTCGATAGGAAGAGTACATCGGGGACGTGCCAATTCTTAGGAAGGTCCCTGGTGTCGTGGAGTTCTAAGAAACAAACATCTGTTGCCCTATCCACTGCTGAGGCCGAGTATGTTGCCGCAGGATAGTGTTGCGCGCAACTACTTTGGATGAGGCAAACCCTCAGGGACTTTGGCTACAATTTGAGCAAAGTCCCACTCCTATGTGATAATGAGAGTGCTATCCGCATGGCGGATAATCCTGTTGAACACAGCGACACAAAGCACATTGACATCCGACATCACTTTTTGAGAGACCACCAGCAAAAGGGAGATATCGAAGTGTTTTATGTTAGCACCGAGAACCAGATAGCCGATATCTTTACCAAGCCTCTAGATGAGTCGACCTTTTGCAGGCTACGTAGTGAGCTAAATGTCTTAGATTCGCGGAACTTGGATTGATTTATAGCATACATATGTTTTATGCCTTGATCATGTTCCTTAATGCATTTTGTTGTTTATTTATGGTGCTCAAGTTGTACAAGCACTCCCCAGACCTCACAATTTCATTTGCAAGTGATGCACATTTTTAGGGGGAGATGTGCTACAACTTGACCCCTTGAGACTAACTGTGTGCTTGAGTTTGCTTAACTTAGTCTCAAAGGAGGTTTGAAAGGGAAAGGTGGACTTGGACCATGCAAGACTTCCACTGCACTCCGATGAAAGAGTAACTAATTCCAAGTTCATCTTTGTACTCTTATTGCCTTTTTACTCTTAGTTGAAGATTTTGGTGAGGCAATGGGTTTAAAGGGCCAAAATTGATCCCGTTTTGGTGTTTGATGCCAAAGGGGGAGAAAATAAGGCCAAAGCAAGAAATGGATCAGCTACCACTTGAGAATTTTGAAAAAGTAGAGTTAGAGTTTTTGTTTGTCAAAATACTCTTATTTGTCTCTTTTTGTCAAATGTTGATCTCTTGTGGGGAGAATATTTGATTATGGGAAAAGGGGGAGTTTTTGAATCTTTGATCAATTTCTCTTGAAATATCTCTTTTTATGTTTCAACAAGTGTGTTTGACTTAGAGATAGGAAATTGAGGTTGATTTGCAAAAACAAAACCAAGTGGTGGCAAAGAATGATCCATATATGCCAAATTTGAATCAAAACAATTTTGAGTTCTCATTTGTATTGATGTTGCACTTTCTTTAGTTGCTTTTTATTGTGTTGGCATAAATCACCAAAAGGGGGAGATTGAAAGGGAAATGTGCCCTTGGGCCATTTCTAAGTATTTTGGTGATTGAGTGGCAACACAAGTGGACTCATGTTAATCTATGGATAAAGTGTAAATCAAGTAAAAAGGTATGTTTCTAAGACTTAGTACATTGTTTTGGAGACTAATGTATTGTGTCTAAGTGCTGGAAACAGGAGAAATCAAGTTAGAAAAGAGACGGCTCTGTTCAGCCAAAGACAGCTCGGTCTGGGTGCACCGGACAGTGTCCGGTGGTGCACCGGACAGTGTCCGGCGCGCCAGGCCGGCGACTGACAACTGGCTGTTCTCGGGAAGCAATTAACGGCGTACGACTATAAATCACCGGACTGTCCGGTGGAGCACCGGACTGTCCGGTGAGCCAACAGTCAGCCGGGCCAACGGTCGGCTGCGGAATCCGCGCGCGACGCGTGGCAGAGCCAACGGCCAGAAGGGGGCACCGGATTGTCCGGTGTGCACCGGACAGTGTCCGGTGCGCCAACGGCTAGGAATCTACAACGGTCGGCTTCGCCAAATAAGGAAAGAGATCCGCACCGGACAGTGTCCGGTGCGCCAGGCGACAGAAGGCAAGAATTGCCTTCTTGAAATGCTCTCAACGGCTCCTAGCTGCCTTGGGGCTATAAAAGGGACCCCTAGGCGCATGGAGGAGAATACCAAGCACTCCTTGAGCATTGTTGATCACTCTCACTTCATTCTTGCGCACTTGTTCGACATTCTTAGTGATTTGAGCTCTGTTCTAGTGAGAACCTTGAGATATTGTCTTGAGCTCAATTCTTGATCTTGTGTGTGCATATTTGCTGTGGTTTTGAGTGTGTTTCTTCCCTCCCTTACTCTTGTGCTTCATATTGATTCTTGTTGTAAGGGCGAGAGACTCCAATTTGTGGAGATTCCTCGCAAACGGGAAAAGAGTAAAGAAAAGAAGAACACCGTGGTATTCAAGTTGATCATTGGATCACTTGAGAGGAGTTGAGTGCAACTCTCGTCCGTTGGGACGCCACAACGTGGAGTAGGCAAGTTTTGTACTTGGCCGAACCACGGGATAAATCCTCGTGTCTCTTGTGCTTGTCCTTATTGTGTCTATTGAGATTCACACGAGCTCTCCTCTCTACTCACTTGATTTCATCGTTCTAACTCTTAATCAAGTTTGTGGTGGTAAGTTTTAAGCTTTACAGGATCACCTATTCACCCCCCCTCTAGGTGCTCTCACAACTCCTAATGGCAATCAGGTGGTGCCATTGCCAATGCCAATTCTTCATGTGCGGTAGATTATGATTAGAGATGACAGTGGGTACCTGTCGGAGAGGAATTCTCTGGCCAGGTGGCAGAATACACTCGCCATAAATCCTAAGATGAGGAGGGGCCTAAGTGTTTTGCCTGTTAAGTGGAATCGGGAAGAACACAAGAACACACAAGGGTTTAGAGTGGTTCGGGCCGCCGGAGCGTAATACCCTACTCCATTGTGTGATGTATTGACCTTGAGTGAGTGTGCCTGCCTTAGCTGGGTCTAAGTGTGTCTGCCTTGTAACGCCGCGTGCCCTCCCTTTTATAGCTCAATGGGGGCACGTACAAGGGTGCTAGGCCCTGACATGTGGGCCCAGGGGCAAAACGGAGGGAATACATATAGAAGTATCCAATGCCTGTGTCGCCCAGAAGATCTCCGAGCACCATAATGTCCGTAGCGCCTACAGTGTAGATATGCCGCGCTGCCTTCTTGGTAACGCGCGAGTGATGATGAGCATAGTGTATGCCGCAGCATGGGCGTACTGCCTGCCAACGGAATAGACAGGCACGCCGCCTGCAGGATGGCCTGGTCGCCATCCGTCAGCAGAGTGGACAGGGCACATTAAATGCTGAGGCGCACATCGCCTGCCAGTGGAGTTGACAAGGCTCATTAAATGCTGAGGCGGCACATCGCCTGCCAGTGGAGTGGACAGGCGGCGCGGCTTATCCGCAATAAATGCAGAGGCCACGTGGCCCAGAGGCCTTACATCAGGCTCCGCCCGCTGGCTTACGTCACGGGCAGTGGGCCACATGGCAGCATCGGGTCTCCGCCTGAGTGGGGAGCAGAAGCATACACCGCATGGCCTGGACACGTGTTGGCTCCGAACCCCCGCCTAGTCTTCAACAAGGTCCGGGTATTCTTTGTCCCAGAATCCCAGGACCCTGCTGAGAGTGGCCCGGACCCCACACAGAGAGGTCTGGGACCCGCCCCGGGGGTCCGGTCTATACCTGCGGAGGTCCTGGACCCTGCCTAGAGGTCCAGTCCGTATATGCAGGGATCCGACATTTTCCCATGGGGGTCCGGACCCACCGTTGATACCTTGGAGTGTATCATCTTTTCTAGCCATGTGGCGGCCCCGGAGCCATCCACGTGGTGGGGTCGGGTGCTATTTACCACGCGACTAGAGATAGCTGCGTGGGCACTGTGCCTTCTCACTGTAGTAAGGGGTACCCTTGTTTGAGGGTACCGACAGTGGCCCCCGGGCCCACATCAGGGGAGGACACGAGCCTGCAGGTGGGGCTAAAGCATGATTGGCGCGCCGTTCCCGTGCGCCTGCTGACGTAATCATTGTCAGTCCGCCTTTGGTCACGCCAACTGCCATGTCTGTCCGTGCGGCTGACTGACCTGTGGCATCCGCACTTGATGGTTTTGCCGGGCCACGCGCGGGGTGCTTCGATACCGCTGCATTGGTTTTGAAAATTCACCTTCTCTGTCCTCTGCGACGACCCTGAGGAGGCGCGGTACTGGCGCGAGCGGCGGTTCATCTTCTCTGCACTCAGGAACCGTCGCCCAAGGAGGATGACTCGTGGGCCCGGGCCCCCGTGTCAGAGACTAAGCTGTTGGTTTCGGTGGAGGTGAAGAGGCACACTACCGTAGGCGGCGGCCTGCTCCTCACGCGATGGTACGCCTTCTTCGCACCCGGAGACCGACGCCCAAGGAGCATGACTCGTGGGCTCGGGCCCCCGTGTCAGAGGCTGGGCCGCTGCTTTCGGCGGAGATGAAGAGGCACGGCGGTTCGCTCCTCGTGTGGCGGTTCGCCTTCTTCGCACACGAAGACCGACGCCCAAGGAGCATGACTCGTGGGCCCGAGCCCCCGTGTCAGAGGTTGGGCCGTTGCTTTCGACGAAGATGAAGAGGCGCGGCGGCCCACTCCTCACGCGGCGGTTCGCCTTCTTCGCACACGGAGGCCGACGCCCAAGGAGTATGACTCGTGGGCCTAGGCCCCCGTGTCAGAGGCTGGGTCGCCTTGGTGCGCGTCAGGCGAGATTTTCTGCGGTGTCTTGGGGGCGTGAACGGGGGAGTCCTTCTTAAAAAAGGATTCCCCCGAGTGCGGTAGTCATTCTTTTCACTTGCCGCACCCTTTCGCCTTCGAGCTCTCAGCGCTCTTCTGCCGTCGTAGCTGCCATGGCCTTGCTAGACCCTCCCGAGTGCTTCCAGCCCGAGGTGGCACTCAACTTGGTGCGCAACCTGCTCTGATGGGGTGCGCCAGCATTCGCCGGAAGGATCCGTGTCAGCGCCTCTCCCCTCAGCGATCTCGCCGCCGGAGAGTTCGTGCTCTTCGTCTCCAACCTCCCCTGCGGGTTAGCGCTGCCGATCTCGTCCTTCTTCGTGCTGCTGCTTGGAGGAGCTCGGCCCCCAACCTCAGCACTTCACGCCCCGCATCATCCTCCAGGCGGCCGTCTACCTCTGCGAGATGTCCGTGGGGGTGACGCTTCTTCCGCCAGCATTCGGACGAAAAGGGTCTTGTGCAGCGACCTTCCGAGGGTGAAAAGCGAGCTGAGCTGCGGCTCCATCTTTCTTGTGAGCTTCACCAGCGCCCTATGGTACACCTCCATGAACTGGTCTAGCTCCAACTCCATGAGGAGGGAAGCGAGCTGAGCTGCGGCTCCATCTTTCGCGCCTCCATCTCTTTGGCTTTAATGGCCTCGACGTTGCCTCCAATGGTGACCGTTGGTCCGGTTGCCGATATTGAAGACGCCGTCCGGGAGGTCGTATAAGATGTCATGGAGATGGCGCCCGCACGCTTCCAACGCGACCCTACTGATGTCGAGTAGCTCATACCTGTAGAAATGAGGCTAGGGCTCCGCTTCAAGGCGGATGTAATAACTTTCATTTTTGTAAGATACTTTTGGAACTATCAATTAAACAGCTCTTATCTGTATGGTGCTTGTTCTTGTTGTGTGTGGTTTTATCAACCCTTCTCCTGGTACTCGCCCCCCTTAGGATGTAGGCTCAACGCGTCGAGGCTATATACCAGCATACCTAAGAAAGAGTTGGTGTCCCGGCCCCCAGGAGGTAGCCTCGACTGGGACCTGGACCTGCACATAGCTTTGGCTACAAAGTGTTAGTAGCACACCCATTAGGACCCATCATCTGGTATCAGCCATCCTTTGATTCATGCAATAGGACCTGCAGGATTTGGCCTGGGAAGCCAAGCCGTGTGCCCGGACCCCCTGAATCATAGTTCCAGGTACTAGGACACCCATCGTAGAGTGGTGGAGCGTGCAAGCTTACGGTACAGGACCAGGCTAAGCGGCTACACGACTCCGGACCACCCCAGGGGACGTGCGTCCATTCTCTAGAACCGGACCCCAAGTTCCCGGACCCACAGGGCTATAGTTCCAGATACTAGGATGTTGGTCACAGAGTGGTGGAGCGTGCAGGCTTAGGGTGCGAAACCAAGCTAAGCGGCTACACAGCTCTGGACCACCCCAGGAGACGAGTACCCATTGTCCAGAACTGGCCCCAGGCTGCCGGACCCCTGTAACACCCGGTTTTAACGGACAAAGCCGGGTGCATCTCATACATGCGCCAAGAAGACAACATATATAATAACAGAGTGTATAGAGATAAATGTCATAAAACATCAGAGTATTTATTACATAGCGGAAGACTTATTACAAAATAAAGATAAATATAAAACGAACTAAGGATCGTCGGCGCCAATGTCGACTGGGAAACGCCACCTAGATCAGATCGAACTCCTCAGTGTTAGGCGGCTCCTCTTCGACCACCTGCTCTTCTCCTGTGGGGGGGGTGTGAGACAGCAAGAGTGAGCTCACATACGTTCATAGCTCAACAAGTCATGGGGAATAATGTGGCATGAACTCACCAAAGGTGGGAGTTCATGTAGTGTAAGGCTGATCAATGAAATAAAGGCTGAGGCTGAGCATTGCTTTTATAAGTTGGTCAAAATTTTATTAGCAATTACTAAGTGTAAGTAAATACCAAACCTTAATAATAATAAAGAACAGTAATAGTAAAATAATCCCAAATGCGATGCAAATGTCAAATTAAATTTAAGTTCCATAGTTAATCATGTGAGGGTCCGAGCCGCTCTTGACCGTGAGCACGGCTAGTATACTAGTTTTACACTCTGCAGAGGTTGCGCATCTTTACCCACAAGTCGTGTTACCCATCTGCCAAGGGGTCATGAATCCCATACACCTCTACCTAGGAAGCGAGGCAGGGCAACACTACGAGGCCTTTACAAAGTTCCACTAGCTTCAGACTACCCGCTACAGTTTATAGGAAGTTCCAATGCAGGGTTCCTGGCTGACCGCCATCGCAGCAAAATCAACCAGGGACCTCCCTACACTGACCACTCCCCTACTGCCCTTGCCCCTTTCGGGTAAGGTAGCCCTCCACTAGCTTTCCTAGTTAATCAGCCAAGGGCGTCCCATTAAACCCTTGTGGTAGCACTGTTTTCCCGGGTGGTCGCTCCATGTTCCCATTAATTTAATGATCTTAACATGAACAGTAATAATAACAAGATAATAACAGAATAATCATGAATAGTGTATCTCCATACCCAATCCACATAAAGCAATAGCAAGTACTACCCAAAAATGTTTCAGGGGTGAACAAGGTATAGAGGTAATCAAAACTGGGGTAACATAAAGGCTCCCATCAAAATTAACCTATGCAGATCATTAAAATTAATAAGAACATGGCTGGGAAAAGTAAGTGATCAAGGGCACAACTTGCCTTCAATGAGCTCCTGCTCAGCTACTTCTACTTGTTGAGCCTCAGTTTCCACAGTGGCTTGCTCGTCTACTCGCATCAACACAATACATGCATAGTATAGCCAAAATCAACATCACACCAAACATGTAATTAAACTATACAGTAAAAATCTACACAATAAAATGAGATCATAGGAACCGGAATCACTAAATTTGGAGTTATAGAACTCAAGTTATGAATTTCCTAAGGTTTAATGTGATTAAAATAGGATTAAATGTTAAATTAATGTTCTTACTGTTTTTATGCCAAAACAGAGATACTAAGTGATAGAGAATATTATTACAAAATTTTAGAAACTGGAATGGCTCAATTTGGACTAAAAATGAGTTTTCTATGGATTAAATAAGTTCTAGGAATTGTTTTTATATTAAAAATCTATTTCTGAATTTATTTATTTGATTTTCTAATCCTCTGGACTGGGCCTCAATAACCAGAAAAGTCAGGGGCCCTGGCGCAAAATACTCTAGACTCAGGGAACAGTCTATTCGGACGGCGGGTTGATTTTCGCTTTAACCAGGGTCTCTTTAGCAAAATGTTTCGGGCGAAGGGGTATCATCGCACGGGAACCACACGATTCGCAACCCACGGATCAGATTACATCTACCTCTAACCGAACCGGTACTAAACTAAGGCCGCCAGATCTCCATCCGACGGTCACAGTTTAATGAATTCTAGATCGAATCTCCACCACCGGATACCGCATCAACGGTCACCGATTGCTTCGACTGAATCGATACCTAGCTCTAATCCTAGCCGTCATTGATCGGATCGACGGACGCGAGCCATTCCACGCCATCGCGCGCCAGAGCCGGCCAGCTTGCGACGGTGCCGCACGGGCGGACGGCGGCGAACCCGCCGGCGTAAGGCTATCTGCCGCCCTGAGGGCCCAATTCCTACCCAATCCTGCGCAACATGAAGGGAGCATCACGGCGAACCGTGTGAACAGCGGCTTACCGAAGCTGGGCGCGAGAGTCCTGGCGTTTCCCTGGTTGAGGCGGATTCGCGGCGGCGGCGTCGCTCCGGCGAGCAATTACCGAGGCAGGACCGCCCCGATTCTCCAATTTCGTGCACCAGAGCTTCCGCGACGACCCGCCGATGAACCAGAGACACGAATGGAACGAGGTGACGGCGGCGGCCCCAGATGCCCACGGCTCCCGATCTTCCGCGGCGGCACGGTGACTAGAAGGGGGAAACGAGAGGGCGAGCTCGAGAGGGAGGTCTCTGCAGCGCGGTCGGGGAGGAGGATGCACCAAGGGGAGGGCGCGAGGTCTAAATATCGCAGCCCACGCGGCCTAAGGAATCGGAGCCGGCCAACGAACGCCCTACGGACGCGGAGAGAAGACGCCGAGCGCAGAGTTAGTTTCAGGGGAGAAGATTTAGCTGACAAAACGGGCCCACATGTAAGTGAAACGGTGGAGCAGGAAGGAAAACAGGCGCGCGCGAGGGAGGCAGATGGGCCGAATCACGCGGTTTTGGCCCAACTCGGCTGTTTTCCTTTTTTTTCTTTTCTCATTTACCAACTTCAATTCAATTTCGAATTTGAATTCAAACTTGTTCCAAATTTATTCATAAATCATATTGTGAAATTAAAAATACCAATTTTTGGAAATATAGTATTTGTATTTTTATATCATTTCTCTTCTTATTTTAAAACCCTAATTTTGATTTAGGATTTATTCCAACCTTTAGAATTATTATTTTATTATCATTATCCTTATTATTTTATTTAATGCACAAACATATAACTCCAACATGATGCATATTGTTATTTTTTTATCATTTGTTTTAATTCATCTCTAAATTTTGTGTATGCTCTTTTTATGATGCAAATGAGGCACAGAAAATTGAGGAGACCTCTCTATTATTCTTTGTATACAACTTTGAGTGTTACAAATCCTACCCCCTTAAAAATAATCTCGTCCTCGAGATTTAAGAAGACCTAGGGAAAAGGTGGGGAAAATCTATACGAAGCTCTTCTTCTCTTTCCCAAGTTGCTTCATCCTCTCCATGGTGACTCCATTGAACTTTGCACATCTTTATAACCTTATTCCTTGTAACTCGAGTCAAAGTATCCAAAATCTTGATGGGGTACTCAGCATAAGTCAGGTCATCTTGAACATTAAGGTCTTCCATTGGTAATTGCTCTTCAGGCACCCTGAGACATTTCTTCAGCTGAGATACATGAAATACATCATGAACATCTGCAAGATGATCCGGTAACTCCAATTGGTATGCAACTTCACCCACTCGCTTTAAGATTAAGAAGGGTCCAATAAAGCGAGGGGACAATTTTCCTTTGACTTTAAATCTTCTCATACCCCGGAGTGGTGACACCTTCAAATAAACATAATCACCCTCCTTAAACTCAAGCAATCTTCTCCGGGTGTCAGCATAACTTTTCTGCCTGGATTGTGCAGTTCTCAAATTCTCCCTTATTTGATGAACTTGTTCTTCTGCTTCCTGTATAATCTCAGGTCCAAATAACTGCCTTTCGCCAGTTTGATTCCAATACAAGGGAGTTCTGCACTTTCTGCCATACAAAGCCTCAAACGGTGACATCTTCAAACTGGCCTGATAGCTATTATTATATGAGAACTCAGCATAAGATAGACTCTTATCCCAACTTCCACCATGCTTAAGGGCACAAGCTCTTAACATATCTTCCAGCACTTGGTTGGTCCTCTCAGTCTGCCCATCAGTCTGTGGATGGTAAGCCGAACTAAAATTTAATCTTGTATCCAAGGACTCGTGCAACTTCTTCCAATATCGAGAGGTAAACTGTGATCCCCGGTCTGACACAATCTTCTTTGGTACACCATGCAGGCATACAATCCGGGCCATGTACAACTCTGCCAACTTGGCTCCTGAATAAGTGGTCTTCACCGGAATAAAGTGGGCTACTTTAGTTAGCCTGTCCACAATCACCCATATAGAATCATATCCAGCAGACGTGCGGGGTAATCCAACAATGAAGTCCATGCCAATCTCTTCCCATTTCCACTCAGGTATCTTCAGTGGATGCAGTAGTCCGGCTGGCCTCTGGTGTTCAGCTTTAACTCTTTGGCATACATCGTACATAGCCACATGTGCAGCCACATCTCTCTTTAGTCCATACCACCAATACTTTTGCTTCAAATCTTGATACATCTTGGTGCTTCCAGGATGAATAGAATAAACTGAGTCGTGTGCCTCCTTCAATATGGTTTCCCGAAGACTATCAATATCGGGAACACAGATCCGATTCTTGAACCATATCGTGCCTTGCTCATCCTCTGTGAATTCCGGGCCTCTACCTTCAGTTATCAGATCCTTGATCTCCTGAATTTTGGCATCACCAATCTGACCTTTACGAATTTCTTGCTCCAAGGTAGGTTCCAATTCAATAGTAACTCCTTCCGTATGTGTAACGATTCCCAGGTTGAGCCTCCTGAAATCCTCAACAATCTCGTCGGGTAGCTGGGCAACAATAGCCGAATGAACATGCTCCTTTCGACTCAAGGCATCTACAACCAAATTTGCCCTGCCCGGGTGATAGTGAATCTCCAAATCATAATCCTTAATGAGCTCCAACCAACGGCATTGCCTAAGGTTGAGATCCTTCTGAGTGAATATGTACTTCAAACTCTTATGATCCGTGTATACTTGGCACTTAGTTCCCATGATGTAGTGTCTCCAAATCTTAAGTGCATGCACAACGGCAGCCGGTTCCAAGTCATGAGTGGGGTAGTTCAGTTCATGCTTCCGCAACTGACGAGATGCATAGGCAATCACATGTCCTTCTTGCATGAGCACACATCCAAGTCCTTGGCCACATGCATCACAATAAATGTCAAATCCCTTCTGTAGATCTGGCATAACCAATACTGGTGGCGACATTAGCCTCTCCTTCAATTGATCAAAGCTTTCTTGGCATTTCTCATCCCACTTGAATTCTCTTCCTTTTTCCAAAAGCGATGTCATAGGCTTAGCAATCTTTAAAAATCCTTCAATAAATCTCCGATAATATCCTGCAAGCCCCAAGAAACTCCGAACCTCAGTGACGGTAGTGGGTATGCTCCACGCCACTATCTCCTTGACTTTAGCAGGATCCACTGATATTCATCTATTAGAAATAATATGACCAAGGAATGGCACCTTGTCAATCCAAAACTCGCACTTGCTGAACTTAGCATAGAGTTGATTATCTCGTAACTTCTGTAGCACCAACCTTAGATGTTGTTCATGATCACTTTCATTCTTAGAATAGATAAGAATATCGTCGATGAACACCACGACGAATCTGTCCAAATACTCCATAAACACCTTATTCATCAAATTCATGAAGTAAGCTGGTGCATTGGTTAGTCCAAATGACATAACAGTAAACTCATATAATCTGTATCGAGTCGAGAAAGCCGTCTTGGGAATATCCGATGGTCTAATCTTCATCTGATGGTAACCGGATCGGAGATCAATCTTCGAGAATACTCTAGCACCTCGCATCTGATCAAATAAATCCTCAATACGGGGTAATGGATACTTGTTCTTCACCGTAACATCGTTGAGAGATCTATAATCCACACACATTCGTTGCGATCCATCCTTCTTCTGCACAAATAATACCGGTGCTCCCCAAGGTGAGGAACTCGGACGAATGTAACCAGCCTCTTGTAACTCCGTCAACTGCTTCTTCAGTTCCTTCAACTCCTCTACGGACATTCTATATGGCCGTTTAGAAATAGGGGCAGTTCCAGGTAAGAGATCAATAACAAACTCAACTTCTCTATCAGGTGGCATCCCTGGTAACTCCTCTGGAAAGACATCCGGAAAATCTCTAACCACCCGGATGTTGTCACCAACAAACTCCTCAGGCATAAAGAACATTGCACGCATGGATGAGGAGGTTACTGCAATATTAACTTGAAACCTTTCTCCTTTAGTGGTAGTGAGTTCCACGGTACCTCTACCACATGCTATAACGGCCTTTGCCTTTCTTAGCCATGTCATACCAAGTATTAGATCTATACTGCTTGACTCTAATATTATAGCAGTAGCTCCAAATTCTCTACCCATAATGGTCAATGTCAATCTACGTGTCATTTGATTCGCCTCAACAGGCCCTTTAGGTGTAATTACTATCATGGGTTTTCTCATATTTAGCAGTGGTATTTCATTTGTGTTGGCATATCTAGCAGACATGAATGAATGTGTAGCACCAGAATCAAATAATATTGTTGCAGGAATTGCATTAACATAAAACATACCAATCACGAGGTCCCCGCCATCAGGAGTATCATCAACGCTGACTTGATTCACCCTGGCTATAGAATATCCCTTGCCAGGGGTCTGCTGCTTGTTCTGAGCTGGAGTAGTAGCAATCCTCTGTGGGCAGACATTTGCATAATGACCAGTCTTCCCACACTTGAAACATGTAGTGCCTGGACTCTGTCCTGCAAACTTTGTCGGAGTGCCAGTGGGAGTAGCCTGTCGAGTAGGTGTCCTCAGTGGTGATTGCGGAACTGGGCGTGGTCCTCCGGGTCGAGTCGGTGTACCCTGTGGTGAACTGTAGCGAGGACGAACACTGCTGCTACCCTGTCCTTGTGAGATAGCCTTCCTCTTCAAATCACCCAGTTGAACACGCTTGTGTTCAATAGCAAGAGCCTTATCCAGTAGCCTCTGAAATGATGGGAAGGTGTGTGCAACCAGTGCATACTGCAACAGTCCATTAAGTCCTTCAATAAAATGCTCCTGCTTCCTCTCATCCTCAGCAACTTCCTCCGGAGCAAATCTCGACAGCTGAATAAACTTATCTCTGTACTCGCTGACTGACATGTTGCCTTGCTTTAATGACAGAAACTCCTTCTTCTTGATTTTTATCATACCAGCTGGAATATGGTAGTTCCTGAACTGTGTACTGAACTCTGCCCAAGTAATAGTATCAGCAGCATCATGGGCAGCAGTATAAGAATCCCACCAATCAGCAGCAGGACCAGTCAGACGTCCAGAAGCATATAAAACCTTCTCCCGATCAGTGCATTGTGCAATATTGAGCATCTTCTCAATTGACTTCAACCAATCGTCCGCATCAAGTGGATCTGGCGAGCTGGCGAAGGTCGGTGGCTTATGACTCATAAACTCCCGGTGCTTATCACGAGGTGGAACTGGTGGTGGTGGTGGAGGCAATGGCACTTGTTGCTGTTGTTGCTGTTGTTGAAGTTGTTGTTGCAGCTGCTGTTGTTGCGCCCTCCTTTCTTGGCGTATCTCATCTCTCTCCTGGCGCAACTCCTGGCGTATATCTTCTCTTTCCTGACGCATTTCTTGGCGTTCTTGCTGCATCTGGGCACGCATATCAGCCATGGTGTCCGCCATTTGCTGCATCACCGCCATCTGAGCAGCAACCAGTGGGTCAACTCCGCCTGGTGGAGGATGAGGAGGATCCATCTCTGCAGGTTGTGGCTGGGGTTGTCTGTATATTCTCCGAGTGTGCCGGTTAGGAGGCAAATCAATTCCACCACCCCTCCTGGTATTGACCATCTGAGTTAGATACATATGGTAAGAAAGAGCAGTAGACAAGGCAGTAGTTACAATCATGTTACTTTGGGGGATTTATTAGCTAAGTAGATTAGTGTGTCACCTACTAAAGCTAATACAATACCTTATAGTGGTACATGCTAAGATGTCCATCTATACTATTTCAATCAATCAAAGAAGCAAATCAGGCATTTAGCATCAGCGCAATCAAACAACATTTTTAAAGAAAATAGTTTTTATTTGATCTTAGGCCTCCTATCTCTTAAAATGTCATAGGGGTAGGGATTCCAAGGTGTGAAATCCATCTTGTCTAAGAGTAGAAGAGATAAGAGTAATCAGAGTATGACAGCAAAAAGGTGAGACAGGATCAAGATAAGATAAGTATAGAAAGAATCAGAGTAAGATAAGTAGGTAAGGGTTTGTCCATTTCTATCTAGGTTTCGTCCTACAGTCAACATTTCCTTTGATACCACTTCTGTAACACCCGGTTTTAACGGACAAAGCCGGGTGCATCTCATACATGCGCCAAGAAGACAACATATATAATAACAGAGTGTATAGAGATAAATGTCATAAAACATCAGAGTATTTATTACATAGCGGAAGACTTATTACAAAATAAAGATAAATATAAAACGAACTAAGGATCGTCGGCGCCAATGTCGACTGGGAAACACCACCTAGATCAGATCGAACTCCTCAGTGTTAGGCGGCTCCTCTTCGACCACCTGCTCTTCTCCTGTGGGGGGGGGTGTGAGACAGCAAGAGTGAGCTCACATACGTTCATAGCTCAACAAGTCGTGGGGAATAATGTGGCATGAACTCACCAAAGGTGGGAGTTCATGTAGTGTAAGGCTGATCAATGAAATAAAGGCTGAGGCTGAGCATTGCTTTTATAAGTTGGTCAAAATTTTATTAGCAATTACTAAGTGTAAGTAAATACCAAACCTTAATAATAATAAAGAACAGTAATAGTAAAATAATCCCAAATGCGATGCAAATGTCAAATTAAATTTAAGTTCCATAGTTAATCATGTGAGGGTCCGAGCCGCTCTTGACCGTGAGCACGACTAGTATACTAGTTTTACACTCTGCAGAGGTTGCGCATCTTTACCCACAAGTCGTGTTACCCATCTGCCAAGGGGTCATGAATACCATACACCTCTACCTAGGAAGCGAGGCAGGGCAACACTACGAGGCCTTTACAAAGTTCCACTAGCTTCAGACTACCCGCTACAGTTTATAGGAAGTTCCAATGCAGGGTTCCTGGCTGACCGCCATCGCAGCAAAATCAACCAGGGACCTCCCTACACTGACCACTCCCCTACTACCCTTGCCCCTTTCGGGTAAGGTAGCCCTCCACTAGCTTTCCTAGTTAATCAGCCAAGGGCGTCCCATTAAACCCTTGTGGTAGCACTGTTTTCCCGGGTGGTCGCTCCATGTTCCCATTAATTTAATGATCTTAACATGAACAGTAATAATAACAAGATAATAACAGAATAATCATGAATAGTGTATCTCCATACCCAATCCACATAAAGCAATAGCAAGTACTACCCAAAAATGTTTCAGGGGTGAACAAGGTATAGAGGTAATCAAAACTGTGGTAACATAAAGGCTCCCATCAAAATTAACCTATGCAGATCATTAAAATTAATAAGAACATGGCTGGGAAAAGTAAGTGATCAAGGGCACAACTTGCCTTCAATGAGCTCCTGCTCAGCTACTTCTACTTGTTGAGCCTCAGTTTCCACAGTGGCTTGCTCGTCTACTCGCATCAACACAATACATGCATAGTATAGCCAAAATCAACATCACACCAAACATGTAATTAAACTATACAGTAAAAATCTACACAATAAAATGAGATCATAGGAACCGGAATCACTAAATTTGGAGTTATAGAACTCAAGTTATGAATTTCCTAAGGTTTAATGTGATTAAAATAGGATTAAATGTTAAATTAATGTTCTTACTGTTTTTATGCCAAAACAGAGATACTAAGTGATAGAGAATATTATTACAAAATTTTAGAAACTGGAATGGCTCAATTTGGACTAAAAATGAGTTTTCTATGGATTAAATAAGTTCTAGGAATTGTTTTTATATTAAAAATCTATTTCTGAATTTATTTATTTGATTTTCTAATCCTCTGGACTGGGCCTCAATAACCAGAAAAGTCAGGGGCCCTGGCGCAAAATACTCTAGACTCAGGGAACAGTCTATTCGGACGGCGGGTTGATTTTCGCTTTAACCAGGGTCTCTTTAGCAAAATGTTTCGGGCGAAGGGGTATCATCGCACGGGAACCACACGATTCGCAACCCACGGATCAGATTACATCTACCTCTAACCGAACCGGTACTAAACTAAGGCCGCCAGATCTCCATCCGACGGTCACAGTTTAATGAATTCTAGATCGAATCTCCACCACCGGATACCGCATCAACGGTCACCGATTGCTTCGACTGAATCGATACCTAGCTCTAATCCTAGCCGTCATTGATCGGATCGACGGACGCGAGCCATTCCACGCCATCGCGCGCCAGAGCCGGCCAGCTTGCGACGGTGCCGCACGGGCGGACGGCGGCGAACCCGCCGGCGTAAGGCTATCTGCCGCCCCGAGGGCCCAATTCCTACTCAATCCTGCGCAACATGAAGGGAGCATCACGGCGAACCGTGTGAACAGCGGCTTACCGAAGCTGGGCGCGAGAGTCCTGGCGTTTCCCTGGTTGAGGCGGATTCGCGGCGGCGGCGTCGCTCCGGCGAGCAATTACCGAGGCAGGACCGCCCCGATTCTCCAATTTCGTGCACCAGAGCTTCCGCGACGACCCGCCGATGAACCAGAGACACGAACGGAACGAGGTGACGGCGGCGGCCCCAGATGCCCACGGCTCCCGATCTTCCGCGGCGGCACGGTGACTAGAAGGGGGAAACGAGAGGGCGAGCTCGAGAGGGAGGTCTCTGCAGCGCGGTCGGGGAGGAGGATGCACCAAGGGGAGGGCGCGAGGTCTAAATATCGCAGCCCACGCGGCCTAAGGAATCGGAGCCGGCCAACGAACGCCCTACGGACGCGGAGAGAAGACGCCGAGCGCAGAGTTAGTTTCAGGGGAGAAGATTTAGCTGACAAAACGGGCCCACATGTAAGTGAAACGGTGGAGCAGGAAGGAAAACAGGCGCGCGCGAGGGAGGCAGATGGGCCGAATCACGCGGTTTTGGCCCAACTCGGCTGTTTTCCTTTTTTTTCTTTTCTCATTTACCAACTTCAATTCAATTTCGAATTTGAATTCAAACTTGTTCCAAATTTATTCATAAATCATATTGTGAAATTAAAAATACCAATTTTTGGAAATATAGTATTTGTATTTTTATATCATTTCTCTTCTTATTTTAAAACCCTAATTTTGATTTAGGATTTATTCCAACCTTTAGAATTATTATTTTATTATCATTATCCTTATTATTTTATTTAATGCACAAACATATAACTCCAACATGATGCATATTGTTATTTTTTTATCATTTGTTTTAATTCATCTCTAAATTTTGTGTATGCTCTTTTTATGATGCAAATGAGGCACAGAAAATTGAGGAGACCTCTCTATTATTCTTTGTATACAACTTTGAGTGTTACAAATCCTACCCCCCTTAAAAATAATCTCGTCCTCGAGATTTAAGAAGACCTAGGGAAAAGGTGGGGAAAATCTATACGAAGCTCTTCTTCTCTTTCCCAAGTTGCTTCATCCTCTCCATGGTGACTCCATTGAACTTTGCACATCTTTATAACCTTATTCCTTGTAACTCGAGTCAAAGTATCCAAAATCTTGATGGGGTACTCAGCATAAGTCAGGTCATCTTGAACATTAAGGTCTTCCATTGGTAATTGCTCTTCAGGCACCCTGAGACATTTCTTCAGCTGAGATACATAAAATACATCATGAACATCTGCAAGATGATCCGGTAACTCCAATTGGTATGCAACTTCACCCACTCGCTTTAAGATTAAGAAGGGTCCAATAAAGCGAGGGGACAATTTTCCTTTGACTTTAAATCTTCTCATACCCCGGAGTGGTGACACCTTCAAATAAACATAATCACCCTCCTTAAACTCAAGCAATCTTCTCCGGGTGTCAGCATAACTTTTCTGCCTGGATTGTGCAGTTCTCAAATTCTCCCTTATTTGATGAACTTGTTCTTCTGCTTCCTGTATAATCTCAGGTCCAAATAACTGCCTTTCGCCAGTTTGATTCCAATACAAGGGAGTTCTGCACTTTCTGCCATACAAAGCCTCAAACGGTGACATCTTCAAACTGGCCTGATAGCTATTATTATATGAGAACTCAGCATAAGATAGACTCTTATCCCAACTTCCACCATGCTTAAGGGCACAAGCTCTTAACATATCTTCCAGCACTTGGTTGGTCCTCTCAGTCTGCCCATCAGTCTGTGGATGGTAAGCCAAACTAAAATTTAATCTTGTATCCAAGGACTCGTGCAACTTCTTCCAATATCGAGAGGTAAACTGTGATCCCCGGTCTGACACAATCTTCTTTGGTACACCATGCAGGCATACAATCCGGGCCATGTACAACTCTGCCAACTTGGCTCCTGAATAAGTGGTCTTCACCGGAATAAAGTGGGCTACTTTAGTTAGCCTGTCCACAATCACCCATATAGAATCATATCCAGCAGACGTGCGGGGTAATCCAACAATGAAGTCCATGCCAATCTCTTCCCATTTCCACAGGCCGGGCACATCTGAGGGGGTAAATTTTTTCCTTATAACTTGACATGCATGAGTGCAGACCAACAGGCCGGGCTTACGAGGGCAGACCTCACGGGGCTGGCGTACACGTATGCACAACCTAGTTACAAGAAGAAATCATAACCCCTTGGACTTTCTTTTGTGGGTAGGACTTACAGGAATGCACTATGTTCCATGGATTGGGAAGAGGCACTCCTTCAGTTGTGGCGAGGCGGACACTCCCGGGTCGGCATGCTTCCGCCACCTTGAAGGGTCCTTCCCAACTGGGGGAGAGTTTGTGGAGCCCTTCTTGGTTCAGTACTCGCCGTAGGACTAGGTCCTGGACCCCGAGCTCCCTATTATGCACAATCCACTAGCGGTGGTGCCCGAGCGCTTGGTTGTATCGTGCATTTTAGGTCGCCGCTTGCCATCTGCGTTCGTTGATGAAGTCCACGTCCTTACGCCGCAGCTATTCCTGCATAGACTCGTTAAAATACTAGACCCATGGGGAGCCCATAAGGGTTTCTAGGGAAAGGCAGGCTTTAGCCCCGTATACCAGGAAGGACGGGGTCTCCCTGGTGGCTCGACTAGTTGTCATCGCCGGAGTTGGAGTCTCCGGTGAAAACGTCCTTCAGGACCCCCTCGGGTGACTGATACCCGAGGTCTGGTTCTCCCACGGCCACCTCGCCGCTGTCGACCCTTTCCTTGTCAGGCCAGCGACGAGGAGGGGAGCCGTCCTTGGAGGTCTGCTCGCGCCGTTCGCTGACGTGCTTCACGAGTTCGATGATCTCGCGACACTCCGCGGCGCTATGGCGACTGTTGGGGTGTATAGGGCATGAGCCGTTGTTACTCCTCTCAGCAGACGACGGCCTCTCGAAGCCGCGATTCTTCTTTTTCTTCTTTTTGTCGTCCTAAGAGACGGCACCCGAGCCACCCGTCTGGGCAACCCCGGTCTATGGTGCCGAGTGCCATGCCCGGCCCTCGGCAGCCCTGGCGCACTTGTCGGCCAGAGCGAAGAGCGTGGTGACAGTTTTCACGTCATGCGTGGCCAACTTCTCCAGCATCTTTTCATCACGCACCCCCTGGCGGAAAGCGGTGATGATGGAAGCATCGGAGATACGGGGTATAGTTCCTCGTGCCTTGGTGAAGCGAGAGATGAAGGTTCGGAGAGTTTCCCCGGGCTCCTGCCTCACTGCATGGAGGTGAGCCTCCACGCCATGCCGCTGATAAGCACTGGCCAACTTCTCCAGCATCTTTTCCCAAGAGTATATTGATCCTGGGGTAAGGGTCATGAGCCAAGTCCGAGCAGGCCCAGACAAGGCAACATGAAAATATGTTGCCATTACGGCGGTGTCTCCACCCGCTGCCGTAATGGCGGTGATGTACACCTGCAAGAATTCCGACGGGTTGGTCGTACCGTCGTACATTAATGGCAGGTGCGGCCGGAACTTGGATGGCCAGGTCACCGCGCAGAGATGATCCGCGAGTGCAGCAGCCCATGCCGGCCAAAGGGACACCCGCCTGGAACCGGGCGGCCACTGGGGTTTGCGGTGCCACCGCAGCAAAGTCTTGATCGAGGTTGCGACCCTTGATGTTTAGCCGGCGCTCACACGCCCTCTCTAGAGAGACTCGAGCGCCTTCGCGACCCTCGAAGTTTTGTCAGCGCTCCCGCGCCCTCTTCAGAGAGACCGAGGCATCCTCTCCCGCACGCCTGCGGTTGAGCTCTGCCCTGAGGTCGTCGGTCTGTGCAACCCTCATAGAGGGTGAGCGCACAGACATCGTTGCCTCATGTTGGTGGCGGGATGACCGTGGCCTAGACCTGGTCGAGCCAGAGTGCGCCATGCCTAGCAGTCAGTCGACGTCGTCACGCCACTGCTTCATGACCCCCGGTGAGGCCGTGGAGCTTGGAGGGTGGCGCAGCAACTACCTAGCCGCAGACAACGCCCCCGGAGCAGCCCTCGACGAAGTCCGGGATGTCTGCGCAGTTGTATGCTGCTGTGCAGCGTGCACAGCAGCAGTGCCCAGCACTGGGCGGTTGGGAACCCGTGGCGTGGAAGAAGCAGCTTCCTTCTCTACTAGGAAATCCTCCAAAGTCTTGGCGCGGTGCTCAACGATTTGCACCATCATGCTGAGCAAGAAAACAAGCAAAAACCTAAAGCCTAGGCCCCCTACCTGGCGCGCCAAATGTCGGAGAGGAATTCTCCGGCCGGGTGGCAGAATGCACCCGCCCTAAATGCTAAGATGAGGAGGGGCCTAAGCGTTTTGCCTGTTAAGTGGAATCGGGAAAAACACAAGAACACACAAGGGTTTAGAGTGGTTCGAGCCGCCAGAGCGTAATACCCTACTCCACTGTGTGATGTATTGAGCTTGAGAGCTTGAGTGAGTGTGCCTGCCTTAGCTGGGTCTAAGTGTGTCCGCCTTGTAACGCCGCGTGCCCTCCCTTTTATAGCTCAAGGGGGCACGTACAAGGGTGCTGGGCCCCAACATGTGGGCCCAAGGGCAAAATGGAGGGAATACATATAGAAGTGTCCAATGCCTGTGTCGCCCAGAAGATCTCCGAGCGCCATAATGTCTGTAGCGCCTACAGTGTAGATATGTCGCGCTGCCTTCTTGGTAACGCGCGAGTGATGATGAGCCCAGTGTATGCCGCAGCATGGGCGTACTGCCTGCCAACGGAATAGACAGGCACGCCGCCTACAGGATGGCCTAGTCGCCATCCGTTAGCAGAGTGGACAGGGCACATTAAATGCTGAGACGGCACATCGCCTGCCAGTGGAGTGGACAAGGCTCATTAAATGCTGAGGCGGCACATCGCCTGCCAGTGGAGTGGACAGGCGGCGCGGCTTATCCACAATAAATGCAGAGGTCGCGTGGCCCAGAGGCCTTACGTCACGCTCCGCCCGCTGGCTTACGTCACGAGCAGTGGCCCACATGGCAGCATCGGGTCTCCGCCTGAGCGGGGAGCAGAAGCGTACACCGCATGGCCCGGACACGTGTCGGCTCCGGACCCCCGCCTGGTCTTCAACAATGTCCGGGTATTCTTTGTCCCAGAATCCCGGGACCCTGCTGAGAGTGGCCCGGACCCCACACAGAGAGGTCCGGGACCCGACCCGGGGGTCCAGTCTGTACCCGCGGAGGTCCTGGACCCTGTCTGGAGGTCCGGTCCGTATATGCAGGGATCCGGCATTTTCCCATGGGGGTCCGGACCCACCGTTGATACCTTGGAGTGTATCATCTTTTCCGGCCACGTGGCAGTCCCGGAGCCGTCCACGTGGTGGGGTCGGGTGCTGTTTACCACGCGACTAGAGATAGCCGCGTGGGCACCGTGACTTCTCACTGTAGTAAGGGGTACCCCTGTTTGAGGATACCGACAGTACCCAAAACCTAATACCTGAAGGTAAAAAACTTATTAGGGTATGAGTATGACGACTTTTAATACTCATGGATGTTTTATACCGGGAGTATGGGCATGAGTGTGTTCTTTTTTACTCCATACCCGCTACCTGATAGCAAACCCGTTAACATATGCCATGTGGATTCGGATTATGAGACTCATTCTCTCTCGTGCATGAGCCTGTATGGTATTGTCATTTAATGTTAAATGTTGTTGATCTTGTGTTAAAATTATGTTGGTTCGATGAATTTATCATGCTAACACAAAGATAATATATTATTTTAGCATTTTTCAATATTGATAAGGTATGAGGTTTCAACATTTTGTATTTGGTACTTACTTTTGCGATTCAAAATGATTATGTCTACTATAATGTTAATGTTAGTTAGTACGGATACCCGATGGTATACGCTACCGTGGTGGATATGAGTATGACGTAATTTTGTACCTATGATAGATAATGAATATGAGTATGAGACATTTTTTTCTCTAATAGATATGAGTATGGCTTTGTGTGTCCATTTAAACCTTACTTACTGCCTCCCTAATTATGGTGCCAATATGGCAATTGACGTGTTTGGGGGTCCAATTCTCTGAAACCCGTCGAGGACGATGCCAAATATGCAAAAATCTCGAAGAAAGAAAACGAAAATATTTTAGGCTGACAGATGGACCCATATGTAAGGTGTGACATTCTTTTGTCTACAAACCAAACGGAAAACTAGAGCACTCCCGTTCTCTCCTCTTCTCTAACCAGTTTTCATTGTCATCGTTTCAATTTTTTTTTAATAAAAACTCTTATATTTATTTATAATCAATCCATGATTTAGGTCTTTTCAATTTGAGATACCTATATAAATTTTACGAGTTTGTGAATTGTCTTTTTATGGTTACCTTATTTTATGCACCAAAATATTTGGCTTTGCTTAACTATATAAAGAACTTGTGTTTTTTACGTGTATTCAACGTTTTTGAGTTATATCACATAACAAAAAATATTTCGCATTGCTTAACTCTATAAATAATTTATGCACGTGTGACATGTCTTGTACATGTAACTTATTTTTTTTTTGTTTTCCTATATACTTTGTTCTGCATTTTATTATTATTTTTATTTATGTCATTTATTAATCTACTATATATTTCATAGGTTTGACATTTATTTCTTATTTCTTTCAGATATTATAATATCATATTTTTTAACAAAGAGCATTTATTTATGAAGACAAAATATTTTACCTTGGACATAGAACATCGTTTGTACTTAATAAGAGAAATTATTCTATCTTTATATGATAAATGTATCAATATACGGTCTTGTTTCAAATAGTCTATTGCAAGAAACATAACGAATTATAATATGTAGTCAAAATTTGTCGGCGTTTCGACCCCGTGGGGTCCCTGAACCGATGAGTAAAATTGTCGCTGCGTGTCCCAGCCCAAATGGGTTGGCGCGAGATGGAACACAAGGGGGGGGGGGAAACGTGACTCGTGTTATCCTGCGCCAGAGGGATGCGCTCGTAGTAGGGGTTACAAGCGTTCGCGAGGGAGAGATAACGAGCCTGTTCGTCAGCCCGTCCTCCCGCGCGACCCTCTCGTATGAGGGCCCTGTACCTTCCTTTTATAGATGCAAGGAGAGGGTCCAGGTGTACAATGGGGGTGTAGCTATGCGCTAACGTGTCCGGCAGAGAGGTGCCTGAGCCCTGTGTACATGCCAACGTGGCTGTCGGAGAGGTGCTAGAGCCCTGTGTACGCGGTATCGTGGCCGTCGGAGGAGCGCTTGAGCCCTGTAGAAGCACAGCTGTCGGGGTTGCTGGGATCTTGCTGACGTCTCCTTGCTTCCGTAAGGGGCTGAGAACCACCATCGTCATGGACGCACGCGGGGAGCCATCATTACTTGTTACCGGGGCGAGCCTAGATGGGACGCCGGTCTTGTTCCCCCGTAGCCTGAGCTAGCTAGGGGTAGGGTAATGATGTATCCCCCGTAGCGTGGTCGGTCCGAGCCCAAGGTCGGGCGAGGCGGAGACTCCTCCTGAGGCCGAGGCCGGGGTCGGGCGAGGACGCGATTCCTCCCGAGGTCGAGGTTGAGGCCGAGCCCAGGGGTCGGGCGAGGCGGAGACCACCCTCCGAGGCTGAGGTTGAGGCCGAGCCCTGGGGTCGGGCGAGGCGGAGTCCTCCTTCCGAGGCCGAGGTTGAGGCCGAGCCCTGGGGTCGGGTGAGGCGGAGCTTCCGGTTGCGCCTGAGGCTGAACTTGGCTGTTGCCAGCCTCACTCTAGCGGGTGGCACAGCAGTCGGAGCGGGGCGAGCGGTGCTGTTTTCCTGTCAGGTCGGTCAGTGGAAGGGCGAAGTGACTGCGGTCACTTCGACCTTGCCGACTGAGACATGTGTGTCAGGATAAGGCGTCAGGCGATCCTCGCATTGAATGCGCCTGCGATACGGTCGGTTGGTGAGGCGATTTGGCCAAGGTTGTTTCACAACGAAGCCTGCCCGAGCTGGGGTTCGGGCGAGTCGAGGGTGCGTCCGTTGCTTGAAAAGGCCCTCGGGCGAGGCGTGAATTCGCCTGGGACTACTGTTCCCGCCCGAGGCTGGGCTCGGGCGAGGCGAGATCGCGTCCCTTGAGTAGACGAAGCCTTGACCTGAATCACGCCCATCAGTCTCTGCAGCTTGTGCTGATGGTGGTTACCAGCCGTGTTTAGGAGTGTTGGGGTACCCCTAATTACGGTACCCGACAGTAGCCCCTGAGCCTCAAAGGGAGTGTTGGTACTCGCTTGGAGGCTTTGCCGCACTTTTTTGCGAGGGGACCGGCCTTTCTCGGTTACACTTTGTTCCGGTGGGTGCGCGCGAGCGCACCCGTCAGGTGTAGCCCCCGAGGCCTCAGAGGAGTGGTTTGACTCCTCTGAGGTCTTAATGCCTTTCGTGATGCCTCGGCCGGTCTGGTTGTTCCCTCATGCGACCTGATTGTAGCCCGGGTGCATGGTCAGGTTCCGAGTTTTTAGGCTGGTTTGTTGACGCTGTCAACGGTTTGGCCGTAGCCGGGTTTGCGAGAGCAGCCCCCGAGCCTCTGCACAGAGCGAGAGGACGATCAAGGACTGTCTCGACTTTTATCATACGCCCCTTCATCGCCTGTCCGCAAGGAGAGAGGGGGGAAAGTGCCATGTTGCCCTCGGAGGGCGCCGAACATGGTGTCTCCAGTGAGTTGCTAACGGGTGATCCGAGTGGACGCCCGTGCCCCGTTCGATAAGGGTCGGCTAGTGGCCCAGAGGCGCGCTCCAAAAGTACCTGCAGGTAATTTGCCGGACCCGGACCCGTTCGATAGGGTCCGAGGGCTCGATGCCTCCCTCTGATGGGATTCCGTTACAAAATCGCTCCTGCTGGTCTCGAAAATGTCCTAGGGTACCTCGGGAGCGTATCTCGAGCCTCGGCCATGTAACGAACGTACCCAGAGTCATCCCTCGCTCTACGTGCTCTGGGGCGGCTATCGAACCCTTCCGGGGGGCAGCCTTCGAACCCCTGATCAGTAGTGGGCGCGAAACCCGAGTGCTCTGAGGCGGCTGTCGAAC
Source organism: Zea mays (assembly GCF_902167145.1). Taxonomy (NCBI): domain Eukaryota; kingdom Viridiplantae; phylum Streptophyta; class Magnoliopsida; order Poales; family Poaceae; genus Zea; species Zea mays. The sequence goes on along the minus strand of NC_050097.1, from coordinate 199,272,333 downwards.
CCTTTCGAGGGGCCAGCCTTCGAACCCCTGATCAGTAATGAGCCTGAAGCCCGAGCACTCTGGAGCGATTGTCGAACCCTTCCGAGGGGCCAGCCTTCGAACCCCTAATCAGTAGGAGGGCTTGGGGCCCGTTTCCTTCATGGAGAAGGATCCCTTTTGAAATATCCCCTTTCCCGGTCCCTGTAGCAAGAGAGAGAAAGGGGAAGAGGAAAAGGATATGAATTTAAATGGTGTGGCGCACCTTTTTTGACGCGGTCATCATGGCGGAGGTGAAACGACGCCTGCTTCGCCTGCCAAAGGTGTTGCTTGGCCTGCCGCGGAGTTAATGCGACGGGACGGGTGGTTCGCGCGGCGGCCGCGTGCGCGAGCCGTTTGAGGAACGGAACACGGGCGCATCATCTTAACGCCGTGGAAGAGGGCTCCTCTGCTGCTCCAGGAGGGGACGTGAGCCTGCAGACGATTTGACCGCCGCTTCCGCTCGTCTGCTGCCGCCATTACTACCGGTCCACTTTTGGCCATATCAACCGTCGCGCCTCCTCCCGCGGCTGACTGACCCGTGATCGATGTGCTCGATTGGCACTATTGGGCCATGCGCAGGGTTGCCTCGAGTCGCGGCACCGGTTCCGCAATCAAGGAGGCGCGGCATTGGCGCAAGTGGCGGTGCGGTTGCTTGCACGTAGTAACCGGCGCGCCGGTTACATGACGTGTGGGCCTGGGCCTCCATGCTGGATGCAACGAAGCCGAGGGGGTGCGCTCTCGTGGTGCGGTTGCACGCCACCTGCATGGCGGTCCGCCCTTTCGACCGCTGGTTTCGGCGAGGATGGAGGAGTGCTTGTAACCGCGGGGCGGTTACACACTCCGCGTGCGGCGGATTGGCTTCTTCCGTTTCGGGTTAGCTTGCATGACATGTGGGACCCAGCCCCCGTGTCGTAGGGGGAGGACCCTGCAGCACGTCGGTGAAGACTTTACCCGCGACGCTTGGAGACGCGAGTGGGAGAGCCGCCTTTAAAAAGGGATCGATCCCCCGGGCGGTATCCATGCCTTCGCACTCCCCTCATGCATCACGCCCTTCCACCTTCCGAGCCCCCGGATGGGGAGCGCCTGCGTTGCCTTCGTCTTGTTGTTGGAGGAGCGCAACCTCACGGAGGTTGGCACCCTTCAGCCATCGCTCGGCTTCAAGAGTTTTCATCATGCAGCCCGGCTGCATTCCCTCACCAATGGTCATCCAGGATGATGACCACCAGTTCGATGGTGGGGAGAAGCAAGTCGGGTTGCACCGTCTGCCCCGCCCTCAGCTTCAAGGATCTTCATCATCCTTGCTGGGGAGGAGGGCGGGGCAGGTCGGGGCCTGCCTCCACGTGTGCCGGCGACCCGCTTCTTCCTCCAGCGATCGGGGGAGAGGGGCGTTCGCTGTCCGGGGAGCTGGCAGCTGCCGCGTGTCTGGCTCCCCGTTCTAAGCGGCTCTTGCGCTGCTTCCGGTGCCACCTCCCACCGCTGGGGCGGAGCGTGGCTGCTCGTCCGCCGCACGAGTGTCGGTTGCGCCGTGTGCGGGCCGGTCACGTCCAGGCCCTCCCTGCGCCATCGGCTGCACAACACGTCGTACGCCGTGAGGGCAGTACTCGTGTTCTGGGACGGTCCCGTTCTTGTTCTCGTGGCGAGAACGGGAGTGAGGACCTTCCGGTGCGCTTTGGGGCGGCCGCCGCTTGCTGGTGCGGTGTTGGTGGGCAGGTGGTTGCCGCCGTCGGTGCTGAGGTGGTGGTAGCCAGAGAAGGTTTCTCCGCCGACGAGATCGTCAGCGCCACCTGCGGTCGGACCTCTGGCTCTTCGGCCTTAACGGCTTGTCCTCGCCCCTCGTGTGGGGACGTGGGCGAGGGCCTTCCTACAGCAGCATTTGCCCTGAGGTCATTGTTGCTGCTATTTAGCCACCCGAGGTGGAGGTCGTTGTCGCTGCTGCTGCAGTGGTCGCCGGCGAGCCACCTGGAGTTTGTTGTCCCGCAGGCCCTCTGGTGTGGAGGTTGTTCATACCCGCGGGAGTGGAACCGGAGTTCCGTTTGTAATGGCACCCTGAGTGTGGGTGTATGTTCATTGTGGCTATCAGGGCCTGAACATCTAGGTGTTTTGGTGTGAAGCCGTGTTTATTCCTTATTTCGAGCACCAGGACTCGCCTGTCGGCTAGCTGAACCGCTTAACCGAGTGTGAGTTGCCCTGCACGGAAGGTGACGAGTGAGGTATCCGTATCCCGGAGGCGTAGGAGTCCCTTGGCTCGGTCGGCCTTGCCGCTCAAGGCTTCCCTTGCTTAGTTTGAGAACCTTCGGCCGCTTTGCGATGAGCTGGAGCCGGAGGCTGCGGTGTCGGCGTGGACAGAGGCGGAGTCGGCTCAAAAAGAGGCTTTGTCGGCCCAAGAGCAGGTGGCTTCCCAGGCCGAGGAGGTGCAACAGCAGCGGCTGGAGCCTGGCCAGGTCATCCGTGAGTGGGACCAACCTCGGAGTCACGCTGCCGAGGCCGTGAGCCGGGCTGATGTCCTCGGGGGACAGCTGGCTGAGGCTACGGAGTGGCCAGCCGAGGTGTCCGCTCGGGCCGGGACCCTGGAGGAGACCCTGGCTGCGATGGCCCAAGCGCGGTGCTGACGTCCTCCTTCGAGGCGGAGATCCTTCCGCCCGTGTCGCCGTCCGAGGTCGGGCCAGATCCTGCCAAAGGCGGAAATGACACCGAGGGTGCTGCTGCTCCCTCTGTCGATGTCTGAACCTGCAGGAACAGTTTGTCTATAGTATGCATATGTTTTTCGTGGCCGCCGAGGCCCAAACATATTATTGTCGTGTTATAAAGCTGCGTTTCCTTTCCTCTTGTTTCGAGTATCAGGACTTGTTCGTCGGTAGCAGAATCGCTTATCCGAGCGAGAGTTACTTTTCGCGGAAGGTGATGAGTGAGGTATCCGTATCCCGGAGGCGTAGGAGTCCCTCGGCTCGGTCGGCTTTGCCGCTTACGTGCACTCTTACTCGTTCGTAGGATTCTGTTATCGATATAGTCGAGAAGGCACGAAAATCGTTCTGGCAGAAAAGTTTTCAAGCGTTAAGACTTGTTCGGCAGCAGAATCGCTTATCCGAGCGTGAGTTACTTATCGCGGAAGGTGATGAGTGAGGTATCCGTATCCCGAAGGCGTAGGAGTCCCTCGGCTCGGTCGGCCTTGCCGCTTACGTGTACTCTCGTCGTTTTCAGGATCCCGCTATCGAAGCTGTCGAAAAGCGCGAAAGATGTTCTGGCAGAAAGACTTTTTCCGAGAAAATTTTTGACGCGGAGGGGGTTCCTGTCGGTGTTTTGGGTCCGACCGCACACCCGGGGTTGCCCCTCAAGGTGTTTTTAGGAGTAGGACGGTGTCGACGACTGTAGCAAAATGGTTCGTGCCGATCGCACGAGGGACAATGGACAAGATTTACAGGTTCGGGCCGCTTAGAAGTGCGTAACACCCTACGTCCTGGTGAGTATATGAGCGTGGTTACAAGAGGATTCTCTGGATAGAGGGCGCAGAGAGTTTTTGTGGGTGGCTAAGTAGAATAGGGTCGATCGTTCTGAAGGGGTGCCCCCTAGGCCTTATATACTCGACCGTGGGGCAGTACATGTGATATGATAACAACAAGTAGCTAAAAGATAGTGAACCTCTTGAGTTTATCCCTACGTAACCCTCGCCGACTTATCCTCGCATGGCTCCGTTGCATGGGGGCTTCAGCGCGGGAAAGTCGGGTCTCTATTGCGATTCATTCGTTCGACGTTGTGGGCCGTCCGGGTCTCACGTCTTCTCTTCTTTGTTGGTTGTCTTTCCCTAGGCCCACGAAAGAATGACCTTACGAATTATTGGGCCCTTGGGCCTTTCGTGAGGCCTTTTACTTCTTTAGTGGACCCAGGGGATATCTATCCCCCACAAGCCCCCGATCTTTGGGTTGATTTAGAGGTAATCAACCCAAAGATCCAAGGTCCAAAAAATGACTTCCTGCTGTCTTCTCTGACTCTGATCACTCGTCCGACCAAAGTTTGGTTTTGTGCTTGTGCCTTAGAGGTCGGCATTTTGGATTGTAAGACTCTGGACTTTATTGGGTGCACCGGAGGTGCACCCAATGGGTGTAGCCCCCGACCTTTGAGTAGATTTTAGAAGATAGTCTACTCGAAGGTCTTCTTCCAAAGGTTATCTCCATTCGCGCTCCTGCATCTCGATTGAGGATTAATCTTTTCAATCTTGCTCTACGCCTTAGAAGTCGGCGCTATGTCGGTTTAGAACAATATTCCATGGGGTGCACCGGAGGTGCACCCAATGGGTGTAGCCCCCGACCTTCAAATGGATTTTTTAAGGATAATCCATTCGAAGGTCTTTCTTTCGCTTGTGGAAACTGGCATGAGGCTATTTTGCATTATGCTTTAGAGGTCAGCATTATGTCATCAATATTTTGCTGCAAAGGTCAGCGTATATTTTGTCTTTAGCAGCCGAGTTTGCGATCCATCCATATCTTGCTAGGCAGTGCAATTTATTTGCTTCTGCAATTGATTGGACGTTTGACGGACGTTCTCTGTCTAGTCTTCACGTCGCTTCTGTCGGCCATATCTTGTACTTTGCTGGTTATATTTGGCTTTCCTCTGATCCTTACTGATATCTCATTTTTGTCTTGAGGTATTCACTGCATGCCCTGCACGGATGTGACCGTTTGAAAAATATACTGATAATTCCTGGGCGTCCCCCCCCCCAATGGGTGTGGGCAAGGGACGGCTTGGTACGCTGAGTGTTTTAGCCGGTTGCCTCTGAGTAGTAATGCGATGGGATGGCTAGTGTAATCATATCCTTTGCGCTGTTGACTGGAGTCCCAATGGGTGTAGTGTAGCATGAAACGGCGTCCGCCGTCTGACGTGTCTTCGGGTGGGTGGAAGTGCTTATTGAATGCGTTGCGACTGTTCAGTGACCGCGGTTAGAAGTGAGCGGTTGCCTTTCCCTTCTATAAATAACCCCTTTGCTTCTCTGGTTTCTTCACATCTCTTCGCTGCTCCTTACTGCCTTCTTTTCCTCCCCTGCTTCCGCCATGGGCAAGAACAACAAGCGCAAGCGCGAGCCGACTCCTCCATCGGAGGATTTCGGTGACTCGGAATACTCGGAGGAGGAGTTCTCCTCCGAGTCCGAGGGGTCTCCGGCTCCCGTCTCTCCCCCGGCGTCGTCCGATGACTCGGACGACTCCCAGGGGATAGCCGCGGAGGTCTGGACGTACATCCGGGCCGTCGAGCGCTCCGGGCTCGAAGGCTCGGATGAGTCGGAGTACTCCTCGGATGAGGAGGACTCGGACGGCGGCGACGAGGGTGAAGACGACGACGACGACGACGACGACGACGGTGACGGTGACGGCAGCGGCAGTGGCAGGGGCGGCGGCGACGGCAGCAGGGACAGCACCAAGGGCAGCAGCAGGGACAGCACCAAGGGCAGCAGCAGGGGCAGCACCAAGGGCGGCGGCGGCGGCAGGGGCAGGGCCAGTGGCTAGACGCCACTGGTCTTTTTAGATGTTAGTATAGTTTAGTATAGCTAGAATAATGTAGTAGTAATTAGTGTAATTTAGTAGTAGTAGTAATGTAGAGTAGTATATTGTAGTTTAGTAGTAGTAGTAATGTAGAGTAGAATTAGGGAAGTACCAACTCGTGAAGAGTTGGTTTGTAAACTCGTTAACTTCCCTTTAATGAAGACTGTCGTTTATCCCCTCTTTTTGATGACTTGTCATTGCTTTTGCTGAATGTTGAACTGATTCTTTTGATATAGTAGAAACAACGCCGAGCGATGTGAAGATTGACATCAGTGTTTTAGAAGTAACACTAAGCAATCGAACACAAGACCAGCGTTTTAGAGGCAATGCCAAATGATAGAAGGTCGGCACCGGCATTTTAGAAGTAATGCCAAGCGACAAAATACGGGGCCGGCATTTTAGAAATAACGCCGAGTGATCGAATGTCGGCGTCGGCATTTTAGAAGTAATGCTGAGCGTTTGAACACGTGGTCGGCGTGTTAAAGGACACGCCGAGTGATAGCCAGCTTCTCAAGTTACCTTGAGGAAAATGACCGAGTGATGAGGTGGCACATTGGCTTTCTTGGAAATAATTGTTGGATATCCACGTGGCATGCTGGGATTTCGGAGATGACCGCCGGGTGATAACTGGGCACTTTTGAAAAGGTATCTGGCTCAAGAATATCCCTTAAGAGTCGTGCTTTTAGCCGCCTTTGCTTTCCGTGCCCTAGTTCTTGCATTTCCGCATCTGAGTTTTCTCTGCCACTTGCCTCCTGCTCTGTTTCGCCAGCGAGAAGCAAGATGGCGCCCAAGAGGAAGACTGCGAACTCGTCTGCCGCAGTGATCCTTGCCATCGACCCCAACAGTCAGTTACCCTTCGCAGGTAACCATATGTCTGTGATTTCTGAAGTTGAGCTTCTCCGCCTTGTCTCCATCGGTGTTCTCCCTCCACGGGAACTCTGTTCTTGGCGTGCTTGCCACGGGACTACTGTCCCAACCGAAGATACCCATGAGTCAGTGGTTTACACTCCTTTCCTCCTTCGCGGCCTCGGCCTTCCCATCTCTCCTTTTTTCCATGGCATCCTTGATTTTTATCACATCAACCTGACTCACTTGAACCCTAACTCCATTCTCCAAATCTCTATTTTCGTTCACCTTTGCGAAGCTTATCTTGGCGTGCTGCCGCATTTTGGCTTATGGAAGTATCTGTATCACTGCCGTCCTGGGATGGCTGGGGGGCAACATCAATTGGTCGGGGGTGCCAGTTTAGAGATGCGCCGGGGGCGGAAGACCGAGTACCTCGAGATACCCCTCAAAGACAGCATTAAAGGTTGGCGTCTGGAGTGGTTTATAATGGATAATTATAGAAATTCTCTCCCTTCCCGCTCAGGAAGACAGCCGGACGTTCGTACTCCGAGTTGGACTGAGTCTCCCTCGGACCAAGAAGTGGCCGAGGCAGGCGCGTTGCTTACTGAAGTTGGATTACTGAAAGAAAGAGGTCTGACTGCCGAAGCTGTGGTCACAGACTTTGTTTTCAAAAACATTCAGCCGCTGAAGGACAGGGCCTATCCAGCATATCTTTACCGAGGGCTGGCCGACTCAACCCGAGTTACTAATAGGAGAATTCCTTCTGTTGATTTGGTGAGCCGACTCGAAATGATCCTCAGGGGTAAAGTTTCAAACGTTGGAGCTCCAGTGGCATACTCGGCTTGGAACCTGCCTTCTCCCAAAGATTTCACTATTTTTGTGTCTAATCCGCCCGTGACAGATAGCAATTTGGGTCTTAGAGTGCGACCTTCTGCTGAAGAGGTCCGTTCCTTAGTTGCTTCGCTCGGGGAGATACCTGATGATGAACGGCAGGTTTATTTTGAAGTGCCCCTGAACCCCAGTGATGCAGACATAAATGACATGCTCGATCTGCTAGCTGAGGATTCATCTGGTACTGCTCCTGATGGTACATTGGCAGTGGTGCCCTTTCCAGAGGTTGATGCGACCTTGGATGTCTCGAAACCTGTCAATACTCGCCCGAGGCGTCCTAGCCGAACTAGTCAGCCCGAGCCTTCTGCTGATGAGCAGAAAAAGAAAAGAAGACGCCTCCGGCGAGTGTCCAGCTTTGACGAGGATGCCAGCACCTTAGCTCCTGCTGCCGAAGAGATGACTGCAACTGGCCTTGCTGACATTGATCCCAATGGGTGTGCTCCGCCTGCTGCTGACCCCAATGAGGATGCTGTTTGTGCTGTTGCTGTGGAAGATGAGGAGGAAGAGAATGAAACTCCATTGACTCGGAAAAACAGTCGGCAGTTCGTTGCTAGCGGTGGTAGTAGTGGGGTTCCTTCTCCTGCCTTGTCTGCTCTTATTGGTCTGCAAGAACTGTCCATGGCCAATTTTGATCAAGCTCTAGAGGATATGGTCCCTGAGAACTTGTTGTTGGAACCTGCAGACGTTGATGCAACAGAAACTTGTGCAGCCGTGCCAGATGCTGGGTTGAGGTCGTCCCGTGCCTCGTCGACCTTAGAGCACGATCTCGAGGGCCGGGATGATGATTTGGATCGTCCTGATCCTATGGAAGTAGCTGAAGGCCCGTCAACCTTAGAGGTGGTCACGGCAGAGAGCTTGGATCCCTTGAATAGCGCTGACATGTGCCCAGCCCCCGAGGGTGTCGCCGGGGAGGACTCAGCTCAGGTGAGGAGTGTAGGCCACTACCCAGCCCCCGAGGGTGTTGCCGGGGGTGACCCGGCTCGAGTGGGCAATGCCAACCTTGACCCAGCCCCCGAGGGTGTCCGAGCGAGGTCTCCCTCCTGCACTTCCATGGATGTTCATGTGGGTTCACCTCCACACTCTGGCGGCATGATGGTGGCTCAAACTCCGGGTCAGGGGGTCGCTTTGGAGGGCAGCATCCCCACTGGTCTGGCGTTAAGCTCTGCTAAATGTACTGAGCTCGTTCCTGCCGGTCTGCTGCAAGCTGCTTCGAGCGGTGGTTTGGCACCTGGTCGTCAGCTGATTTCTCCTGACTTGGGGATCCCTTCGCTTTTCTCCAACCTCCAGGTGCTGTGTTGTGCTTTAGTTTGATCTTTATGTTGCATGAATTGTTGCCATTATGCTCATCCGCTCTTCTTATCAGGCTTTGGTGGATGGAATGGTCGGCCAGCTGAAGTCGCAGGGTGCTTCCATCCCGGAGGTGGCTTCATTTCTTGAGCGTTGGAATCCGGTGTTGCTTCGGGGTCGTGTATCTGAGTTGGAGGCCACCAATGCCGGTTAGTGTCCTTTCTTCTTCTTCTTTGTTCTCGCCCGTGGGTTGTTTTACATTCTGACCTCATTTTGTTTGGATACCTCTTGATAGGGATGACTCGGCAGATCGCAGTTCTTGAAGAAAAACATTCTCAAGATCAAGCTGAAATGGCTCGACGATGCGCTGACTTCGAGGAGAAGTATTCTCAAAGTCAGATCGAGTTGAGTCAGGTCTCTGCGGCTTTGGATGATGCCAACGCTCTGAGTTCTTCTCTTCATGCTCAGCTTGACTCTGAGAAGGTAGCTTTTGAACCTGTGCTTCGCCTTATCATGCTCTTGGATTCTGAATGAATTGGTTTTTGCTTGTAGGAAGAAAAACGCATCCTTGCTGCTTCTCGCGACAGCTTGGACAGATTGTACCGAGATTCCAGCAACTCGCTGACCATCTTGGAGAGGAGCCACCGTTTTACGATGGAGGAGCTTGACAACCAGCGCCGTCAACTGCAAGAATCCTCGGATGAAGTGGCCCGCCTTACACAGTTGCTATCGGCAAAGGATGCCACCATCAAGGGACTCCGAGCTTCTAAGAAATCCATTGCTCAGGAGTTAGAAACTGCTCAGCAGGCTGTTGAAGTTGCTGAAGAAGCTGCTGTCACTTTCAAAGCTCAACGCGATAAGGCCCTGGACAAAGCCATTCGGGCGGGACGAATCTTGATGAGAAGACCCGGCGTGGTTGTCCCTGAAGATATAAGAGCCGATGTGAATGCTGCCCCTGATTCCTCGAATCGCCCCTCTTCATCAGTCGTTCCTGAAAGAGACATTGGAAAATAGAGAAACGGTTCGCGTGCTCTGAGCGCGCAGTTAGCATGATCAAGTACTCGTTAGAGGTTATCGGCTTATCATTCGAGTAACGTGATTACTCCCTTATTGTATCAGAATTTATTAGTTTGCAAGTTTGTGGTAACGCTGCACGATGATTATGAAATTTGTTAGTGGGATATGGAGGTCATCCCTTGAACTGCATAAGCGCGAGTATGCTATACTGGTTTAAGCCGTCAGTGACTTTTATCCGGTAACTTCCGTTAGTCGGGTATAGTGGTCACCCTCGGTAAAGTAAGCGTGAGCATGTTGCACCGCCTTAAGTCGTTGCCGACTTAAGTCGATTGCTCCGTTTGTAGGGCATAGTGGTCACCCTGAGTTAAGTAAGCGTGAGCATGTTGCACCGCCTCAAGTCGTTGCTGACTTAAGTCGATTGCTCCGTTTGTAGGGCATAGTGGTCATCCCGAGTTAAGTAGGCGTGAGCATGTTGCACCGCCTTAAGTCGTTGCCGACTTAAGTCGATTGCTCCGTTTGTAGGGCATAGTGGTCACCCCGAGTTAAGTAAGCGTGAGCATGTTGCACCGCCTTAAGTCGTTGCCGACTTAAGTCGATTGCTCCGTTTGTAGGGCATAGTGGTCACCCCGAGTTAAGTAAGCGTGAGCATGTTGCACTGCCTTAAGTCGTTGCCGACTTAAGTCGATTGCTCCGTTTATAGGGCATAGTGGTCACCCCGAGTTAAGTAAGCGTGAGCATGTTGCACCGCCTTAAGTCGTTGCCGACTTAAGTCGATTGCTCCGTTTATAGGGCATAGTGGTCACCCCGAGTTAAGTAAGAATGCAAGTCAATCATAAATGAGCCAAGTATCTTTGAAGTCTCTCTTTATTGATGACGTATTTCCATTATACAGAATACATGGTCGCTCCGACTGTTTTGAAATACAGCTAGGGGTAGAACTTTCGGAGGTGCTCTATGTTCCAGGAGTTCCCAACTTCCGTGCCATCCGTTTGGGTGAGGCGATATGATCCGGGACGAGTGACTTCTGCTACTATGAAAGGTCCTTCCCATAATGGTGATAACTTGTGCCGTCCCTCCCCCGTTAGAATTCGGCGGAGGACGAGGTCTCCCATCGAAAAGAAACGTTGCCGCACAGCTTTGTCGTGGTAGCGCCTTAGAGTCTGCTGGTATCGTGCTGATTGAATCACTGCCTTCAGTCGTTCTTCCTCAAGTACGTCAATATCCTCCAGCCTAGTGGCTTCGGCTTCTGCTATGCTTTCGAAGATCAATCTTGGTGCCCCAAACTTGAGATCAGCAGGTAGCACTGCTTCCGACCCATAGACCATGAAGAAAGGAGTGTTTCCATGCAGGGCCCGGCTAGGTTGGGTTCTCAAGCTCCAAACAACATAAGGCAGTTCTCTTATCCATTTTCCTGCGAATTTTTCATTTTTATCAAAGACCTTTTTTCTAAGTGCCTCCAATATCATTCCGTTGGCTCGCTCAACCTGCCCGTTGGCTCTTGGATGGGCTACAGATGCATACTTGATCTGAATGCTTTTTTGCTCGCAGAAGTCAAAGAATTCTGAACTGGTGAAGTTGGATCCCAAGTCAGTGATGATACTGTTTGGTATCCCAAATCTGAATATTATGCTTTGTATGAATTCCACGGCTTTAGCAGAGGTTAAAGAGGCAATGGGCTGGAACTCTATCCATTTAGTGAATTTGTCAATTGCCACCAATACATGGGTGTATCCTCCTTGAGCTTTCTTGAAGGGTCCAATCATATCCAATCCCCAGCATGCGAAAGGCCAAGTTACTGGTATGGTTTGTAGCTGCTGTGCTGGCATGTGCTGTTGCTTTGACAGGTATTGGCAAGCTTCACATCTCCGAACTAACTCGGTTGCGTCATTCTTCGCCGTCGGCCAATAGAATCCTGACCTGAAAACCTACCCGACTAATGTTCTGGATGCTGCGTGCACTCCACACTGCCCTGCATGGACTTCCTCCAGAAGTTGCTTCCCGGTGGACGGGAGAACGCACTTCATGAGGACGCCTGACGCGCCTCTCCTGTATAATACCTCCCCAATGAGTGTATAGTGAGCTGATTGTCTGGCAATGCGCTCTGCCGAGTTCTTGTCGTCTGGCTCTTCTTCATTCTTTATATATTTAATAATCGGTTGCCTCCAGTCATCAGAGTCTGACCCGGGTTGATCTATGATAATGCACTCTTCTATTTGATCCGTCGAGATGCTTGGCTGGAGAATTTCTTGCACGAAGACCCCGGGCGGGACTTGAGCCCGACCGGATCCAAGCTTGGACAGTACATCAGCCGCCGTGTTCCGATCTCTTTCTATATGATGAAACTCCAGACCTTCGAATTTATCTTCTAGCTTTCGGACGGTGGCGCAGTATCTTCCCATTGAATCACTTGAACAATCCCATTCCTTGTTTATCTGACTGATGACTACCAGAGAATCTCCGTACACCATCAGTCTCTTGACACCCAGTGATATAGCGATGTTTAATCCGTGTATCAAAGCTTCATACTCGGCTGCGTTGTTAGAGGCCGGGAATAGCAATTGGAGAGCATACTTGAGGTGTTCGCCTCCAGGTGCAGTGAAGAGAATTCCTGCTCCTGCTCCCTGCAGCTTCAGCGAGCCATCAAAATACATTCGCCATACTTCTGCAGTTTCTGGATTATCCGGTACTTGCTGTTCTGTCCACTCTGATACGAAGTCGACCAGTGCTTGAGTTTTGATGGCAGTGCGAGGTCGGAACTCGATATCATGGGACCCCAACTCGCAAGCCCACTTGGCTATTCGGCCAATGGCCTCCTTGTTGTGAAGAATGTCCCCTATTGGAAAACCGGTAACTACTGTGACTTTGTGATCGTCAAAGTAGTGGCGCAGCTTGCGGGCAGTTAGAAGTACTGCATATAATAGTTTCTGAACTTGAGGATACTTTTTCTTTGATGGGCCTAGAACCTCACTGATGAAGTAGACAGGATGTTGTACCGGGTAGGCATGCCCTTCTTCCACTCGCTCGACTACCAACGCAGTGCTCACCACGTGAGTCGTGCAAGAGATATATAACAGCAAATCTTCAGCCGGCTGAGTCGGCGTAGCTCGCCGGGGCGGTTTCAATACTGGCGGTGTTGTCAGGAATTTCTTCAGTGCGTCTAGAGCTTCTTGTGCCTCTGGAGTCCATTGAAATTTATCCACCTTCTTCAGCAGTTTATAAAATGGCAGACCTTTTTCTCCCAGCCTGGATATGAATCTGCTCAGGGCTGCCATACATCCAGTGAGTCGCTGAACCTTCTTTTGCGATCGAGGAGCTTCCATCTTCATGATAGCTTCAATCTTATCTGGATTAGCTTCAATTCCCCGGTGGCTGACAATAAATCCGAGTAACTTTCCTGCTGGTACCCCGAAGACGCATTTCTCAGGATTGAGCTTCCATCTATATCTTCTCAGGCTGTTGAAAACCAGCTGTAAATCTTCAATGAAGTTTTCCGGATTCTCCGTTTTAATCACCACGTCGTCTACGTAAGCCTCCACACGCTTGCCCCAGTGATCGGCTAAGCATGTTTGAATAGCTCTCTGATAAGTCGCTCCAGCGTTTTTGAGACCGAACGGCATGGAGGTATAACAGAAAGCACCAAACGGGGTGATGAACGCCGTTTTTTTCCTCGTCTTCTTTTGCCAAACTAATCTGATGATACCCGGAATAGCAATCTAAGAAAGACAGCATCGAACATCCAGCGGTGGAATCCACCACCTGATCTATCCTCGGGAGCCCGAAGGGATCCTTCGGACAGTGTTTGTTGAGATCAGTATAGTCGACGCACATGCGCCAATCCACTTTATTCTTTTTGAGTACAAGAACAGGGTTGGCCAACCACTCGGGGTGTAATACTTCTCTAATAAATCCGGCCGCGACCAAGCGGGCTAACTCGGCACGAATGGCCTCTCTCTTGTCGGGCGTGAAACGACGCAACTTTTGCCGTATCGGCCTCGCCTGAGGATAGACTTTCAATTTGTGCTCGGCCAACTCCCTCGGGACTCCCGGCATATCCGCAGGTTGCCATGCGAATACATCTCGGTTATCTTGCAGGAACTGGACGAGCACGCTTTCCTATTTGTCATTTAAACTGGAGCTGATGATGGCCGCCTTGCGCTCATCAGCAAATCCCAAGTTGATCCGCTTGGTGTCCTCAGTCGGCCGCATAGAGGTCGCGGCCTGAGCTTCGTTTGCCGGCACAGCGAGGTCTTCTTCAGGCTTAGAGTTCGCCGGTGTAGAAGGAACCGCTGACGGCTTGGTGGTGAGGGCTGCTTGGATGGCCACTCGGAAACATTCTGCGGCGCCTTGGAAGTCGGCGCGTACAGTTATGATTCCTTGCGGCCCTGGCATCTTCAGTATCATGTACGTATAGTGTGGGATGGCCATGAATTTGGCCAGCCCCGGCCTCCCGATGATGGCGTTGTACCCGCAGTCGAAGTTTGCCACCTCGAACCTCAGGAACTCGGTTCTGTAGTTATCCGGAGTCCCGAAGGTGACCGGCATGTAAATGTGGCCCAGCGGGTATTCCCCTTCCGTCGGCACGATGCCGAAGAAAGGAGTGTCTGACTCGTGGAGCTCTTTGAGGTGAACTCCCAGGCCTTGAAGCGTACGGGGGAAGGTGACGTTGATGCTGCTCCCCCCGTCCACTAGCACCTTCTTCACCCGGCTCTCTCGGATCACCGGATCGACGAGGAGCGGGTATTTGCCCGGGTGGTCGAAGTTGAGCCATTGATCCTCCCGAGTGAACGTGATTGGGTGCTCCGACCACCGGTACGGGGCGGGAGGGCCGGTGGTCGCCACCAGTATCTGGCGGTCGTTGAGCTTTTGTTGTCTCTTGTTCTCCTGCGACCCATGTCCCCCGAAGATGACGTTGACCTCCCTGTCAACGCGCGGGAAAGCTCCTCCTCCCCCTTCCTCCGGCTGATGGGGCTGTCGTGGTTCATCTGGTCCTCCCCTCGGCGGAGGAGGTGGTAGAGGTTGAAAGGGTCGGCCATGCCCGACGGAGTGCTTGAAATCCCGGCAGTTGCGGAGAGTGTGTCGCATGTCCTTGTGGTACGGGCACTGGGCGTCGAGGATGTCGTCCAGCGTGCGTTCGCCTCCACGAGGTCCTCCTCGGGCGCGAGAGGCGGGTGGTCCGGCGGCATGTACCTCTTCGCGAGGCCTCTTCTCCTAGCGCTTGTCGGGCGGCTGGTTCGCGTCGCGTCGTGGTGCCGCCGGTGCAGGCTTTGCTCCTCCGATGAGGTCCTGGGCCCGCTCGTCAGCGGTGATGTAGAGGTCGGCTTCCCGGAACAGCTCCTCGGAGGTAGTCGGCGCCTTTTGCAGTATGGCTCGGACGAAAGCCGAGTCATTAGATCCTCTGTAGAAGTCCTCGATCACGGCCGCCTCCGTGACCTCGAGGATGCGGTTTCTCATGGTTTGGAACCTTTTTAGGTATGACCGGAGAGTCTCATCCCCCCGGCGCTTGATGGATTTGAGGTCCCATGGTTGCGCTGGCTTGTCGGAGAGAGACTGGAAGTTGGCGGTGAAACGTCGACTGAAGTCTCCCCAGTCGTCGATGCAGTGTCGGGGTAGATGTCGTAGCCACTGCAGCGCATCTTGCCCGAGGACGATGGGCAGATACGCAGTCATGACGTCCTCGGATGCCCCGGCAGCCCGAGCAGCGGTGGTGTAGACGGCCAACCAGCCCCCTGGATCCTGCTTAGGTTCATATTTGTCGACATTGGATACCTTGAAGTTGGGAGGCCATTGGATGGCCCTAAGGCGCGGAGTAAGGGCAGATACTCCGCACGTGTCCTCCTGTCGTCGAGGATGTCGTCTGTCCCGGGGAGGGGAGTGGCGGTGGTGGTTCCTCGACCGTCCCCGGGTGGTTCCACCGGTTGAAGCTGTTGCCGACTCAGTTCGGGTGGCCTGGCTTTGAGTCGGGAAGCCATGATCTCGGTCATACTCCTCCCGACGGCGAATTTCGTTCTCGTGCCGCCGTTCGCGCGAAGCATTGATAGAGCTCCGCGCGTCTCGGCGACTGTTGATGGCGTGTCGCAGATCGTTCGGCGGGTGAGCGAGCGGTAGAAGATGGTTGGCTGCCTGAGTGAACAGGCGCCGGTATCCCTCGGCGTCGGGGGTCCGAGGAAGTCCGTCAGCTATCCGGGCTAGAACGCCTCCGACCTCGCTCGGCGTGTTCATAGCTCGGGCGAAGTCAGGGTTCAAGTTGCGCCCGAAGAGCGGATTCTCGCGTCGTTGCCTTGCATCTTGCTCGGCTTGCTCCTGAGTCCGACGGTGATCACGTCGTCGGGAGTTCCTTCGTTCCCTGAAGACGCGTTCTTCCGGAGTTTCTCCTATCTCTGAGACCTCGTCTCGCGAGACAGGCTGCTCCGGATCCCGTTCTCCAGCTGCGTGATGTCGTCGAACGTTTCTGCGTCGGTTCCTTCGTCGGCGGGATTCTCGCTGAGGCGGTTCTTCTCCGGGCGCGGTCGGTTCATCGTCGGAGACGGCGGGCGACTCTGCCCTCCCGATGAAGAGGACGTCGGGGTAGAACGGTATTGCTGCCGCGGCGACTTTCTTTCCGTTCTCCTTTGAGGTCGGAGGAACGGGAAGAACGACTGGCCTCTCCCTGATCTCCTTCCTTCTCGTGACCTGTGTCCATTCTTTCGTCGGGGAAGTAGACAGCGGAGTCTTCAGGGTCGGCGAGCTTCTAGCTCCAGCCTCCCCGGAGACGATCTTGTTCCGAAGAGCCGGAGGTAGCGTTTTTCCAGCATTTTCGGAGTTTGTTGGAGGAGACTTCTGTTCCGGCAGATCCACGAGGCGGTGTAGGATTCCTTCTTCGTCCGCCACGGATGAGATTGTCCCGAAGCAGAATATGGATCCGGGACGCATGGTGATCTTACTGTGGAAGGTGACGGCCATTGAGCTAGCTTGGATCGTCGACACACCCCCTACCTGGCGCGCCAGCTGTCGGTGTTTTGGGTCCGACCGCACACCCGGGGTTGCCCCTCAAGGTGTTTTTAGGAGTAGGACGGTGTCGACGACTGTAGCAAAATGGTTCGTGCCGATCGCACGAGGGACAATGGACAAGATTTACAGGTTCGGGCCGCTTAGAAGTGCGTAACACCCTACGTCCTGGTGAGTATATGAGCGTGGTTACAAGAGGATTCTCTGGATAGAGGGCGCAGAGAGTTTTTGTGGGTGGCTAAGTAGAATAGGGTCGATCGTTCTGAAGGGGTGCCCCCTAGGCCTTATATACTCGACCGTGGGGCAGTACATGTGATATGATAACAACAAGTAGCTAAAAGATAGTGAACCTCTTGAGTTTATCCCTACGTAACCCTCGCCGACTTATCCTCGCATGGCTCCGTTGCATGGGGGCTTCAGCGCGGGAAAGTCGGGTCTCTGTTGCGATTCATTCGTTCGACGTTGTGGGCCGTCCGGGTCTCACGTCTTCTCTTCTTTGTTGGTTGTCTTTCCCTAGGCCCACGAAAGAATGACCTTACGAATTATTGGGCCCTTGGGCCTTTCGTGAGGCCTTTTACTTCTTTAGTGGACCCAGGGGATATCTATCCCCCACAGTTCCCCCCTTCTAGCCCTCGAGGGAGGGTCGGGCTTTGCCGAGGCAAGGCTGACCCTTCCTTGACGGTTAGACTTTATTTGTGTATGTATAGAAAACGAGGTATATGAACGACTTGAAAACATTTTAAGGGTAAAAGCGACGTAGCTGTCAGATGTTCCAAGCGTTGTTGTAGACCTTGCCTTGATCGTTGGCGAGCTTGTATGTCCCGGGCTTCAAAATCTTGGCGATGATGAACGGCCCTTCCTAGGGAGGAGTAAGCTTGTGGCACCCTCGGGCGTCCTGCCGCAGCCGAAGTACCAAGTCTCCCACCTGGAAGTCTCGGGGCCGAACCCCTTGGGCGTGATAGCGTCGCAGAGACTGCTGATACCGCGTCGAGTGTAGTAAGGCCACGTCCCGAGCCTCTTCGAGCTGGTCCAGTGAGTCTTCTCGGCTGGTCTGGTTGCTTCGGTCGTCGTACGCCTTTGTCCTCGGGGAACCGTATTCTAAGTCTGTGGGCAAGATAGCCTCGGCCCCATAGACTAGAAAGAACGGCGAGAAACCCGTGGCTCGGCTTGGTGTCGTCCTCAGACTCCAGACCACCGAGGGTAGCTCTTTCATCCATCACTTGTCGAACTTGTTGAGGTCGTTGTAGATCCTTAGTTTAAGTCCCTGCAGAATCATACCATTGGCGCGCTCCACCTGCCCATTCGTCATGGGGTGAGCTACGGCGGCCCAGTCCGCACGGATGTGGTGGTCCTCGCAGAAGTCCAGGAACTTCTTCCCAGTGAACTGGGTGCCATTGTCGGTGATGATGGAGTTTGGGACCCCAAAGCGATGGATGATGTTGGTGAAGAACGCCACCGCCTGCTCGGACCTGATGCTGGTTAGGGGTCGGACCTCGATCCACTTGGAGAATTTGTCGATGGCGACCAGCAGGTGCGAGAAGCCCCCAGGTGCCTTCTGCAAGGGACCGATGAGGTCTAGACCCCACACAGCAAACGGCCAGGTGACGGGTATTGTCTGCAGAGCCTGAGCGGGTAGGTGCGTCTATCTCGCATAGAATTGGCACCCTTGGCAAGAGCGTACAATCCTAGTGGCGTCGGCCACCGCGGTCGGCTAGTAGAAGCCTTGTCGGAAGGCGTTCCCAACAAGGGCTCGAGGTGCTGCATGGTGACCGCAAGCCCCCGAGTGTATCTCTTGCAATAGCTCCTATCCTTCGGCGACGGATATGCATCGTTGGAGAATGCCTGAGGGGCTGCGGTGGTAGAGCTCCTTTTCATCACCCAGTAAGACGAACAACTTGGCGCGCCGCGCCAGTCGCCGAGCTTCGACCTTGTCGAGGGGTAGCTCTCCTCGGTGGAGATATTGCAGGTACGGGGTCTGCCAGTTTCGATTAGGCGTGACCCCATTCCGCTCTCCCTCGACGCGCAGTGCCTCACCCTCGACGGCCGAGGATACCTCGGGCTGGGCCGAGGCCTCCTCGGGCTCGGGCGTGTTGTCGGTCTTGATGGAGGGTTGATGTATGTCTCTGGAGAGGACGTCCGGGGGAACCGTTGTCCACCCGAGGCTATTTTAGCTAGCTCATCCGCAGTCTCGTTGTACTGTCGAGCGATGTGGTTGAGCTCGAGCCCGTAGAACTTGTCTTCCAGGCGCCGAACTTCGTCACAGTAGGCCTCCATCTTCCGGTCGCGGCAGTGGGAGTTCTTCATGACTTGGTCAATGACAAGCTGTGAGTCACCACGAGCGTCGAGGCGCCGAACCCCTAGCTCGATGGCGATGCGCAACCCATTAACCAGAGCCTCGTACTCGGCCATGTTGTTTGACGCCGGGAAATGGAGGCGCAGCACGTAGCGGAGATGCTTCCCGAGGGGTGAGATGAAGAGCAGGCCCGCGCTGGCTCCTGTTTTCATCAGCGACCCATCGAAGTACATGGTCCAGAGTTCCGGTTGGATCGGAGCCGTTGGTAATTGGGTGTCGACCCATTCAGCCACGAAGTCCGCCAAGACTTGGGACTTGATGGCCTTTCGAGGAGCGAACGAGATTGTCTTGCCCATGATCTCCACCGCCCACTTTGCTATCCTACCCGAGCCCTCTCGGCACTGGATGATCTCCCCCAGGGGGAAGGATGACACCACAGTCACCGGATGAGACTCGAAATAGTGTCGCAACTTTCGTCGCGTCAGAATTACTGCGTACAGTAGCTTCTGAATTTGCGGGTAGCAGATCTTGGTCTCGGATAGCACTTCACTGATGAAGTAGACCGGCCTCTGGACGAGCAGTGCATGCCCTTCTTCTCGTCTCTCGACTATGATCGGGGCGCTGACCACCTGAGTGGTTGCGGCTATGTAGATCAAGAGGGCTTCTCCCGCAGCAGGGGGCACCAAGACGGGCGTGTTTGTAAGGAGCGCCTTTAAGTTTCTGAGGGCTTCCTCGGCCTCGGGGGTCCAAGTGAAGTGCTTGGTCTTCCTTAAGAGGCGGTACAAGGGTAGGCCTTATTCGCCGAGGCACGAGATGAAGTGGCTCAGAGCCGCAAGGCATCCCATGACCCTTTGTACTCCTTCCAAATCTTTGATAGGCCCCATGTTGGTGATGGCCGCGATTTTCTCCGGGTTGGCCTCGATGCCCCGCTCGGAGACGATGAACCCCAGGAGCATGCCTCGGGGGACTCCGAAGACACACTTCTCGGGGTTGAGTTTCACGCCCTTCGCTCTCAGACACTTGAATGTCGTTTCAAGGTCAGAGAGGAGGCCGGAGGCTTTCCTCGTCTTGACAACGATGTCATCGACGTAAGCCTCGACCGTTCGGCCGATGTGCTCTCCGAACACATGGTTCATGCACCTTTGATATGTTGCACCTGCATTCCTCAAGCCAAATGGCATAGTAGTATAGCAGTACATGCCAAAAGGTGTGATGAAAGAAGTCGTGAGCTGGTCAGACTCTTTCATCTTGATTTGGTGATAACCTGAGTAGGCGTCGAGGAATGACAGGGTTTCGCACCCAGCAGTGGAGTCCACAATCTAATCGATGCGAGGCAGAGGGTAGGGAACCTTCGGACATGCTTTGTTTAGACCAGTGTAGTCTACACACACCCTCCATTTCCCACCTTTCTTTTTCACAAGCACAGGGTTGGCTAACCATTCAGGATGGAATACCTCTTTGATGAACCCTGCAGCCATCAGCTTGTGGATCTCCTCGCCTATGGCTCTGCGCTTTTCTTCGTCGAAACGGCGCAGAGGCTGCTTCACGGGTCGGGCACCGGCTCGGATATCCAGTGAGTGCTCGGCGACATCCCTCGGTATGCCGGGCATGTCAGAGGGACTCCACGCAAACACCTCAGCATTCGCGCGGAGAAAGTCGACGAGCACTGCTTCCTATTTGGGGTCGAGCTCGGAGCCAATCCGAACATGCTTGCAGGCGTCGTTGCTGGGGTCGAGAGGGACAGACTTAACCGCCTCAGCTGGTTTGAAGTTGCCGGCGTGGCGCTTCGCATCTGGCACCTCCTTGGAGAGGCACTCCAGGTCAGCGATGAGGGCCTCGGACTCGGTGAGGGCATCAGCGTACTCCACGCACTCCACGCTGCATTCGTACGCGTGTCGGTACGTGGATCCGACAGTGATGACCCTGTTGGGGCCTGACATCTTGAGCTTGAGGTAGGTGTAGTTGGGGACGGCCATGAACTTGGCGTAGCACGGTCTCCCCAGCACCGAGTGGTAGGTTCCTCGGAACCCGACCACCTCGAACGTGAGGGCTTCCTTTCGGAAGTTGGAGGGAGCTCCGAAGTAGACGGGCAGATCGAGTTGTCCAAGGGGCAGGACGTGCTTCTCGGGGATGATCCCGTGAAAGGGCGCCGCACCGGCCCGGATCGTGGACAGATCGATTTCCAAGAGCCCGAGGGTCTCAGCATAGATGATGTTGAGGCTGCTGCCTCCGTCCATGAGGACCTTGGTGAGCCTGAAGTTGCCGATAACGGGGTCGACAACGAGCGAGTACTTTCCTAGGCTCGGCACGCAGTCGGGGTGGTCGCCTTGGTCGAAGGTGATGGGCTTGTCGGACCAGTCTAGGTAGACTGGTGCCGCCACCTTTACCGAGCAGACCTTCCGATGCTCCTGCTTGCGGTGCCGAGCCGAGGCGTTCGCCACTTGCCCACCGTAGATCATGAAACAGTCGTGGACCTCAGGGAACTCCTCTGCATTGTCGCCCTTCTTCTTGTCGTTGTCTTGGCCTTTGCCACCTTCCGCCGGGGGACCGGTCTTATGGAAGTAGCGCTGAAGTATGACGCATTCCTCAAGGGTGTGCTTGACGGGACCCCGGTGGTAGGGGCACGACTCCTTGAGCATCTTGTCGAACAGGTTGGCCCCTCCGGGAGGCTTCCAAGGGTTCCTGTGCTCGGCGGCAGCGACAAGATCTGCGTCGGCGGCGTCGCGTTTCGCTTGCGACTTCTTTTTCGCCTTCTTCGCGCCACGCTGGGCAGACGCCTCGGGGACATCTTCCTGCTGGCGTCCCTGAGGCTGCTTGTCCTTTCGAAAGATGGCTTCGACCGCCTCCTGACCAGAGGCAAACTTGGTGGCGATGTCCATCAACTCGCTCGCCTTGGTGGGAGTCTTGCGGCCCAGTTTGCTCACCAGGTCACGGCAAGTGGTGCCGGCGAGGAACGCCCCGATGACATTCGAGTCGGTGATGTTGGGCAGCTCGGTGCGCTGCTTCGAAAACCGTCGGATGTACTCTCGCAGGGATTCCCCTGGCTGCTGGCGGCAGCTTCGGAGATCCCAGGAGTTTCTAGGGCGCACACACGTGCCCTAGAAGTTTCCAGCGAAAGCCTTGACCAGGTCATCCCAGTTGGAGATCTGCACAGGAGGAAGATGCTCCAGGGGTGGCGTCGGAGAGGAACAGGGGGAGGTTGCGGATGATGAGGTTGTCATCGTTCGTTCCACCCAGCTGGCAAGCCAGCCGGTAGTCCGCAAGCCACAACTCCGACCTTGTTTCCCCCGAGTACTTAGTGATGGTAGTCGGGGCTCAGAACCGGGTCGGGAACGGCGCCCTCCGTATGGCCCGGCTGAAGGCTTGCGGACCTGGTGGTTCGGGCGAGGGGCTCCGATCCTCCTCACTGTCGTAGCGTCCCCCACGCCTGGGGTGGTAACCTCGGCGCACCTTCTCGTCGAGGCGGGCTCGACGGTCGCGGTGGTGGTGCTCGTTGCCGAGGCGACCCGGGGCCGCAGGCGTCGCGTCCCGCGTGCGCCCGGTGTGGACCGAGGCCTCTCGCATGAGTCGGGAAGTTGCTGCGCGATGCTTCGGGGGGTACCCTTGCCTTCGGGAGGCAGAGCTCTCGGCCCGTCGGACCACGACATCCTCCAGGAGATTCTTGAGTTCTCCCTGGATACGCCGTCCCTCGGTGGTGGATGGCTCCGGCATTGCTCGGAGCAGTATTGCCGCTGCAGCCAGATTCTGGCCGACCCCGCTGGAGGCTGGGGGCAGTCTTGCCCTGGCATCGTCAACGATACGGCGTTGGTCGTCCTGGGCCTGATGACGCTCTTCTCCGGTGAGTGCTCAGCCTGCCCACTCCTGCTCGATGTTTTGCCGGAGCTGCACAAGTTGTCCTGCTTCCTCGTCGAGCTTGGCATGCATCTCGCGGATTTGCTCGAGCTGTGTGTCCTGACCCCCCGCAGGGACTGGGACCACAGCTAGCTCCCGTAGGATGTCAACGCGAGGCGCAGGCCCAGGGGGATCGTCATCCTCCAGCATACCAAGGTGGTTGCCTTCGTCGTGACCCCCTAGATCGACGTGGAAACATTCGCGACTTGGGCAACAACCCTCGTCGTTAGGCTGTGGCCATCATCGTAGCAATCGGAGAGGCAGTAGTCACATGCGGTCATGAAGTCTCGCATGGCACGAGGATTACCGAGCCCGGAGAAATCCCAACCAAAGTCGGGCTCGTCCTCTTCCTCGGAACC
This sequence comes from Zea mays, assembly GCF_902167145.1. Classification (NCBI taxonomy): domain Eukaryota; kingdom Viridiplantae; phylum Streptophyta; class Magnoliopsida; order Poales; family Poaceae; genus Zea; species Zea mays. Next base: position 199,249,219 of record NC_050097.1, on the reverse strand, counting down.
CGGGGGCCCGTAGGTTGAGACGGTCGTCAGTCGGTCCCAGGTTGACCACATATGGTACCCCGGAAGGTTAGGATATGCCTTTATGAAAGCGCTCACCGAAGCGGGGTCGCTTGGTGGATCGAAGCTGAATCTAAAAGGCACAGGGTGGAAAACGGACGGTACCTTTTGATCGATGGATGGTGACGAAGTCGCGTCGGGGACGGACTGCACCGTTATCTCAAGTACGAGGCTAACGCCCAGCAAGTCCTTCGCGAGTGTGCTGGCGTCATCTATCCGCTTGGGGTTGGCATGTTGCGGGGAAGCGACACTCGTCGTTGTCTCAGGCGCGAGGACAACGCCCGACATGTCCCCCGCAGGGGTGCCGGCGTCGTCGACTCGCTCGACAGCCGACGAGGTGCCGCCTCCTGCCTGGCCACGATTGCCCCGTCTCCTCCTCCTGTGGCGAGGAAGGTGACGGAACAAACCCGGATGCTGCTCTTCCACCACGGAGGGAAGACGTCGTCGAGTTCGCCACCGCCGGGCGAGCTGTCGGCCGTCGTTGTCGCTGTCGCGCTGCGGAGGGAGGAGTACCATGTCGTAGCTGTCGTCGAGGGACATGAACTCGAGACTCCTGAAGCGGAGCAGTGTCCCGGGCTGAAGAGGTTGCTGGAGGCTACCCATCTGGAACTCAACGGGAAGTTGTTCGTCAACACACAACAGGCCCCTACCTGGCGCGCCAACTGTCGGCGTTTCGACCCCGGGGGGTCCCTGGACCGACGAGTAAAATTGTCGCTGCGTGTCCCAGCCCAGATGGGTTGGCGCGAGATGGAACACAAGGGGGGAAAACGCGGCTCGTGCTATCCTGCGCCAGGGGGATGCGCTCATAGTAGGGGTTACAAGCGTTCGCGAGGGAGAGAGAGCGAGCCTGTTCGTCAGCCCGTCCTCCCGCGCGACCCTCTCGCATGAGGGCCCTGGACCTTCCTTTTATAGATGCAAGGAGAGGGTCCAGGTGTACAATGGGGGTGTAGCTATGCGCTAACGTGTCCAGCAGAGAGGTGCCTGAGCCCTGTGTACATGCCAACGTGGCTTTCGGAGAGGTGCTAGAGCCCTGTGTACGCGGTATCGTGGCCGTCGGAGGAGCGCTTGAGCCCTATAGAAGCACAGCTGTCGGGGCTGCTGGGATCTTGCTGACGTCTCCTTGCTTCCGTAAGGTGCTGAGAACCACCGTTGTCATGGACACACGCGGGGATCCATCATTACTTGTTACCGGGGCGAGCCTGGATGGGACGTCGGTCTTGTTCCCCCGTAGCCTGAGCTAGCTAGGGGTAGGGTAATGATGTATCCCTCGTGGCGTGGTCGGTCCAAGCCCAAGGTCGGGCGAGGCGGAGACTCCTCCTGAGGCCGAGGCCGGGGTCGGGCGAGGACACGATTCCTCCCGAGGTCGAGGTTGAGGCCGAGCCCTGGGGTCGGGCGAGGCGGAGACCACCCTCCGAGGCCGATGTTAAGGCCAAGCCCTGGGGTCGGGCGAGGCGGAATCCTCCTTCCGAGGCCGAGGTTGAGGCCGAGCCCTGGGGTCGGGCGAGGCGGAGTCCTCCTTTCGAGGCCGAGGTTGAGGCCGAGCCCTGGGATCGGGCGAGGCGGAGCTTCCTGTTGCGCCTGAGGCTGAACTTGGCTATTGCTAGCCTCACTCTGGCGGGTGGCACAACAGTCGGAGCGGGGCGAGCGGTGCTGTTTTCCTGTCAAGTCGGTCAGTGGAAGGGCGAAGTGACTGCGGTCACTTCGACCTTGCCGACTGAGACACGTGTGTCAGGATAAGGCGTCAGGCGATCCTCGCATTGAATGCGCCTGCGATACGGTCGGTTGGTGAGGCGATTTGGCCAAGGTTGCTTCACAACGAAGCCTGCCCGAGCTGGGGTTCGGGCGAGTCGAGGGTGCGTCCGTTGCTTGAAAAGGCCCTCGGGCGAGGCGTGAATTCGCCTGGGACTACTGTTCCCGCCCGAGGCTGGGCTCGGGCGAGGCGAGATCGCGTCCCTTGAGTAGACGAAGTCTTGACCTGAATCGCGCCCATCAGTCTCTGCAGCTTGTGCTGATGGTGGTTACCAGCAATGTTTAGGAGTGTTGGAGTACCCCTAATTACGGTACACGACAAAATTTAATTTAGATACCTAGTTTAGCATCTACAATTTTTCTAAAAAAACATTGCATATATGTGGATGTCTATAACTAAGATTTTATGCATGCTAAATAAAGAAGTAGGTGGTTATTATGTCCGCACTTTTTTCTTCTTAGGGCTAGTGTGGAACCTTATTTTAAAATCCTATTTTCTTAAAAGAAATTAGTTTATCTTTCCTTAGACCTAGTTTGATAACCCTATTTTTCTAATAGATTTTTATTTTTTTCAAATTAAATTAGTTTATTTTTTTCTCGGGAAAATAAGAAACCTTCAGCAAAATATAGTTACCAAACTAGCTATTAAAAAAATAGAAATGTTTTGGAAAAATTGAGTTATAAATTTGCTCAATAATCTATACTATACTTAAAGCACCAGTTTCAACGGTCATCATGCGTTATTTTTTTACAAATAATCCCTCAGCTATTTTAAATTAATCTGCTGCACGCTATAGATGTCAAACGACGCTCGACACGGGCTAGATGCACGTGGGCCACAACTATGACACAAGCACGTCATGCCGGCCTGCTAACTGTGTCGGGTCAGCCCGTTAGCCCGTCGATCTATTTAATTAAATCAGCGTAACGACGCCCATTTAACTTAATCAGCGTAACGACGCCCGACACGGGCCACAACTATGGCACATGCACGTCATGCCGTCCTGCTAACTGTATCGGGACAACCCGTTAGTCCGTCGATCCATTTAATTAAATCAGCGTAAAATGTAAAAAAATGGTGTAGAAGGTGTGATTCGAACTCATGCCCTGATGGAAGAAGGGCGGGAGACACTGGATGAAACTGTCTAACCAGTAGAACATTACAGTAAGATGTTTTTAATATTGAATATAAATTGTATATAGGTATATACGTTTTTTTGTAAAATAAAAAAATAAATGTGTCGGGCCGGGCCAGCACTACGGGCCGAGGCTACAGCCCAAGCACGACACGACGTTCTTTGCTCTTGCAAGCATTAGGTCGTTTCTGAGATCACATTGGCACAATGGACTACATGGTGTTTGAGGTTGCTGAATTGGATGGAGCAGCAATGATTTGTCACACTAACAGCAAAATGAAAGGTTATTTGTTGGTTTTAAACGTTAGTAATTGCTATGAAGTAGCGTAATTTATATGGAGCGCATCCATTTTTATTGACGCTTGACTTTCGCAATCACTCCATATTTTGATCTATCTTTTTTATAAATTTAGCTTCATGGGACTTATTTTATAAACTTGATCTCACAAACTTTCTCTTATTTGGTCTCTGTATGATGGAATTATGTCATTTTATAATCTCTGTTCATTCAGTCAATCGTTGTGAACTCTCTTCTAATCGCTCACTTCATTGGCTGTGTTATAACAAGACATATTTGCATGGAGTAAACAATAATATCAGTTAGCCAAATCAAAAAATATATTATAGAGAGAGCGGAGACAATCAATAAAAAATCTTGAAATTTTTTTGATAGATAGTTTACGTGGGTATTGTTGTAAGCCGTCGCAACGCACGGACAACTGACTAGTAGAATTAGATATCCGGTTTCATCTCTTCAGCAGAAGAAGCAGACTACACTTATTACAAAGTTAAAAAAAAGTTAAGCATGAAAGGAAATAGAGTTCATAGTCATCTTTATTAAAATCAAACTTAAAAAAAAGTTAAGCATAAAAAGTGTCGGGCCAGAACACGCCCCGGCACTGGCGGCCAGCCGGCCAACGATTGGAAGTGTCGGCCTGTCGGGCCGTTCCCCGATCGCGCTCTCGCCGGAATTAGACCGAGGAGACGGCAAGGGAAGGTCGAGGCACGAGAGCGCTAGCGGCGGAGCTAGCGAGCACCCGGCGTCGGGCGACGGTGGCGCCATGGGTGGTTGGTACTCCGCCATTGCGGCCACCAGGCTGAAGATGCTGCGCCGCGGATGCCGGGGTGCCGCTGCCGTCCTCCCCGTCGCCAGCCACGACAGCGTCACCGGCAAGGAGAGGAAGAGGAAGCGCAGGAAGCACGCCTCTATCCTGGGCGACTCCGGCACCGTCGACCCGGACTTCTCGCGGCGGTACCGGCTCGGCGCGGAGCTTGGGCGCGGCGAGTTCGGCGTCACGCGGCGGTGCGAGGATGCCGCCACGGGGGAGGCCCTGGCGTGCAAGACGATCCGGCGGAAGCGGCTGCTCCTGCGCCGCGCCGGGCTCGACGCGGACGACGTGCGGCGCGAGGTGGAGATCACGCGGCGCATGTCGGAGGCGGGCGGGGGCAGGGTGGTGCGCCTGCGCGAGGCGTGCGAGGACGACGACGGCGTGCACCTCGTCGTGGAGCTCTGCGAGGGCGGCGAGCTCTTCGACCGCATCTTCGAGCGGGAGCACTACTCCGAGCGCGCCGCCGCCAAGCTCGCCCGCACCATCGTCGAGGTCGTGCAGGTAACCACCGAGCCGTCCGTCGTCCATTGGCCAGCCGACGGCCCGAGCGAGGCCGCGCATGAGTTCGCCAGCGCCTTACGCCCCCGATACGCAGCTGTGCCACGAGAACGGAGTGATGCACAGGGACCTGAAGCCGGAGAACTTCCTGTTCGTGAACAAGTCGGAGGAGTCGCCTCTCAAGGCTATCGACTTCGGCCTCTCCGTGTTCTTCAAGCCTGGTACGGACGGCTACCGCATCTCCATCACGAGCCCGGCTCACGCTGCCATATACATGTTCAGAGCTGGGATCTCTATGACATGGAAACCTCTGCCTCTGCCTGTGCAGGGGATCGGTTCGCCGAAGTGGTTGGCAGCGGGTGCTACATGGCTCCAGAGGTTCTCAAGAGAAGCTATGGGCCAGAGATAGACGTGTGGAGCGCCGGCGTCATCCTGCACCTCCTCCTCTGCGGATTCCCGCCGTTCTGGGGAGGTGAATGCTTTGCTGCCCTCTTTTCGTTCTCGTAGTCCCTTCAGCGATCAGGAGTAGTGAGCTACTACTGCTGATGCGCCAACGATTGCAGACTCCGATGAGAAGATTGCACAGTCGATACTACGGGGAGTAATTAACTTACAGAAGGATCCATGGCCCAAGGTCTCCCAGAGTGCAAAGGATCTTGTCAGGAAGATGCTTGACCCAGACCCTTGTACACGGTTGACGGCAAAACAAGTCCTCGGTTAGTAGCCTTCAGCTCAAAGGGCAGACTGCATCCGTGCTTTTCATTAGGAGAATTCGGTAGATAACAGAATGGGAAGGTTGCCCTGGCCTGAACTATGATCACTTTATCCTCATGAAATCAAAAAAACAGAGCATCCTTGGCTCAAGAATGCTGATAAGGCTTCAAACGCGTCACTCGGAGAGGTGGTTCGGTCGAGGCTGAAGCAGCTCTCGTCCATGAACAAGTTTAAGAAGAAGGCACTTGGAGTAGGTTGCAGATAACTTGCTGTTACTACCCTTAATTCCTTCAAGTGATTTTTTTTGTGCCAATTATTAATGCAGGTGGTCGCCATGAATTTACCGACGGAAGAGGTTGACCAATACAATCAGATGTTCCGTACCATGGACAAGGACAATGACGGCAATTTGTCACTTGAAGATCTCAAAGAGGGTTTCCGGATAAACGGTCATCCTGTTCCAGAGGAAGAGATAAAGATGCTGTTACAAGCGGTCAGTGCAAGGATCACCATTTGCTATTCTTATATTGTAATTCATATTATGAAATCAATGCCCACACACTACAAAGTTGCACAGATCAACTATCACTGCAATGACCTAACAAACTTTATTCGTTTTGCAGGGTGATATACATGGAAGTGGCACGTTAGACTGTGAGGAATTTGTGACGGTCTTACTTCACATTAAAAAGCTCAGTAACGACGAGTATCTACCTAAGGCTTTCAAGTTCTTTGACAAGGACAAGAACGGTTTTATTGAGATGGCCGAGCTGATGGAGGCTCTAGGTGACGGTGAACTGAAGCCTAACGAGCAAGTGGTTAACGACATTATCCGTGAGGTTGACAAGGATAAGGTTAGTACTCAGTAAACTGATTAACTTCGACCACGCTGCAATTGAAACAAAAGGAAAAGAAAAGGAAGTGGCTAACATTTCATAAATAATGCTCAACAGGATGGCCGTATCAGCTACCCAGAGTTCGAATTGATGATGAAAGGTGGGTCAGACTGGAGGAATGCCTCTAGACGGTACTCGAGAGAGAATTTCAGTAGCCTCAGTCGAAAGCTGTGCAAAGACACCTTATGAAACAAGAAAGTAGTTTCCCAAGCAGCAGTTACTGACTGACAGTACCACGCCCTCGACTAAGCAGCAAGCGTCAGAAGACAATGCAAAAGCAGGATTACTGGATCTGGTGGAACTGTGGAAATAAGGGTTAAAGGAGATTTGCGCGATTGACAGACTCCGTCAAACAGCAAGCCCCTCTTGGCATTGTCTTGTCCTTTGTTCTTGAAGTAAAATTTGCTGTTCCTAGGATACATATCAATGACTTAGGCATAGGCAGATACAGATGTAAAGGAAACCTCAGCATCCATTAGACCTGTGCATGATGCACGGTACTTGGAGTTCCATTGGCCGTCCGTCCGCCGGCGACCTGGCGATGTGCGCTGCCGCCAAGTACAGCAGTTGCACGGGAACTACGTCGCCGAGGAGCCCGACATGGCGTCGCCCTGGCGGCGCTGACGCTTTGGGGTGCCGAGAAGGCAGAGGTCCCCAGCTCCGCGGCTCCGCCCCCCCCTGAGGACGACGACGTGTTGAACTCGACCTCGCAGCTGGTGTTTTCAGGGCTGCGCGTCCATCGGGAACGAACCAGAGAGCCGCGCGTAAGTAAACCTGTGCTCAACGCCGCCGCCATCGTGCTGTAACCAAACAATGTACAGAGGTGCTATTCAATCCACTTACCAGTTTTGACGTTTTACTAATGTCAAATACATGCCTGGAAATGGAACCCCGACGGTGTCTTCACGGTAAAATCAGCCTACAATGCACAATTCATTGGTTCGTACAGTCACATTAATTCTGATTTTGTTTGGCGGGCACGGGCAGAGCAAAAGTGCAAGATTTTTGCTTGGATTCTTCTACAGGACAAGCTCCTCACTGCTAACAATCTGGCCACTCGGGGTTGGCCGCACCAACCAAACTGCTCCCTTTGCAATGGTCCCTTGGAGACCGGCCCCCACCTCTGTTTGCATTGCCCTTTTGCCCGGGCAGTGTGGCGTCAGATTCTAGTTTGGGAGGGCTTGAGCCTCCTGGCCCAGGCTAGGCTGACCCTACTCACTTCTCCAGCATAAAAGACTGGTGGGAAGCTACATCCTCCCCGCTCCCAAAGAACCAAAAGCGTGACTTCAACGGCCTCATGATATACACCCTATGGAACATCTGGAAGGAGAGAAACCGGAGGATATTCGAAAACAGCGCCCTCACCCCTATCCAATTAGCCTTGAAGATTAAAGAGGACGTGTGCACTTTCAAGAGAGCCATGTTCCTCCAGTATTAGGGTTGCTGCAGTGGTTTCGCGGATTTGTGCGGGTCTGTTGGGAGCGGTCCTCACGTTGTGTTTGCTAGTCTGTCTTATCTCGGTCCTCGGACCTGTACAGTGTATTTTCTGAACTATCTCTTTTAATGATTAGGCAGAGCTCCTGCCATTTCCTTCAAAAAATACATAAAGAAAAGAAATTGTTCATCTGAATGCCTAGAATTAAAAGAGAATCCCCAACATTAATAGATCAAAAGAGCTTCAAGTTGCTGGGAAGAAGAACAAGTGCAGTATCTCAAATCTCTGAACACTATATAATGCATATGGTATATCAATCACTATATCCACGCCTAATGATATAGAGGTACTCACAAGCATTATGAAGGACGTATGGCTACACCGACTACTAACTACTTCGTACTTAATAGTGTGGACTTGTACATGCTACTACAACACGATACACTCATCACTGAGACGTTGTTATGACCGGCACGGCATCTCATACCGTCGTCACATCCACAAGATAAAATGGATAGAGTACGTTGGTTTGCTCAGTTTGTTACATCAGATAAAGTTTGTTAGAACGGATAGGGTTTGTTAAGATTAGGTTATTAGACTTGGATAGAGTTTGAGGCTGCTCAGCCATATATATTGCCCCTTTTGGCTAAGAAATAAACCAAACAAGCAAGTATCTTACCCTTCCTCCCCTCAACTCATCAACTGTTCATCTGCGAGGACATCCTGGGACGACGATGCCCAAGCGCTGGGGTCCTGGTCCTCTACCTCTCACCCACCACTCGTACTACCTCCGTAACCTTAGTTCCAACAATATGGTACCAGAGATGCCAAGTTCCGACGACGTGCCGCCGGGATCAGCACCACCCGCCACCTCCACTGTCGTCACTTTCTATGAAATATCGTGATATATATATTACCATTGTTTCTTTCTCTAATCCTGAACTGATAATCTCTATGTGCTTCTGCTTGAATTGATCATATATCTGGACCAGAATCGCCTGCGGCAACATTCCAAATTAGTATTCTTGACGGCTACAAGATACGTGCCATGCCCTGCATTGTACATTGGGTTGATGACAAGTCAGGACTCAAAAATCAGGCAGCTTTATTTGTCCAGATCAGTTGAAACCTTGCACGTGACAATAGCTTTGCCAGCGACAGATCACGATTCATGAGCAAACGGACATTCTCCCGTATTGATGTGCATTCAAAATTATATAAAAAATGATATACTGGTCAGCTTTGTTTTTGAGGTGTGGTGTCTGGTGACAAAGACATGAAGACTTCTAGAGTCAGGGTAGCCGGTAGCAGGGCTTCCTGGTCAAGATGATTTCTCCATCAGTAGACTGTAGACAGATGTCTTTTAGTGAGAAGAACACTATATATAACACAATCCAAAGTGCTGTACTTGAGTATGCTTCTTCATGATTCATGAACCAAATACCCAGCAATTACAAAATCATTTTCCCATTGAGAACACACAACATAATGGCTGATTATAGGTTTCTTGTTCAAGAAACTCTAATAGCATTGTGCCTTCTCCTCTCTTTTCCACCGGGCATAGCCTCCATCCATTCATCCACACTGAACATGAGTTGCATCTTAGAGGAGAGGGCTGCGCTTCTATCAATCAAGGCAAGCCTCCTGGATCCTAACAACTACTTCTACTTGTCATCATGGCAAGGTCAAGACTGTTGCAGCTGGAAGGGAATCAGGTGCAGCCAAAAAACTGGCAACGTCGTCAAGCTCGATCTTAGGCGCATAAATCCAGGAAACTTTGTAGGTGAGATAAGCTACTCTTTAGTTAATTTACGACGGCTGAGATATCTAGACTTGAGTTACAACAACTTCTCTGGGGTACAAATACCGGAGTTTCTTGGTTCCATGTCAAGACTTAGGCATCTCGACCTTTCACACACCTACCTCCATGGAAAGATACCCCCGCAACTTGGGAACCTCACCAAACTTGTCTACCTTGATCTCAAATGCTGGGACTTTTATAACCCTATTTACTACTATCCCTTCTCAGTCAACCTTGCATGACTGTCACAACTATCCTCATTGAAGCACCTAGACATGAGCTTTGTAAATCTTAGTACAGCAGTTGATTGGGCTCATGAAATTAACATGCTTTCTACACTAAAGGAACTACTTCTGCAACAGAGTGGACTCAGATCTACAGCTCCTTCTCTTCGTCAGTTTAATCTCACGATACTCGAGGTGCTCGACATCTCCGGGAACATCTTTAACACTTCTATTGCCCCCAACTGGTTTTGGAATGCAACTAGCCTCACTTTTCTTAACATGAAACAGTGTTACTTCTATGGTTCCATTCCCGACGAGATAGGGAGAATGACATCACTTGAACAAGTTTCTTTCAATACAAATAATCACATGTCAACCATGATACCGTCAAGTTTCAAACATCTATGCAACCTGAAGGTACTTGATCTAGAGGGGAGCAATACTGGAGGGGATATCACAGAACTAATGGAAAGGTTATATTACCAAACTGTCACTGGAACAAGCTGCAGATGTTAGATTTGTCTGCGAACAATATCAGTGGGGAGCTCCCAAATCTGCCAGGGCCACTGACAAACCTGACCTACTTCGTTTTGTCAGACAACAAGCTCACAGGGACAATACCAGCATGGGTATGGACACTGAGAAAATTGTTTATCTTGGAACTTCGTTGGAACAAGATAAACGGTGTAGTCAATGAAGGCCACTTAAATGGCCTTACGGACCTAGTGTTCTTAGGTTTGGGCTTGACACAGCTTCAAATAAAAATTAGACCGGACTGGATTCCTCCATTCAAACTGCAGGCGGTTCTCTTAGACTCGTTGCAGCTGGGACCGGCATTCCCATCGTGGCTTAAATCACAAACAAGCATGAAGATCCTTAGCATTTCAAATGCAAGCATAAATGCAATCCCAGATTGGTTTTGGGTTGTATTTTCAGGAGCGGAGTTATTGAATTTATCAGATAATCAGATATTTGGCGCACTACCAGCTACATTGGAATTTATGGCAACAAATACCATGGTATTGTCGAATAATAGATTTAATGGTACAGTTCCAAAATTTCCAAAAAATATAACCTACATAGACATATCCAGAAACTCATTATCAGGACCACTGCCTTATGATTTTGTAGCCCCATGGTTGAGCAAACTTTTGCTATATAACAATTCAATATCAGGCACCATTCCATCTTCACTGTGCTCATTAGAAAAATTGGAACTATTAGATCTATCTAGAAACATGCTGACTGGAGAATTTCCTAATTGCCAAGAGAATTCAGAACCATTCATGAAATTACGTATATTAAACCTAAATACCAACAATCTCTCAGGAGAGTTTCCTTCAGCTTTTAAAGGTCGTCAATTTGTAGCATTTGTTGATCTTTCCTACAGCCAATTCTCCGGGAATCTACCAGTGTGGATATGGGAGGAGATGCCAACCTTGGCACTGTTACGTCTGCGGTCAAATATGTTTTATGGCCACATTCCCGAGATTACAACGAGTAAACAACTGCAATTTCTAGACCTCGCGTACAACAACTTTTCTGGAAGCATACCTCACTCAATAGTCAACTTGAGTGCAATGGCTCGCACTTCTGGATACAGTTACTTTCTTGACATAATCTTAGTTGGTATAGGTTATCAACTGTATAATTCAGAATTCTATTGGGTTAGTTTTAGAGAACAAGTTTCGGTTTCCACAAAAGGGCAGCAACTCGAACTTTCTAGTGAGCTCAGCCATATGGTGATTCTCGATTTGTCATGCAACAGCTTAACTGGAGTGATACCTCAAGACATCGGCGCTCTTGTCGCACTAAAAGGTTTTAACTTGTCTTGGAACCAGTTAAGTGGGGAAATCCCTGTCACTATCGATCAGCTGAAACAACTGGAATCTCTTGATCTCTCACACAACCAGCTGTCAGGCTCAATCCCTTCCAGTATGTCAGGGCTTACCTATTTAAGCCGCATGAACCTCTCATACAACAATCTGTCTGGAAAGATTCCAACAGGGAACCAATTCGACACTTATGACGCATCCGTTTACATTGGGAACATTGATCTATGTGGGTTCCCTTTACCTAGTATCTGCACTGGAAACACGTCAAACCAAGGCACACATGGAAATTCAAATTATCGTGATTTGGATCTTGCCATGGCAATAGGGTTTGTCATTAACCTTTGGTGGATCTTCTGTGTGATGCTATTCAAAAAGAGTTGGAGGAGTGCATATTTCATGTTTGTTGACGAGTTGCATGAGAAGATTTATGTGATTGTAGCAGTAAGATGTGCCATCTTGAAGAGGAAATTTGGTAAAAAATAAGATGTGTTCACCATGTGTTCACTACAGAACTCAGAGCTGGTACGTAATGTAGCAGTAAGATGTGTCAGTGAGAGTGGCTATATATGTAATGTAGCATATGGAACTGTATGTCCGCTTTGGTATTTTCTTCCCATAAACTATCTTGTTTCTGTCATCATTATGTAATTTCATCAGTGTGTTGTAAATACGTATAGGATTTATAATCCTTGAGAACTCAGTTTATCTTAAATAAAAATTTGTGGAATCCTTATCTCGAGCAACGAGCATGACATGCCAGGCAGTATCAATGTTTCAACCGGTATGGGCAAGATGGCCGTAGGCCCTTTGGTATTGGCGAAGGCAAGATATATTTGAGCCTACAAAAAATTATAAAAATATATTGTGTCACTCGAAGTTGTTTGAAACTTATCTGGATTTTGTCAGCCTTGCATGCCACCTGCCCTCCAAACCACTTTCGCTCAATGCCCACAATCATGTCACCTTCGGTATGGCCCTAGATATATCTGCGACCAGTGGAGAACCCTCAGGCAAGGCCTGTCAGTTGCCATAGAAATCAACACTATTAGGTTTCGGAAATTGAAAATTAGCAACATGCAAACAGGATTATTTAACATTTGTTTTGCCATCTGAAACATTTGTTTCGTAAAAACAGGACTCACATCATCCCCTATTTGAATACAGTGTCATTTGATGTATTTTCTTCCTTTCCTATTTTCTTTCTTTGTATTTGGAGCTTGAGTTGATGAAATTGGCCTTCTGCATGTATTCTGCGGGCCATGGCGACGAGGCCAAAGTCGCCGATCTTGACCCTGGCCGCTGCCGTTGATGAAGATGATGTTGCACTTGAGGTCACGGTGGATGATGCCGCACGCATGGAGGTAGGCTAGGCCACTGAGCGGCCGAGGATCTGTCGACACCAGCGCCTGACCGCGGCGGCGCTGGCCAGCGAGTGCTGGAGGTGGTACTGACGCAGCGTGCCGAAGGTGAAGAGCTCGGTGAAAAGGTTGATAGCGAGGCGGGCGCCGTGGCGTCGACCCAGGAGGCGTGGACCGTGGAGGCGCATGACGAGCAGATGGATCTCGTCGACGCTCTAGCTCCCATGGGCCGTGCAGGAAGTGCAGCTGCACCTGGTTCCACGTCACCTCCGTGCCCTGGTGCCAGTGCCGGACCTAGGATTTTTGTATAGGGTGTGCCACAAAATAAAATTTTATGTTGAATTCTATTTAATCTATATATACCAGCTGTAAAATTCTATCTAATGTAAAATCAACAATTAAAAATAGATATACCTGTGTTGGAGGGGAGGCGATGCTTGTTGTTGGTTGTTGTTGAACAAAAGGAGTACAGGACGAGGCGCATCATGTGTGATTCGCGGGTCGGCTGGAGGCCGGGAGGCGGGAGCTCTAGCGTGCAGCTGCACAGGGCTGGCCTGACTGGGCACGCAGCGGGTGGCGGCGCGTCTCGACATCTGACGGCTCGGCGGCGGCAGATGGCGCTCGGGCCAGGAGTGGGCGAGCGGCACGCCATAGCGCGAGACGACGTCGGCGTCGCGATCGTCATCGTCGATTCGCCTGGTGCCGGTCCCCTGTCTCCTACTCGTGTAGCATAAAGGAAGATGAACCGTCAAGCAAAACGTCAAAGCTGTATTATCCTCTCTCTCGTTCGTTCTCTACGTGGATAGTGGAAACAGAAGACGAAGCGAACACAAAACGCTGGATCGTGAACAGTCTAATGGGGCTGGGTGCGGTCTTGGTCGGCATGACTTAGGGTGTGTCGTGGCCCACCTGGACCCACCTATGGGTCCGCCCCTGCCTGGTGCTCGTCGAAGGCCCGGCCGGTACCTAGTTGCACCATGGTCACCATGGCATGGACACATGCAGGAACAACAAACAGTCCCATGAAGGTAGCAACTGTTACAATATGTGTGTTCAATCTCCTCCATTGGGTGCGACAGTCCAAGAGACGCACCCCTTGTGGAGGCACTAGTTCGCTTGTATATATAAGCAATATCTTCCCTACAATAAAGACATAATTGTCATTATGTCTCTCTCTCTACTTGTTTGCCACTGAGTATACTTTTTAAGGAGACTCAGCTGATATGTTGATTTCTCAGATTTTCTGACTAAATTATCTTAGACAAATATTTGCCTGAGTTATATGTCTCACCATTTATTTTCCCCACTCGGGTTTTTGAGATGATGACTATAGACATATTATTATTCTTTGGGCTAGAGGTCCATGGGAGAACAATGTCATACCATGCATGGTTCAATTGAACCACCGACAATTATCATTGAGCTTGTGTTGTTCAGATGAAAACATGTTATATCAGGAGCAACATTAATCAACATATTGCTCCTAAATTGTATTATTCATCTTGCAAACAAAGTCTTGTGATAATCTTGCTGATATATTCACAAAATCTCTACCATACTCAACGCCTTCAGAAATGTGTTGAGGTGATTGGTATGAGAAGACTTAAGTCCTTACAAGAATCGGAGGGAGTAATTCTTCCGTGATATCTGACCTGTTTTGTACCATCATATTTGTCGGGGACCATAATTAGGGGTACCCTCAAGACGCCTAATTCTCAGCTGGTAACCCCCATCAGCATAAAGCTGCAAAGGCCTGATGGGTACGATTAAGTCAGGGATCAGTCCACACGAGTGACTCGATCACGCTTCACCCGAGCCTAGCCTCGGCCAAGGGCAGCCGACCTCGAGAGACTTCCGTCTCGCCCGAGGCCCCCCTTTTTACGGCGGACACATCACCGGCTCGCCCGAGGCCTTGGCTTCGCTCAGAAGCAACCTTGACTAAATCGCCACACCGACTGACCAAATTGCAGGAGCATTTAACGCAAAGGTGGCCTGACACCTTTATCCTGACACGCGCCCCCCCGGCAGAGCCGAAGTGACCGCCGTCACTCCACCGCTCCACTAACCAGTCTGACAGAAGGACAGCGCCGCCTGCGCCATTCCGACTGCGGTGCCACTCGACAGAGTGAGTCTGACAGACAGTCAGGCCTTGCCAAAGGCGCCACGGCGAACTCCGCTCCGCCCGACCCCAGGGCTCGGACTCGGGCTAAGACCCGGAAGACGGCGAACTCCGCTCCGCCCGACCCCAGGGCTCGGACTCGGGCTAAGACCCGGAAGACGGCGAACTCCGCTCCGCCCGACCCCAGGGCTCGGACTCGGGCTAAGACCCGGAAGACGGCGAACTCCGCTCCGCCCGACCCCAGGGCTCGGACTCGGGCTAAGACCCGGAAGACGACGAAACTCCGCCTCGCCCGACCCCAGGGCTCGGACTCGGGCTAAGACCCAGAAGACGACGAAACTCCGCCTCACCCGACCCCAGGGCTCGGACTCCGCCCTGGCCTCGGCCGAACGACTTCCGCCTCGCCCGACCCCATGGCTCGGGCTCGGCCTCGGCAACAGAGGACAGACTCAACCTCGGCTTCGGAGGAGCCCCCACGTCACCCTGCCTAGGGCACAGACCCGCCACGTCAACAGGAAGCGCCATCATCATCCTACCCCGAATCGACTCGGGTCACGGAGAACAAGACCGGCGTCCCATCCGGCCAGCTCCGCCGGATGGGCAATGATGGCGCTCCACAAACTCTATGACGACGGCGGCCCCCAGCTCTCTTACGGAAGCAGGGCAACGTCAGCAGGGACTCGACCGCTCCAACAGCTGTCCCTCCGCCAGGCTCCGTCGCACCTCTGACAGCCACGACATCACGCCAGCAAGGTGCCAAGACCTCTCCGGCTGCCACATTGGCATGTACCTAGGGCGCTAGCTCTCTCTCCGCTAGACACGTAGCACTCCGCTACACCCCCCATTGTACACCTGGATCCTCTCCTTACGACTATAAAAGGGAGGACCAGGGCCTTCTTAGAGAAGGTTGGCCGCGCGGGACCGAGGACGGGACAGGCGCTCTCTTGGGGCCGCTCGCTTCCCTCACCCGCGTGGACGCTTGTAACCCCCCTACTGCAAGCGCACCTGACCTGGGCGCGGGACGAACACGAAGGCCGCGGGACTTCCACCTCTCTCACGCTCGACTCCGGCCACCTCGCCTCTCCCCCCTTCGCGCTCGCCCACGCGCTCGACCCATCTGGGCTGGGGCACGCAGCACACTCACTCGTCGGCTTAGGGACCCCCCTGTCTCGAAACGCCGACAGTTGGCGCGCCAGGTAGGGGCCTGCTGCGTGCTGACGAACAGCTCCCCGTCAAGCTCCAGATGGGCAGTCTTCAGCAACCTCTCCGGCCCGGGGCGGTGCTTCGTTTCGGGACTCTTGAGTTCATGTCCTTCGACGGCAGCTACGACATGATACTTCTTCCACCGCCGCGCGACAACGACAATGGCGGCCGACAACCCGCCCGCCGGCGGCGGAATCGACGACCTCTTCCCCGCGTGGTGGAAGAGCAACATTCGAGCTCGCTCCGTTCTCTCCCCCGCCAACGGAGGAGGAGGCGGGGCCATCAAGGCCAAGCGGGAGGCCGCGCTTCGTTGGCCGTCGAGCGAATCGACGCCCCCGACGCCCCGACGGAGGGCACGCCGGACGTCGACCTCGCGTTCAAGACGAAGGCAAGCGCCGTCCCCCCGCGACACGCTGACCCCGAGCAAGAAGACGACGCCGGCGCGCTCGCGGAAAGCCTGCAGGACGTCGCCCTCGTACCTGAGATGACGGTGCAACCAGTCCCTGATGTGACTACGTCGCTCCTCGTCGACCAAAAGGTACCGACTAACTCCCATCTTACGTCATTTCGACTCGGCCTCAACCCGCCAAACGACCTCGCTTTGGCGGGCGCTCTCATTGAGGCGAGTGCAACCCCACTGGGGTTTCGTATGCGGTCGCCTTGGGACCGACTGACGGACGTCTCGACCTACGGGCCATCTGGGTCCGAGGAAGATGACGATCCCAGCATCTGTTGGGATTTCTCCGGACTTGGCAACCCCAGTGCCATGCGGGACTTCATGACCGCATGTGACTACTGCCTATCCGACTGCTCCGACGGAAGCCGCAGCCTTGGCGACGAGAGCTGCGGCCCAAGCCGCGAATGTTTCCACATCGAGCTAGGGGATCTCTCCGAAGGCAACCATCTCGGCATGCCGGAGGACGGTGATCTTCCTAGGCCGGTGCCTCGCGCCGACATCCCACGGGAGCTAGCTGTGGTCCCCGCTCCGGCGGGGGGTTACGACCCACAACTCGAGCAAGTCCGCGAGGCGCAGGCCAGGCTCAACGAGGGAACAGGAGCGTTTGAGCCGATCCGTCGGGACGTCGGGCAGGCATGGGCGGGCCAACCCCTGGCCGGAGAAATACGTCACCTGCCCCAAGGTCTCCAGCACCGCGTCGCCAACGATGTCAGGGTCAGGCCGCCGCCCGCATCCAGCGGGGTTGGTCAGAACCTGGCAGCCGCAGCGATGCTCCTCCGCGCGATGCCGGAGCCATCAACCACCGAGGGTCGGCGAATCCAGGGAGAGCTCAAGAATCTCCTGGAAGGCACTGCGGCCCGACGGGTCGAAAGCACTGCCTCCCGAAGGCAGGGATATCCCTCGGAACCTCACGCCGCGACTTCCCGATTCATGCGGGAAGCCTCGGTCTACACCGGGCGCACGCGCAACACCGCGCCTGCGGCCCCGGGCCACCTCGGCAACGAGCACCATCGACGCGATCGACGGGCCCACCTCGACGAAAGGGTGCGCCGAGGCTACCACCCCAGGCGTGGGGGCGCTACGACAGCGGGGAGGACCGAAGTCCCTCGCCCGAACCACCCGGTCCGCAGGCCTTCAGTCGGACCATCCGACGGGCGCCATTCCCGACCAGGTTCCGACCCCCGACTACTATCACGAAGTACTCGGGGGAAACGAGACCGGAACTGTGGCTCGCGGACTACCGCCTCGCCTGCCAACTGGGCGGGACGGACGACGACAACCTCATCATCCGTAACCTCCCCCTGTTCCTCTCCGACACTGCTCGCGCCTGGTTGGAGCACCTGCCTCCGGGGCAGATCTCCAACTGGGACGACTTGGTCCAAGCCTTCGCTGGCAATTTCCAGGGCACATACGTGCGCCCCGGGAATTCCTGGGACCTTCGAAGCTGCCGGCAACAGCCGGGGGAGTCGCTCCGGGACTACATCCGGCGATTCTCGAAGCAGCGCACCGAGCTGCCCAACATCACCGACTCGGATGTCATCGGCGCGTTCCTCGCCGGCACCACTTGCCGCGACCTGGTGAGCAAGCTGGGTCGCAAGACCCCCACCAGGGCGAGCGAGCTGATGGACATCGCCACCAAGTTCGCCTCTGGCCAGGAGGCGGTCGAGGCTATCTTCCGAAAGGACAAGCAGCCCCAGGGCCGCCCATCGGAAGAGGCTCCCGAGGCGTCTGCTCCGCGCGGCGCCAAGAAGAAAGGCAAGAAGAAGTCGCAATCGAAACGCGACGCCGCTGACGCGGACCTTGTCGCCGCCGCCGAGTACAAGAACCCTCGGAAGCCCCCCGGAGGTGCAAACCTCTTCGACAAGATGCTCAAGGAGCCGTGCCCCTATCATCAGGGGCCCGTCAAGCATACCCTCGAGGAGTGCGTTATGCTTCGGCGTCACTTCCACAGGGCCGGGCCACCCGCCGAGGGTGGCAGGGCCCGCGACGACGACAAGAACGAAGATCACCAAGCAGGAGAGTTCCCCGAGGTCCGCGACTGCTTCATGATCTATGGAGGGCATACGGCGAATGCCTCGGCTCGGCATCGCAAGCAAGAGCGTCGGGAGGTCTGCTCGGTGAAGGTGGCGGCGCCAGTCTACCTAGACTGGTCCGACAAGCCCATCACCTTCGACCAGGCCGACCACCCCGACCATGTGCCGAGCCCGGGGAAATACCCGCTCGTTGTCGACCCCGTTGTCGGCAATGTCAGGCTCACCAAGGTCCTGATGGATGGGGGCAGCTGCCTCAACATCATCTACGCCGAGACCCTCAAGCTCCTGCGCGTCGATCTGTCCTCCGTCCGAGCAGGCGCTGCGCCCTTCCACGGGATCATCCCTAGGAAGCGCGTCCAGCCCCTCGGGCGACTCGACCTCCCCGTCTGCTTCGGGACGCCCTCCAACTTCCGAAGGGAGACCCTGACGTTCGAGGTGGTCGGGTTCCGAGGAACCTACCACGCCGTACTAGGGAGGCCATGCTACGCGAAGTTCATGGCCGTCCCCAACTACACCTACCTGAAGCTCAAGATGCCGGGCCCCAACGGGGTCATCACCGTCGGCCCCACGTACAAACACGCGTTCGAATGCGACGTGGAGTGCGTGGAGTACGCCGAGGCCCTCGCCGAGTCCGAGGCCCTCATCGCCGACCTGGAGAACCTCTCCAAGGAGGTGCCAGACGTGAAGCGCCATGCCGGCAACTTCGAGCCAGCGGAGACGGTCAAGGCCGTCCCTCTTGACCCCGGTGGCGACACCACCAAGCAGATCCGGATCGGTTCCGGGCTCGACCCCAAATAGGAAGCAGTGCTCGTCGACTTTCTCCGCGCAAACGCCGACGTCTTTGCGTGGAGTCCCTCGGACATGCCCGGCATACCGAGGGATGTCGCCGAGCACTCGCTGGATATTCGGGCCGGAGCCCGGCCCGTCAGGCAGCCTCTGCGCCGATTCGACGAGGAGAAGCGCAGAGTGATTGGCGAAGAAATCCACAAGCTAATGGCAGCAGGATTCATCAAAGAGGGTATCACCAGATCCGGATGAAAGAGTCCGACCAGCTCGCGACCTCCTTCATCACGCCGTTCGGCATGTACTGCTACGTCACCATGCCGTTCGGTTTGAGGAATGCGGGCGTGACGTACCAGCGGTGCATGAACCATGTGTTCGGCGAACACATCGGTCGCACAGTCGAGGCCTACGTCGATGACATCGTAGTCAAGACAAGGAAGGCTTCCGACCTCCTCTCCGACCTTGAAGTGACATTCCGATGTCTCAAGGCGAAAGGAGTCAAGCTCGATCCTGAGAAGTGTGTCTTCGGGGTGCCCCGAGGCATGCTCCTAGGGTTCATCGTCTCCGAGCGAGGCATCGAAGCCAACCCGGAGAAGATCGTGGCCATCACCAGCATGGGACCCATCAAGGACTTAAAAGGTGTACAGAGGGTCATGGGATGCCTTGCGGCCCTGAGCCGCTTCATCTCACGCCTCGGCGAAAGAGGTCTGCCTCTGTACCGCCTCCTAAGGAAGGCCGAGTGTTTCGCTTGGACCCCTGAGGCCGAGGAAGCCCTCGGCAACCTGAAGGCGCTCCTTACGAAGGCGTCTTGGTGCCCCCGGCGGATGGAGAAGCCCTCTTGGTCTACGTCGCCGCGACCACTCAGATGGTTAGCGCCGCGATTGTGGTCGAGAGGCAAGAGGAAGGGCATGCATTGCCCGTTCAGAGGCCGGTCTACTTCGTCAGCGAAGTGCTGTCCGAGACCAAGATCCGCTACCCACAAGTTCAAAAGCTGCTGTATGCTGTGATCCTGACAAGGCGGAAGCTGCGACACTACTTCGAGTCTCATCCGGTAACTGTGGTGTCATCCTTCCCCCTGGGGGAGATCATCCAGTGCCGGGAGGCCTCGGGCAGGATCGCAAAGTGGGCGGTGGAAATCATGGGCGAAACGATCTCGTTCGCCCCTCGGAAGGCCATTAAGTCCCAGGTGTTGGCGGACTTCGTGGCCGAATGGGTCGACACCCAGTTGCCGACGGCTCCGATCCAACCGGAGCTCTGGACCATGTTTTTCGACGGGTCGCTGATGAAGACGGGAGCCGGCGCGGGCCTGCTCTTCATCTCGCCCTCGGAAAGCACTTGCGCTACGTGCTGCGCCTCCATTTCCCGGCGTCCAACAATGTGGCCGAGTACGAAGCTCTGGTCAACGGGTTGCGGATCGCCATCGAGCTAGGGGTCAGACGCCTCGACGCCCGCGGTGATTCGCAGCTCGTCATCGACCAAGTTATGAAGAACTCCCACTGCCGCGACCCGAAGATGGAGGCCTACTGCGACGAGGTTCGGCGCCTGGAAGACAAGTTCTTCGGGCTCGAGCTCAACCACATCGCTCGGCGCTACAACGAAACCGCAGACGAGCTGGCTAAAATAGCCTCGGGGCGAACGACGGTCCCCCCGGACGTCTTCTCCCGGGATCTACATCAACCCTCTGTCAAGCTCGACGACGCGCCCGAGCCCGAGGTACCCTCGGCTCAGCCCGAGGCACCCTCGGCACAGCCCGAGGTACCCTCGGCCCCCGAGGGCGAGGCACTGGACGTCGAGGAAGAGCAGAGCGGGGCCACGCCAGATCGAGATTGGCAGGCCCCGTACCTGCAATATCTCCGTCGAGGAGAGCTACCCCCCGACCAAGTCGAGGCTCGGCGGGTAGCGCGACGCGCCAAGTCGTTCGTCTTGCTGGGCGATGAAGAGGAGCTCTACCATCGCAGCCCCTCGGGCATCCTCCAGCGATGCATCTCCATCGCCGAAGGTCGGGAACTACTGCAAGAAATACACTCGGGGGCTTGCGGCCATCACGCAGCGCCCCGAGCCCTTGTCGGGAATGCTTTCCGACAAGGCTTCTACTGGCCAACGGCGGTGGCTGACGCCACTAGAATTGTCCGCACCTGCGAAGGGTGCCAATTCTATGCGAAGCAGACTCACCTGCCCGCTCAGGCTCTGCAGACGATACCCATCACCTGGCCCTTCGCTGTATGGGGTCTGGACCTCGTCGTTCCCTTGCAGAAGGCGCCCGGGGGCTACACGCACCTGCTGGTCGCCATCGACAAATTCTCCAAGTGGATCGAGGTCCGACCTCTGAACAGCATCAGGTCCGAGCAGACAGTGGCGTTCTTCACCAACATCATCCATCGATTCGGGGTCCCGAACTCCATCATCACCGACAACGGTACCCAGTTCACCGGCAAAAAATTCTTGGATTTTTGCGAGGATCACCATATCCGGGTGGACTGGGCCGCCGTGGCTCATCCCATGTCGAATGGGCAAGTAGAGCGTGCCAACGGCATGATTCTACAAGGGCTCAAGCCTCGGATCTACAACGACCTCAACAAGTTCGGCAAGCGGTGGATGAAGGAACTCCCCTCGGTGGTCTGGAGCCTAAGGACGACGCCGAGTCGTGCCACGGGTTTCACGCCGTTTTTCCTGGTCTACGGGGCTGAAGCTATCTTGCCCACTGACCTGGAATACGGCTCCCCGAGGACGAGGGCCTACACCGATCAAAGCAACCAAGCTAGCCGAGAGGAATCGCTGGACCAGCTGGAGGAGGCTCGGGACAGGGCCTTACTACACTCGGCGCGGTACCAGCAGTCCCTGCGACGCTACCACGCCCGAGGGGTCCGGTCCCGAGACCTCCAGGTGGGCGATCTAGTGCTTCGGCTGCGGCAAGACGCCCGAGGGAGGCACAAGCTCACGCCCCCCTGGGAAGGGCCATTCGTCATCGCCAAAGTTCTGAAGCCCGGAACATACAAGCTGGCCAACAATCAAGGCGAGATCTACGGCAACGCTTGGAACATCAAACAACTACGTCGCTTCTACCCTTAAGATGTTTCCAAGTTGTTCATATACCTCGCACCTACGCAAAGTTTAGTCGTCAAGGAAGGGTCGGCCTAGCCTCGACAAAGCCCGACCCTCCCTCGGGGGCTAAAAGGGGGGAGACCCCCTCTGCGTCGAATTTTTCCTCGAAAAAGGATCTCTTTTTAGCAGGATTTCTTTCGTGCCTCTTGACTACTTCGGAAAGCGGATCCTGGAAACGACGGAGTACACGTAAGCAGCCAAGGCTGACCGAGCCGAGGGACTCCTACGCCTCCGGGATACGGATACCTCACTCATTACCTTCTGCGATAAGTAACTCGCGCTCGGATAAAGCGACTCCATGGACCGAACAAGTCTTCACGTTCGGAAGCTCTCCTGCCGAAGCAGTCCTTCAAGCTTTCTCGACTAAGTCGGGGACAGGGCCTCATGGACGGGTGAAAGTACGCGTAAGCGGCAAGGCCGACCGAGCCGAGGGATTCCCACGCCTCTGGGATACGGATACCTCACTCGTCCCTTCCGCGAGAAGCAACTCTCGCTCGCAAAAACATCCCTGTTACCGACAGAGAGTCCAGATGCTCGAAACAAGAGGAAAAAAGACGCAGCTTCGCAAGCACGGCGAGGGTGTGTTTTCTGGCCTCGGCGGCCGCAGAAGGCACACGCTACAAGACGATCTGATCCTGCAGGCTCGGGTCTTCACGCTGAAGGAAGCCGTAGCACCCTCGGCATCGACGACGTCTTCAGCAAAGTCCGACCCAGCCTCGGACGGCGACGCGGTCCAGGGACTCCTCCGGGAATCCGGCCCGAGCAGGCGGCTCGGCCGGTTACCCCTGGGGCCTCGTCCAACCGGCTTCCAAGGGCGCCAGCCCGACCCGAGGCCTCGGCTGATCGACTTTGGCGTCGGCTCCGCTGACGGACAACACGGCTAGGCTCCGGCCAACCAGGTTCCCATTCTCGAGCCAACTCCGCCTCTGTTCATACTGATATCGCTACCCCTGGCCTCGGCTCATCGAAGGGCGGCCGAGGGGTCTCTTTAACTAAGCTAGAGGAGCCCCAGACAACAAGGCCGAACGGGCCGAGGGATTCCTACGCCTCCGGGATACGGATACCTCACTCGTCACCTTGACACGGGGCGACTCATGCTTGGTAAAGCGGTTCAGATAATCAACAGACGAGACTTAGTGCTCGAACATGAGGAAGAAACACGGCTCCGTGCCGAAATTACATACATGTTCAGGCCTCGACAGCCACAATGAACAGAAAACTCTGGCATTCGAAGTGCCATTACAAACGGAACTCCGGTTCCCCTCCGCAGGAACGAACAACCCCACTCCGAGGGGGAAGGCCTGCGGAGTAACAGAAGAACGATGAGCGGCTCGCTGCCGCCCGTTCCAACCACGGCGACAACCACCCCCGCCCTAGGCAGCGAAGCGGCTTAGGCAGCAGCTTTGGGGCAGGTGTCACGACAGGAGGGCTCTCCCCCGCTGAGGACGAGAACCAGCCATTCAGGCAGGGAGACGGAGACCCAGGGCCACTAGCGCCCTACCTATCGCGGCATGGCGGGAGGAAGTCTCCGTGGGACTCGAGGACGCCCTTCTCCCCCAGGCGCGGGGGGAAGAAAAAGGCAGCCGACCCACGCGGGGGCGGCCCCCCGACTCGCCTCATCTTCCATCTTGGCCTGGATGACGAAAATCCTTGAGGCCGAGGGAGGAGTAGAGGCCGCGGCCTGGCCCGCTTTCCCCACCGTCGAACTGGAGGTCACCATCTTGGGTGACCGCCGGTGGCGGGGTGTGGCCAGGCTGCGTGATGAAAATCCTTGAAGCCGAACGATGGCTGAGAGGTACCAACTCCCATGGAGTTGCGTTCCTCCAACGAGGAGGCGGAAAGGCGGCGGATACCCCCCATCCGGGGGCTTGGAAGATGGAAAGACACGACGCATAAGGGAGGAAGAAGGCATGGTTGCCTTCCGAAAGGAGTCTCCCTCCTTTTAAAGGCAACTCTCCCTACGTGCGCCCCCAGACGCCGCGGGCTGAGTCTTCTCCAACACGCTCCAAGGCCCTCCCCTGCGACTCGGGGGCTGGGTCCCGCATGTCATGCAAACCAGCTCAGGGCAGAAGAAGCCAAACCGCCGCGCGTGGTGCGCACGACCGTCCAGCGGTTACAAGCGACCCCCACTTTTGCCCAGACCAACGGGCGGAAGGGGCAGGCAGCCATGCAGGCGACATGCAACCGCGCCAGGTGGACGCGCTTCTCCGACTTCTGACACGCCAGCTTGGGAACCCAGGCCCACGCGTCAAGCAACCGGCGCGCCAGTTGCTGCATGCAAGCAACCGCACCGCCACTTGCGCCACCGTCGCGCCTCTTCGGTTGCGGAGCCTATGCCGCGACTCGAGGCGGCCCAGCAGCGCCAGCCTGGCGCGCTGGTCAAAGCGACCGAAAGTGGGCCGGCAGTAATGGCGGTGGCAGGCGGGCGGACGCAGCAGTCACGTCGTCAGCCAGGCTCACGTCCCGCCCTGGGACAACAAGAGAGCCTCCTCTCACGGCGTGAAGACGGTGCACCCGTGACCCGTTCCTCGAACGGATCGCGCACGCGTAACGGCCACCCCGCCAACCACTCGCCCCGTCGCATTAACTCCGCGGCGGGACACGCGGCGCCTCTGGCGGGAGAAGCGCGCGACGCCTCGCCTTCGCCGTGATAACCGCGTCAGAAAAGGTACGCCACGTCGTTCGATTTCGTATCCTTTTCCTTTCTCCTCTTTCTCTATCTCTTGCAACAGGGACCGGGAAAGGGGGATACCCCGAAAAGGACCCTTCTCCGCGAAGGAACCAGGCTCCGAGCCCCCCCTACTGATCAGGGGTTCGAAGACTGGCCCTCCGAAGGGTTCAACAGTCGCCTCAGATCGCGTGGGCCCGACACCCACTACTGGTCAGGGGTTCGAAGGCTAGCCCCCCGAAGGGTTCCATGGCCGCCTCAGGCTACTCGGGCTCCGCGCCCATTACTGATCAGGGGTTCGAAGGCTGGCCCCCGAAGGGTTCACAGTCGCCTCAGACACCGAGCGAGGGATGACCAGGGGTACGTTCGATACATAACCGAGGCTCGGGCTGCGCTCCCGAGGTACCCTAGGACATTTCCGAGACCAGCGGGAACGATCTTGTAACGGAATCCCATCGGAGGGAGGCATCGAGCCCTCGGACCCCGTCGCCAGGGGACCGGGTCCGACAAATCACCCGCAGGTACTTTTGGGCGTGCCTCTGGGCCCCTAGCCGACCCCCAACGAACGGGGCACGGACGTCCACTCGGATTACCCGTTTGCAGCTCACCGGAGACACCATGTTCGGTGCCCATCGAGGGTAACATGGCGCACTCCCCCCCTCCTCCTTGCGGAAAGGCGACGTAGGGGCGTATGTAAAAAGTCGAGTCTGTCCCTGATCGTCCTCTCGCCCTGTGCAGAGGCTCGGGGGCTGCTCTCGCAAAAACCGGCTCCGGCCAAACCGTTGACAGCGTCAACATACCAGCCCGAGAGCTTGGGCCCCGACCGTGCACCCGGGCTACGGCCAGTTCGCATGAGGGAACGACCAGACCAGCCGAAGCGTTACGCGAGGTATTAAGACCTCGAAGGAGTGTAACCACTCCTCCGAGGCCTCGGGGGCTACACCCGGCGGGTGCGCTCGCGCGCACCCACCGAAACAAAATGCAACCGAGAAAGGCTGGTCCCCTTGCAAAAAAGTGCGACGAAAGCCTCCAAGCGAGTGCTAACACTCCCTTCGAGGCTCGGGGGCTACTGTCGGGGACCATAATTAGGGGTACCCTCAAGACGCCTAATTCTCAGCTGGTAACCCCCATCAGCATAAAGCTGCAAAGGCCTGATGGGTACGATTAAGTCAGGGATCAGTCCACACGAGTGACTCGATCACGCTTCACCCGAGCCTAGCCTCGGCCAAGGGCAGCCGACCTCGAGAGACTTCCGTCTCGCCCGAGGCCCCCCTTTTTACGGCGGACACATCACCGGCTCGCCCGAGGCCTTGGCTTCGCTCAGAAGCAACCTTGACTAAATCGCCACACCGACTGACCAAATTGCAGGAGCATTTAACGCAAAGGTGGCCTGACACCTTTATCCTGACACGCGCCCCCCCCGGCAGAGCCGAAGTGACCGCCGTCACTCCACCGCTCCACTAACCAGTCTGACAGAAGGACAGCGCCGCCTGCGCCACTCCGACTGCGGTGCCACTCGACAGAGTGAGTCTGACAGGCAGTCAGGCCTTGCCAAAGGCGCCACGGCGAACTCCGCTCCGCCCGACCCCAGGGCTCGGACTCGGGCTAAGACCCGGAAGACGGCGAACTCCGCTCCGCCCGACCCCAGGGCTCGGACTCGGGCTAAGACCCGGAAGACGGCGAACTCCGCTCCGCCCGACCCCAGGGCTCGGACTCGGGCTAAGACCCGGAAGACGGCGAACTCCGCTCCGCCCGACCCCAGGGCTCGGACTCGGGCTAAGACCCGGAAGACGACGAAACTCCGCTCCGCCCGACCCCAGGGCTCGGACTCGGGCTAAGACCCGGAAGACGACGAAACTCCGCCTCACCCGACCCCAGGGCTCGGACTCCGCCCTGGCCTCGGCCGAACGACTTCCGCCTCGCCCGACCCCATGGCTCGGGCTCGGCCTCGGCAACAGAGGACAGACTCAACCTCGGCTTCGGAGGAGCCCCCACGTCACCCTGCCTAGGGCACAGACCCGCCACGTCAACAGGAAGCGCCATCATCATCCTACCCCGAATCGACTCGGGTCACGGAGAACAAGACCGGCGTCCCATCCGGCCAGCTCCGCCGGATGGGCAATGATGGCGCTCCACAAACTCTATGACGACGGCGGCCCCCAGCTCTCTTACGGAAGCAGGGCGACGTCAGCAGGGACTCGACCGCTCCAACAGCTGTCCCTCCGCCAGGCTCCGTCGTACCTCCGACAGCCACGACATCACGCCAGCAAGGTGCCAAGACCTCTCCGGCTGCCACATTGGCATGTACCTAGGGCGCTAGCTCTCTCTCCGCTAGACACGTAGCACTCCGCTACACCCCCCATTGTACAC
Source organism: Zea mays (assembly GCF_902167145.1). Taxonomy (NCBI): domain Eukaryota; kingdom Viridiplantae; phylum Streptophyta; class Magnoliopsida; order Poales; family Poaceae; genus Zea; species Zea mays. Next base: position 199,221,672 of record NC_050097.1, on the reverse strand, counting down.
CTGGATCCTCTCCTTACGACTATAAAAGGGAGGACCAGGGCCTTCTTAGAGAAGGTTGGCCGCGCGGGACCGAGGACGGGACAGGCGCTCTCTTGGGGCCGCTCGCTTCCCTCACCCGCGTGGACGCTTGTAACCCCCCTACTGCAAGCGCACCTGACCTGGGCGCGGGACGAACACGAAGGCCGCGGGACTTCCACCTCTCTCACGCTCGACTCTGGCCACCTCGCCTCTCCCCCCTTCGCGCTCGCCCACGCGCTCGACCCATCTGGGCTGGGGCACGCAGCACACTCACTCGTCGGCTTAGGGACCCCCCTGTCTCGAAACGCCGACAATATTACACTCTTTTTTTTTTGTATGCGTTTTGCCTTATTGAGGTTTTCTCATCCAAAGTTTTTAATGAGGTAATATCAACTAAGCTATATGCTTCATCATTAACAGCTATATGCATATTGTCATGCAGAGGCTGGAATAATCAAGTTATTCCCTTTCTATAAAAATTAACTTTTCCCCACAAGGGTTTTTATGCATGATGATTACAAGCATATTTTTCTTTTGGAGTTCAATATGAGTTTTACTCATGATCCAAAATCTTTGTGTACTCCTTATTTTTCCCACAGGGTTTTTGAGGAGATAATATATTAAAAAACAACTTGCAGATGATCAAATAGACTTGGATTGATCAAGGGGGAGTGTTACAATATGTGTATTCAATCTCCTCCATTAGGTGCAACAGTTTCTCCCCAAGGGACGCACCATTGGGGAGGCACTAGTTTGCTTGTATATATAAGCACTGTATTCTCTGCAATAAAGACACAACTATCATTATGTCTCTCTCTACTTGTTTGCCACTGAGTATACTTTTAACAGCAGCAAGAGTGATCGACGACGACAACCCTATTTAAAATAAAAGAAGTGTGAAGTGCGAATACTCTAGTACAAAATTTATTTACACAACATGCTTATGCATAAACCAACAGTGATATACAGGGGTGAAGCCAACCTTCAGATTCACTCGTGTTAGAGATTACATAATACTCACTACCAGATTTCCGCTCTTTACCAAGTGCTCAGCGTTTTGCCGAGTATTTTTATTGGACACTCGACAAAGTCTCGGTAACGACACCATTTACCGAGAATAGTACAATCAACATCGACAGACACTCGACAAAGAGTGATCTTTTTGTCGAGTGCTAGTTCGTTGGGTACTCAGAAAAAGGGAGCCTTTGCCAAATGACACCTAATACGCTCGGCGAAAGACTAGGTAAAAGGGTCAACGGAAAGTTTAAGCATCATAACATAATAATAATGTATATTATGGCTGTACAAATATTGCATGATTTTTTAAATTCTAAAAATAATAAACAAATATTAAATAATTAAGTTAGAGTGTACAGAGGAGATATATAGATTTTTTTTTAAAAATAGTAAAATATATTAGAAAGCATAGATTAGGGAAGGTGTATAGAGAGAATAGTTGGAGAGAGCGTAAATGCCGAATCCACCCGGTCGAAATAGCCCCGCATGGAAATTGAGTAATATTACATCTATAGCCTTATTCTACTTTGGCATCACATCAACGTATGGATTGATTATTCTGTGTCGAATCGACATTTTGTAAGACGCTAGCTATTGCTGCTTGGCGTTTCCTTTGACCTCGTTCTTGTTACCTTTAGCCTGTAGACAGTATCGATGGAGTGCAAGCGAGCTCTCGTCCTTTTCCGCACACGTTGTCCAAACTCATCTTACTGTACCGCAGACGTTCACCTCGTCTTCATTCACTTCCCTGTAAGAAAAATTCACAGAATTCCACCAACCTAAACAAACCCTTAAACGAAGGACGTGTAACCAATCTGGATCAACCAGTCGAGTGATACCACCACCACATTACATAAAACATTGCAATGATCTTACCACTAGAACCATCATGCATTGTAAATTTGAAGAATTGACATGACGAATTGGTGATGCCAACCATCCAATTCAATGCCAGAATTCAATCATGTAAGCTTGTGACAAATAAATTTGCAGACAGCAAGAAAGCATAGGGTCCCAGGACTCCAGGATTAGCTATTGGCAGCTGAAACACGAATCAAAAGAGTGTGCTATAAGCTTCACATAGCATCTTTTCGATGCAGATTTTCAGAACGATAAGATTGCCCACCGGTAGAATAAATTCAGATCTTACCTCAAAATTATGTACTGACTTTAGCAGCATTTCCAGCTGGCTGGTGAACATTATAGAAGGAGCAGAGAAGGAGGACCAACGTCTGGCATGGCAAGAGTTCATCCACAGAAGCTGGATCTGGGTGTAGGCTGTTTGCAGTGCGGGAGAAATTCCCTGGCGCCTTTTGCCCCCTCGGGATGTCAGAACTTTCAAAGTTCAAAGGTGATCTTCTACCTTTCTGCTTGCAAACGTCCTGGTGGAGATGCCCATCTGATCTGCAGGACAGTACCTATACTGCCTTTATTCCAAGAGATCGTTAGACGTTGAGTATATTCCCTTCAAAAGGGTTTTGTGTTCTCACTGCAAACTTGCATGCCTTCAAGCAACTTTCCCAGAGGACACGTCCAAAGTAGTAGTTATCTAATAGTCAAAAACTAGTTTGCAGTCTGTCTCTGTGCGGTTGTTATGATCGCTGGAACGAAATGAGAACCCTGATGCATAAGCATGTATTGATTTTCATACATTTGTTGCTTACACTCCAGTATATAGTCTTATATGCTATTCAGAAAAAAAGGTGAAAGAAGCCTGAGAAAGCACGGTGTACTTGACGACAAAGCGGAATATAAGGCAGAGGATGGCTTTTAGAGTATAAAGTAGAGCAGAACGTACATAATGTAGTAGGCAGTGCACCTCACCTTTTATTCCCTGCTGAAAGAAGAAAACAAATCTGCATGAATTGTTTATGGCAGTTGCACATATTGAGGCTTCTGTGGAGGTCCGAGGCAGAATGTGGTGTTCCGCCTGAAACAACTTCAATGCAATCTCCATGGTATGATGAGTCTATTCTCAGAAGTTCTGAATGCCCATTCACACCATCGAAAGTGTAATTTCTTCTTGCATAGACATTTTAAATGTCGTGAGGAATCTGGAATAAGTCCATCTGATGATATTAAGACACTGATGTGTCGATTCAGGCCAGGAGATGCTTCTTTGGTCCCAGTTTGGTCCGAATAATCCTCTACATGCATACATTTGTATTGTGCGGACGAGGGGCAAAGTACCAACATGTGAATATATGACAATGGCACAATGGTAAATGGAAACACACACTAGACCATGAAAATAGACATTTAAAACTGAAAATGAACAGAGAAGTCATGTATGTAATGTATGGGGACATTGTAGACAAGAGCATGAACTAAGGCCTTATGAAACAAGTCCACAGAACAGTTTTCAAGCAAGGGTCAAGAGGGAAGTGCTTGATACTTCAATTGCCGTCAAGGAAAAGAAAATGAAGAGAAGAAAGAAGATTGCTAATGACCTGGCTCTACCTCCCCAGGTTTCGTACTGCTGCATTGTGATGTTGATCCAAAGAATCTTTCTACATCTATGTGCTCACCACTCAAGAGAAGTATCGTTGAACATCAAATGGCACATCGTGAACCTTTGGCCAAGCCCAGGCAAGGCGCCATGCAGGGGAGGCTAACTCTTGAAGCTTTAAACATACCTCCTGTCTTTGGAGAATATATGCATGAAAAACTGACCATAGATATCATTCACAAAGATCGTGCAGGTTCAACTACAACTAGGCCATCTGGAGGTTGATAGGTACTCTACATGTCCATGCAACAAAGAAGCAAATATAAGGAAAAATAATGATATATTAAAAGTAAGATTCTATCTTCTTATAGTGCTCAATGGAATGTTGTGAACATAAAGTGGATGCTTCACAACTAATATAAATTTACAAAGAACTGCTCTGTTCTCCCCACACACAAAATCATTTGATAGCTCTTCCAGCACATTATAGTTTCCACCTAGTTGTGGATCAACGAAGCTCTCTTCTATAGCCATCAACTCAATTGTATACTGAACTATGTCACGAGGCAGGGATCCTTTGGCATTGAGCCAGGTAATTGGTGATGTGTTGGATCCTTTCATAAAGTCAGCAACGATGAGGATTAATTATGGTGACAAGGAGATCACAAATGGCACTGGACTACGAGCATCTGCTGTGCTCAATGCACCACATGTTGAGATTGAAGGCCACGACCAAACAAATCTCTACACACTTGTAAGTGACCATAATAGATTGTAGGATCCTGATATGTAGAGCGCATGTGTTTATGCATTGCATTGGGTAAGGTGAAACATGACTTTGATTGCAAGAAAAGGTTCAACTAAAAAGATCACTCTCATGTGAGAAGAGGTAAGCATAGTATAACCAGAAGAGTTCTTAGAGTGACCTGTGCACTCCAAACACTAATTTATTATATATTTTCTCTTTCTGAAAAATTACAACATATACATGTTGTTCTACTTAGAATAAGCGATAAAACTGCACAAATGTTGGTTTACAAAAGTACTAATAACTTTCGATGATATAACTATTATGAATTATTGATTAGGTTGAATAGAATGTTGCTCTGAGAACAAAAACAGAATATCTCGCTGGATGGTATTTGTTGGTTGTACAAAGGACACCACACAGAATCCTTTTGTTGATGACCAAGTTCATGTACCCTACATACATATTTTAGAATATGCTTCTGCGCACTATCTTGCTTCTCTGGTAAGGATATTGTACAGGATAAGGACTTACAAGTTACAAGTACATTAGTTGCATGGTAGCTCTCATGTTGCTGCCTCTGCCTGTGAACACCCTCCAAATCCATGGTAAAAAAAAGAAAACTACAAAAGTCACAGACAAATTATTCCCACACCTGTACCATTATCTGGCTCACAGACACATTGTACACGTACAACATATTCTGCACATGCACAACATGGTTGTGAGTGCTTAACAACATGTGTTTTATTGCAACTTATGGCTGATTTTGGTGAAAAAAAATCACACCTTCCAGTAAGGTCACCAAAAGCACTCTCTTTTTTAACCCCCCTCTTATTTGCTCTCTAGAATTAAGTCTCGGCTCCTTTACAACACATGAAATAAAAATGCTAAAGTTCAAACTTACCTCTTCTAAGGTTATGGTGGATCCTGATGCACCAAGTCCAAGCAAACCAGAGTACAGGGAATATCTGCATTGGTGAGCTTATTGTATTTGTTATTCAAGTAAATTTTGAGTTGAATATTTCCTAAACTCTGGATAGCGCCACCTTTCTAAAAGAAACAAATGAATGCTACTTGGCACATTGTTTTTATGTTTGTAGTTCAAGGACCCCTTACCTAGATAACCTGCAGGATTGGATGCAGCCCTCTCAAAAAAGGAGGGGGGTGTTTCTTTTCCATCCATCAACATCTGAAGAACTCTTGTTATGTATGCTATTGGGTAAGAAACCAAAGTTTCTGTGATAGAGTAACTTTTGTTTTCAATCACCGTAATTCGCTTAACCTAAGTCTCATTGTGCAGACTGTTTTTTATTGTCAACATTAGTTTCCAGTTGAATTGATATCTATAGCATACAAATAAAATGAGTAATATTGTAGATATTTTTACAGCATAATAGTTTCTAAATTTGTCAAGAAGATATTTTACAAACTCTGTATGGACAAGGTGGTCTGCTATATCAAAATCTGTCAATTAATTACTTCATGGATAAATTAAAGAGAACAGCCATGGACCCAAATTCTATCTAGACTACTTTAATATTGTAATTCTCAGTTAAAAATAAGGTAAACTGTTATATCATTTAATCAGATAAGGCATTAGTTACAAGATTGACATGAAAGATATTGCATATGCATGCATGCAATTACAGTTTTACACTTATTTCGATAGTCCAAAACTATGGGGATAAAGGCTTACACTAGACTTGTGACTTGTGAATGTGCAAATCAGCTATTGTTAATAGAAAACACCAGTTAAACTCTTACATCTACATGAACATCAATATTCCAAATTCATGTATGTTTTACAATTAAAACTATTTACTTAATTATCTAGATTGCATAAGTAATTTTGATACCATACCAATCAAAGATCTAAAGGCATGCCCTTGCTTCTTTTCATCTTGTTTATTTTCTTTTACAGGTTGGTAACAGATATACCAGAGGCAAGAGACATATGTTCTGGTGGGTAAAACCTTACCTGACCTCTTCTTATGAATTAGCATTTAAGGCACAGATCTTTAAACTTTTTTTAGGACTACTTCCAAACAACTCCAGATCTTTGAACATTATTGTTTCACATAAAACGCAAACAACTCCAGATTCATGTTGCGTCTTAATTAAATATACATAATATATATCATCTTCCACTAAATTTAAACATTTCACCAGCACCTTGCTCTTGGAAATGTGACAATGTCACAATGAACATGTGGCCAGTTAAATGTATGTCAAATGACAAAACATCTGATGATAGTAAAGGATTTAAGTAACTATGGAAGAATCACTATTGCAAATGTAACATCTAGATTGTAGAATTTGCCAAAACAATTGATGTGAAAGAGGTAAAATGCTTTGACGAAGTAACTGCTTTGGTGAGCAAATGGTGATGTGAATTTTGTTTCAAAGATGCTATGTAACACATCATTTATATTAAAACCTTTACACATTTATCTTATGTTGCGTGCATGCTATTATGCCTGGCATCCATGCTTATTACTGATGACATCAATATTTGAAGAAAGATGCATGGACTTATAGTAAGTTCAAGAATTTTTGTAGTGAACTAAATTTGTCTAAATTATTCACATACTAGTTGCAAGTGGTGTCATGTAAAATACCAGAAGCCGACATCTACATCAAATACTTTCTGGCCAAGTGCATGCTAGGTGAATTTAATAGGTTAAAGAAAAAATCAGACACTTTCATCTCATAAGTCATTGTGGTTTGGTTCAATCTCCTTAATTGCCATAGTGGCTACCGCTTGTTTCTTTTGAATGAAAATTCATAATCCTCCTACCTTTTGGATTCATCGTCATTCAGCAATTGAAAAGATTAGGATAGATGATTTTATTGAAGACTAAACTTACTAAGAACCATTTTAATACTGCATACCTAAGAGTCAAATGTGAAGGCAGGGTAGACCTGGTGCAATGGTGAGAGTTGTCTCAATGTGTCACCAGGCCGTGGGTTCGAAGCAGCCTCTCCGCATTTGTGGAGAAGGGTTGCCTCGGTTTATCCCTTCCTCAGACCCCAGCCCCACTCACGTGGGAGTTTCCAGCACCGAGAGGGGGACCCCACTCTAATATGTGACGACACCTATTTTGATGCAGGTTAAGGATCTCAAGTTGAGGATCTGACATCATGGTATTTTCTGTGGGATCCACTTGATCACTTTAGTCAGTGTGGTGAGACTTCTACAGGAAATAAAGTAGATGGCTATTGTTACCTAATTCATTGCATGACAATATACAATGCTCAACTAATGGTATCTTCTGTGTGCGCCCACAAAAATAAAGGTTGCAGCTATATATTAAATCTTTGAGATGTCCTTCAGAATGTCACGCATTAGAACTTCCATTCTAGACAAAAATGAAATTGAGCTTAGTGTTTAAATTAAATACGATACTATAAGGTGTCAAAAATGTTTCATGACCTAGATGTCTCCTTCAGGAAGCTTTCAACCAGATCTCAAAAATACTATATATTAGCATGATGATATCAAACATATTAATGGTTATCAATTGTTGCATACATAAAAAAATAGATCAACCTAGAAGAATGTAGGTGGCATTTTATTAAAAAGAAAATAGGCATCAAAATTTGCCTCCATGAGGACTTCAACCTAGGTGGTCTGGTCATACATCCACACTCTTGGCTTGACCAACTGAGCTAGCTCAACTCCCTTGTTATCAATTATACAACTACAGAACTACTTCTGTGACAAATTTTAAATTGCACCAGGGATTTCTTCAAAATCAGGAAGCATTACTGTAGACTCATAAACATATCTTTAGCAATGCATGTTTCATGCACAATCTAGCAGCCCAATCAGCTTAGGCTGGCAGATAGAAAAACTTCTGACTGTAAGAAAAAAGTTAAGAACATTTTAAACAAATGAAATAAAACTAGCACATCATAATCATAATAGACCTCATGTTTTTTGTGAATTTATGATTTATACTCTCAATAATGGGGATATTACACATGTACATTATATATGGTAAGCTTTGATATTTAATTTACTTTTGATTGTAGAAGCTATAAGGGTCTACATTTAATATGCTATAGGTAGCAATAACTTCATCATCAGAACCTATCGTGTGTGTATTTCTTTTCTTTTTGGGTGGGTGGATGTGTTGATTTTCTTTGTGTGTGTGTGTTGGGGGGGGGGGGGGTGGCATGGTGCCAACTGAACACAATGTTGAGGACAGCAGGTAGTGAAAAAACAGTTACAATTACAAAAGTCATTAGCACAAAATGGTTAATGCTAGGATTAACCTAAAAAATTATAGCAAAGCATTCTAATAAGGAATACATGCTTTTTTCAGGCAATGAAATAGTTCCCTATGAAAGCCCAAGGCCACCAGCTGGAATTCATCGAATTGTTTTTGTGCTGTTCAAACAGCAAGCAAGACAAACAGTTTATGCACCAGGATGGCGGCAAAATTTCAACATCAGAGACTTCTCGGCAATTTACAATCTTGGAGCACCAGTTGCTGCATTATACTTCAACTGCCAAAAGGAAAGTGGTGTTGGTGGCAGAAGGTAGGACAGAAACTTTATGTTTTAGAATAATACATTAATACAACAGTAGATGTTATATAGACACTAAATCATACAAATCCAAAAGGGTCCTCTCTCTAGATAGATAACAATGGTTGGTTCATTAGGCATTAGTATCTCATCTAACACAAGCACAAAGTCAACAAAGAATGAAGCATCAAAATTTAGGAATACTCTAAATCTAAAATAAATACATTTCCTTGATGATATTATATAGTGAACAAAAGTTTAACGCCTCAATTTCTTTGGTTTCGAACAAATTCCTTTTAGGATAGGAGTGTTCTTTCCTAAGGTCTTAAAGGCCATAAGCAAACTATGTATTTTGAGTGGTGCCTCTAGCATTATTACAAAAAAAGATCTCTTTCTAAGTCAATGGGTGATGAAATGCTTCGTCACCTCTTCATACAATGTCTATTTCAATAAATTAGTGATACAAGCCTATGCAAGAAAGAGGCACACATAAATTCACTATCACAACGACCCCTCACCTGTTCGTGTTCTGGTTACAATGACACAAGAAATCAGGCATCTTATTCTAGGAGAACAGTTCCATTAAACACCATTTCTTAACAATATTGTATGGTTGGTTTAACAGGTTTCTGGGATCAAGCTGAAGAAAAGATTCAGAGAAACATCTACATGGAGGCAGTACCATTCACAATTCAGAAATTAGTCCACCTAAAATAGTTGAAAACATATGAGATGTTAGTTGACAGTTAGGTTCTAGAGTAATTGACTCATATCATATGGAACAAACTAGCATTTGAAGGTCATCTTCCTATGTTACCCACCTCAATAAAGATTACTGAGTTTCATTATGAGAATAAGTGCTCATTTACAACAAATCGTTGGTGTTTAAGTTCAAGTATCACAAAATCTTAATAAAGTATAAAATCTGCTTGGTGGATTCTCCAAATAGAAAGGAGACCATACCACATGGACGTGGCCATTCTGCGTCTTCAGATAACGCGCCATCTACAACTAGCAGATTGGCCGGCCCACGCCCATCCCTCCAAGTTACCTGCTAAGGGCCTCACACACCCAGCAGCCAGCGTCCATTCCAACTAGGATACATCAGGCAACGCGCCTATGAAACTCAACCGGCGAGATGCGAATCGAAGTTTGCTTTGAAGTTTGAACCAGGCGGCCCCGGCCGATCACCGTTTGGCACTGCAGCGATACCTAATACGAAACGATTGAATCACAGGGGTGGGGACCGGAGGAGATACATTGCCTTTGAGGAGAAAGAGAACCGCGGCTGGACGACGGCGAGTCGAGCGGCCGAGGCGAACGAAGCTCATACCAGTTGTTCGTGGAGAGCGCGGGAGGCGTCGGAGGAAGCGATCGCGTTGGTCGGCGTCTGAACGAGCCTGGGTGAGGCTGGGTTCGTTTTCTCCTCCTTGGATGGAGTGGAGGGTATAGGACGGTGGGCGGTGGCCTCCGACGCCGACGAGGTGGTGGCTGACGGCGGCAAGCAGTTCGGATTGCTAAATGCGGAGTGTGGGCTGGGCTTTATCCTCTGGAGCGTAGTTGGGCTTCATCGGGGTGAGTAGATAGGAGGATTTGATACCAAGTTTGGGCCCCGCCATGGATGTCCCCACATGAAATCCCCAAGGAGGCCTGTTTAGACTAGATTACCAGAATTTACTAAGGCCTTGTTTGTTTGGATGGAATTCAATTCCATTTTAATAATTATAATTTATATAAAACTAATTAAGTTCATATATTTATATATAATATATTTGTATATTATTCTAAATCATATGAGAGACATAGTTATATACTATATTTATGTTATAACGAAGCAAGTAAATGATTGTGTTATAAATTGTACATCAAAAAAATAGCATGTAAATCTATGAAATCAATTTTTATATCTCACTTCATGAATTTGAGATATACTTATATGATAACTTTGAAATGTGGTGGATTGTCACATTCTAAAAAAATAGTCTATTTTATTAGTAAGATTCCAATTCCTCAAAATGAAAGGAAACAAACGAGATCTGAGCAAAATCCCACTCTTCCGACCAAATTAACCCCAAATCCGTGTTCCCATTCTGTCGATTAGGCTTGCAGCAACACGGCCATGCTCAGAAGCTGATGTTCTCTCTGGCCTCTTGGCAGTCACCAGGTGAGCAAGCTGGAGTGACGGATGAGCATGTGTACGTGTGTCGGTGTGTGACTACGAAAGGTTGCTCTTGAAATACAAGATGTATGAGTGCTGAATTCTATCCTGATACAATCCAATGGGCAGGGGTTCGGTTTGATCCCCAGAACTCGTACAAGAGAAAGCAACATGGTGCAATGAGTTATGGGGAAAATCGAAAAGAGAGAGAGAGCACCACTCGCCGTCAAACAGAAGAGATAATAACTTTTCCAAATTGAACAAGGGGAGAATTTGGTTCCGGTATCCATAGCTCTTGAATCTTGACCATCCTCTGAGAAACGGCGGTAACCATTCCATTAACACTTACACTCACGAAGTCTTAACCAAACAGCATATAGTCTTGACCATTCTCTCATAAATGACAATAGTGTGGTCAACAATTTACACTGGGTGATGTCGGCCGGGGCCCGGGAGCGACTATCATGCATTTTTATCCAAAGGCGCAATCCATCTCTTATCTTCCAATTTCGCTGACTTGGAAGAACAATAATCCCATGCAATGTAGCACAAAGTCAAAGGTCGACTAAAAATTCCTTCCTACAAAAAGATACATCCCTCTTGGTTCAGTGACCACTGTTCTTAGTCTTATGGTGAAGCCGGGATTTAAATTTGAGAGGGACAAATCAGATTAAGACTAATTATTAGGAGGCATTTTATATTATTTATATGGTGATTAGCTAAAAAATAGTAGTTCCTATAGAATTTAGGAGGATTAGGGGAGCATTGCCCCCTGAATTGGCCCCTGCTTAGACTATTTTCAGCGGTTTATCCATTCAAACTTTACACGGTGAACAGTGCAACATATAGTATAAAACTATATTATCGAGTATCATGTTGATCTAGGAGAAACTTCCAAATCTAGTCTTTTTTTCCTTTTGCAAAGAGTTCCAAATTTGATCTTTAAGCACACGAATTGGGTCATTGGGATATCTTACGCAGAACATTCTCATTTAGCTCAGGTTGCAAAATCCGTCACACTACAACAAAAAGGAGATAATAATCCAGGACTAAGCCAAACAGAAAACTGAAAATTCTAGAAAGATAAGAAGGCTGAAGATATATTTTGGAAAAAAGTGAGAGATAAATAACTATCGAATAATATAATATAGAATTTTTTTGATGTTCTGCGTGAAGTAATGCATGAAAAATCTGTAGCAATATTGTTGTTAAAATTGAAGGAGCTGTATATAACTAAGAGTCTTACAAATAAGTTACGTCTCAAGGAGCGTCTTTACACTATTCGCATGTCAGAAGGTATATCTATGCAGTCACATCCTAATGAATTTAATTCAATTATTATCGACCTTGAGAGTCTTGATGTGAAGATAGATAATGAAAATAAGGTAATTTTGTTGGTAGTCTCATTGCCCCTTCTTTTAAGCATTTTAAGAAAATTATGTCTTTCTGTCCTTTAATAATGTTAAGTCAAATTTGCTGTCCAAGGAAAAATTTGATGTTGATTCTCGTTCTGAACCCAAAGGTGAAGGTTTAATTGTTCGAGGAACTGGAGATTATAAATCCAACCCTTATTGCCATGATTGCAGCAAAAACACTCATTATATTTCTCAGTGCCCCAAAGTGAGAAATAAAGAGTAGAGAAAGAAAAAAGAATTGGATAAGTCTTGTGCTGAAACCAGTTTTGTTAAAACTTTGGATGGTGTAGAAGCTCTGTTTGTTGCCTCTATTGAAAAGTGCTCTATTCTTGGGTTCTCGATTCCGCTTGCACTTTTTATATTTGTTCGCATAGAGATTGGTTTTCTGATTATGTTCAGTTTCATGTTGGTGAGAATGATATTGTAGATGGATCCACACGTGAGATTATTGGAATCGACTCTATTTATATCCGAGATCATGATGGCAGTATTAAGAAACTTATTGATATTCATTTTGTTCCAAAATTGAAGAGAAATATTATTTATTTGAGCATTTTATAAGCAATAGGATTCAATTTTGCTGCTATTGATGGTGTTCCTAAGATTTCTCGTGGCAATCGTATTATCTTGAAGGGCAACCGTTTGAATAATCTATATTACTTGTATTGTTAAATAGTTGATGCTGAAGTTGTTTCTATTGCGTCCAGAAGAGAGGTTATTTTGATGATACGAAGTCGTGCTTCAGTTCCAAGTCTAATGATTACTAAGGCTTAGTTGATATTCAAATTTAGCATCCTAGTGGTGTTTGGGAAACAGTTCTATGGATTTAGAGTCAATGGGGGATTTGTTGGGATATGCATCTAATTCCTTTTATATATTTGAAATATGTTTTTGGAATATGCTTTCATGTACGTCTATAAATATAGGTCCTACATGTAAATTGTACTCTGCGGTTGATAGGAAATCTGTTTCCTCGTGGTTGTATGCTCCTCCGTATTGAAGACGTAAATCTTTATGTCTATTTTATTTTCTAACAATGTTACATAGCGAGAGCAAAGAAGAATAAATGAAACAATTTTAAAGAGTGAAAATGATGAGTAATTTCTACTAAATTTTTGAGTAGTGAATCTTTTGTCAAAAATAACCTCAAATAAGCACTCTTAAGTATATTATAAGATTATGATAATCTACTTTGAGATTATATAATTTGGCACAATAATCTGTCCGTTTGTTTTTCCTAAAATTAAATATGGATAGATTATAATCGAAACAAACATATCATAATCAAAAGTTCAAAACTTTGTTTATGTTCAAACAGCCGATTGACCAGTTGAGAGCAACGTCCGCCGGCTCAACGAGTCATCAGCAGCACCTCAGCGGTACCAGGGCACCACAAGCAGCGATGCTAACCAGTTGGTTCCATCGTTCTAAACTATAAAATATTTTAGATCTATAAATATTAAAATGTCGAAATATAATTTAGGAAGAAAGATGTACTTACGTGTATACGCCATCGTTCTAAACTATAAAGTATGAAAGTAATAATAATACGTATTATAAAATGGAATAAATAATTGCACACGCCGTCGTTGGTCTGTTTTGCTTTCGTAGCACATTTCGAACGGACAACAGAGAGAGGACAGAGGGAGAGGCAAAGCAATGGCGCCGCCGGCGAGGTGGCTGCGGCGGGAGGTGTTCGTGGGGCTCGCACTGGGCCAGTTCGTCTCGCTACTCATCACCTCCACTGGCTTTGCCTCCTCTGAACTCGCTCGCCGAGGTACGCTGTCTTTTTCTGTTCCCTTACGCCGGTGATGACGTTCTTCGCAATCGCAACCTGTATCCTTCATTGGGTAGAACTTCCTGGCGGACCAACATTGAAATTAGCTTTTGTATAAAAAATGGAAGAGAATTTCCCACCTATGCGTGTCCGCACACATCGGTTGCTGCAAAATTACTGGATTATGGATTTTCTTATCGTTCTTGAACATAAAAGACATTTTTTCCAGTTAGCTATGTCTTCGGTTGTGCCGTGATTTTGGTTCACAGAATCACAGGTTCTTCGTGTTATGATGAGACCTGTCATTTGGCTCCGGTAGCTTGACTGGCATATTTGTTCAGAAAAAAAACAATTGTATGGCCATGTTCACACGACACATGGTTGAGAACTGTGTTGATTGAGAAGTTCTGAAGATAATGTTGAATCATGAGGGTTTATTTTTTTCAGGTGTCAATGCACCTACATCACAATCATTGCTGAATTACATCCTTCTTGCACTTGTTTATGGTGGAACACTGTTATACAAACGGCAAAATATGACGGTATGTCTAGATGCTGCTTTTCGCACTCAAGGAAATGTGTGAAGGCTACTTGTGTAAATTGAAATTAGTCTCAAATTTTGTTTGTTCTAAGAAATACTAATAATGAACTCTTATTTATTGCTTATTCTGTACATCAATTCATACAGTTGAATGCAAAATAATAATAATAATAGTAGTAGTAGTAATAACAACAACAACAACCTAAAGTAATGAAGTATTATACAGTCTCAAAAGTTGTGGTCACCTGTTGAGACGCCATTTTAGGTTTCTGGACACGAGAGCAATCTCTTTAGAATTCTTGTTTGGATCAAAAGTTGAGATGCTATTTTTGGGTTTGAGCACATGCCCAGCCTTGAAATTATTCCCATGGACCAGAAGTTTGTGTCATACTGTTTCTCTTGTATTTTTTGCGGATGACTACTAGTTCCTTTATGTTAGCCAGGATATTTAAGTGTATTCTTATTCTGTTCTTAATAAGTTGTTTGAGCTGTTCGTCACCACAGTGTTTATGTAATGATTCAGTAATGTGAATGCTAACTAACGAGAGCCTAAAATGTTTTCCACATTCTATTCTGCAGATCAAATGGTACTACTACTTGATCCTAGGCATCGTTGATGTGGAAGCTAACTACATCGGTATGCACCTATCATTAGTGAATGTAAATAAAGCATTTTTTTTCATAATTGTAGTTTTATTTTCTTTTCTTGTCTATATACAAAATTGACTTGTTTTTATTCACACAGTTGTGAAGGCTTATCAGTACACGTCCTTGACCAGTGTGATGCTCCTGGATTGCTGGTCGATTCCATGTGTCATTGTGCTCACTTGGATCTTCCTGAAGACAAAGTATGGGCTGAGAAAGTTCATTGGTGTTGGAGTTTGCGTGGCTGGCCTTATTTTGGTCGTATTTTCTGATGTGCATGCTTCTGATCGAGCAAGTAAGAACAAGCCTCATTTTTTCTACATATGGAATTGCACTATTACGGTTCCGACGTATTCTTAGGCCCCGTTTAGTTTGAGAGGCTAATATTTAGTCTTTTCATTTTAGTCTCATTTAGTCTCTAAATTGCCAAACGGTGAGACTGCTGTTCATTTATGAGAGATTTTCCCTTTTATTTTCATATTGGGAAATTAAAAAAAAATGAAAAAAGGCCAGCAGAGCTGGGCCGCTGGCAGGCCGCTGCCGAGCAGCCCAGCCGGCTGGCCGATCCCCATCGCGTGCATGCGCATGTATCGAACGACTGAGAGCAGGCTGGTAGAAGGAGTAGGGCATCGAGCGTGCGCAAGGCACGAGCGGAGGCGATTCGGAGAGGGCCGAGCGTCTGGGTGGCGGCGGCGTTCAATGGATTACGATCCGCGCGGCTCGTTCGTCCGGAATCTCGGTGAAATCCGTTTGCCTTCTCCCCTCTCAGCTCCTTAAATGGGAGTTCGATCCCCTGGCCGTTAATCATCTCTCTCAGCATACGCTCGTATCAGCCTTCTCTCCCAGTTCACTGCTCCAATCGAATCTCGATCGATTTGTTCGATCTTCTGTTGTGATTCTCGCTGGTGGTGATTGGAAGAGGGTAGAGGTGATCCCTGCGCTCGTGCAGCTTGGTCTGTGTGCGCTCAGTTGCATTACCAGTGCTCCTGTGTAGTGCTCTGTCGGCTCTGATTGTTGTCCACCGTGGCCTGGTGCTTGGGCTCCCTGCTGCGCGGTGTTCCTCTTCTCGGGCCGGTGCCGAGGACGTCTCCCTCGGCTCCGGCAGCGGCTCCAGTATCTCCGTCAACCTCCCGCCGTGCAGGTCCGGACGTGGGCGGCGGAATTGGTTTTCTGGGACAGAACCTCGTGTTCGCTGAGCTGGTCTTCCCACGTAGACAATCTACATGCTGTGAGTTACCCGTTGCCTCTATTTATTTATTGAATAATTTTGTGCTATCTGCTAGTATTATTTACTTGGGTGTGATTGCACAATTTGTGGGCGGATTATGTGCTCGATGATGATAGCGGTGTAGTGAGACGACGTGACAGTCTGGGTTTTAGTGTGTTGTTATTTTCAGCATTGATATTATTTGTGCCTAGTTATTTCTTACTATTGTGCAAGCTGATTATTTAAGTTCATTATTGTTCCTTAATTCTTATGCACACTGTTTTGATCTTAATATTCATGCTTGATTTCTAGGCTCATAATATTTGATCTAAAACCCTGATTTGGTAAGATAGGACTGTCACGTTAGTCGAGGATCTTTGATCACCCTTTAGCGTTGGAGGGCTGTCTATTGCAGCAACCCGCTATTTTGAGAGCAATATTTTAATATAATCAATCATGTTTATTTGTTTAATCTGCCTTATTCATCTACCTGCCATGTTTAATTTGCAAATGGATTTGAGTAGCTATATTACATGTTTTCATGTCCTGGAATTGCTACTGTTCATTGCTGTTATACTTACATATGGCATTTATCTGAGTTATATGCTTGTTTTATTCGGAATTAGTATATTTAATCTATTTAAATATGTAGAAAGCATGTCACTTATTCCTATAAATTTACAACAATCCAGAAAACCAATTCGTATAATGGCCTCCAGTTCTGATGTCATTAAGCCTGAAGCGTTCGACGGCGCAAGCTTTAAACGCTGGCAGATTAAGACTCGCATGTGGCTCACTGACCTAAAATTATTTTGGGTAGTGACGTCGGCTGTTCCCCAGGCTGCATCAGATGATTCTGATGATGCAGCGAAGGCTGCCGCACTAGCGGAGAAAGCCAAGTGGGACGAAGCCAATGAGGCATGTTTGTCTCGTCTGCTGAACGTCTTGTCGAACCGCTTATTTGACGTGTACTCTCGTTTTACCTCCGCCAAGGGTCTATGGACTGAACTTGAGAATGAGTTCTCTGAAGTTGACAATGGCAATGAGTCATTCACAACGGAAAACTACCTCAACTATAAAATGGTTGAGGGAAGGTCTGTTATGGAGCAGCTACAGGAGATTCAACTCCTTGTTAGGGACTTGGTCCAATATGGCTGCGTCCTACCAGACAGTTTTCAGGTGAATGCAATACTGGCAAAGCTCCCGCCTTCTTGGCGAGACTTTGTGACTTCACGCCGCCACATGAAGAAGCAATTGACTCTCACTGAGTTGTCAGCTGCGATTAATGTGGAAGAGCGTGCAAGGTCCAGTAACAAGCCATCCCAGCAACTCCAGGCTCACGTTGTTGAGAAGGGTGGAGATAGAAAATTCCAGAAGAAGAAGAACTCTCCACAGAAGAATATGAACCAACCTAAGTCCAAAAAGATGAAGAAGAAAAAGGAGGACTTTATCTGCTACGTTTGTGGTGTCTCCGGGCATACAGCTCGGAGATGCAAACTTAGGAAGGGAAAAGGTCCTCCACCTCAGCGCAAAGAAGGGAACGTGGTGGTTAACTCCACCCCAGGGTATGCACTTCAGGCCTTTATGGCAAGTCCATCAGATGACTGGTGGATGGATTCTGGTGCTACTGTTCATATTTGTGCTGATCGATCCATGTTCTCTTCATTCCAGGGATACAACAGCGCACCAGTCTTGATGGGAAATGGTGTTCCGGCAGCAGTTCGAGGTACTGGACAGGTCTACCTGAAGTTAACTTCAGGAAAGACGTTCGTGCTGAAGGACGTACTCTATGTGCCATCGATGAGCCGGAACCTCATTTCAGTGTCGCTGCTATGTCGACAGGGTCTCAAATTAGTGTTTGAGTCTAATAAAGTGGTCCTGTCTAAGTTTGGTACTTTTGTTGGAAAGTCATATGAGTCAGGCGGTTTGTTCCGTCTTTCTGTTTTGAACAATCATTCTTCTTACCATGTTAATGTGGTCTGTAATAACGATTCCATTAATAATATATGGCATTCCCGTTTGTGTCATGTGAATTTTGAGGCCATTAAGAGATTAAGTGACATGTCTTTAATTCCTGAATATAAACATGTTAAAGGTGTAAAATGTGGTATTTGTGTGCAAGCTAAGCAGCCAAGAAAACCGTTTCATACGGTTGAAGGCAGAAGTACCACTCCTTTAGAACTAATTCACTCAGATATCTGTGAGATGAATGGTATAATCACAAAAGGCGGTAAAAGATACTTTCTTACCTTGATAGATGATGCTACTAGGTTCTGTTAATCTGTTATATTTACTTACTCAGAACTAAAGATGAGGCACTAGAACACTTTAAGATCTATAAGACTGAAGTTGAAAACCAGTTAGACAAGAAAATTAAAAGGCTACGGTCTGATAGAGGAGGTGAATACCTTTCCAACCTTTTTGATGAGTACTGCAAAGAGTGTGGAATCATTCATGAAACCACCGCTCCATATTCACCTCAGTCAAATGGGGTAGCTGAAAGGAAGAACCGAACGGTGTGTGACTTAGCTAATGCTTTGTTGCAAAGTTCGGGGATGCCTGACATATGGTGGGGCGAGGCAGTACTCACAGTATGCTATGTCCTGAACAGGGTGCCGCCTCGCAACCGTGAGGCCACACCCTATGAAGGATTTAAAGGAAGGAAGCCAGATCTTTCGCATCTTCGAACTTGGGGCTGCCTTGCAAAGGTGAATGTCCCGTTGCCGAAGAAGAGAAAGTTAGGCCCTAAGACCGTAGACTGTGTCTTCCTGGGTTATGCACATAACAGTGCAGCTTATAGATTTCTAGTGGTCCATTCCGAGACAAGCGAAGTTGCTATAAATGTAATAATGGAGTCTCGGGATGTGACATTCTTTGAGAGCATCTTCCCTATGCGGGATAAGGAAGTAGTAGCCCCAGATGGTCCATCTCGGACATATTCTCTGCCCTCGAGTGTCCATGACCAGACTCCAGATTTGGAGTTAAGGAGGAGTAAGAGACAAAGGACTGAAAAGTCTCTGGGTGATGATTATATTATTTATCTAGTGGATGAAGAACCACGCTCCCTCACAGAGGCATATACATCTCCGGATGCAGAGTACTGGAGGGAGGCTGTCCGTAGCGAGATGGATTCAATCATCTCGAACGGAACTTGGGAGATAACTGATCTCCCAGCTGGTTGCAAGCCTGTGGGCTGTAAATGGATCTTTAGGAGGAAGAGGAGACCTGATGGTACTATTGAAAAGTACAAGGCCCGTCTTGTGGCTAAGGGTTTTACTCAAAAGAAAGAGGAGGATTATTTTGATACTTATTCTCCGGTGGCTCGATTGCCCACAATCCGTGTGCTTTTAGCGCTGGCGGCTGCTTATAAACTTCTTGTCCATCAAATGGACGTAAAGACAACATTCCTAAATGGAGAGCTGGAAGAGGAAATTTATATGCAGCAACCAGAAGGATTTGTGGTTAAAGGACAAGAGAGCAAAGTGTGTCGCTTGATTAAATCCTTATACGGTCTTAAACAAGCTCCCAGACAATGGCATGAGAAGTTTAATAATACTCTGACTACTGCCGGGTTTTGTGTAAACGAAGCCGACAAGTGTGTGTATTATCGCTTCTCTGGGGGCAAAGGTGTCATCATGTGTTTATACGTTGATGACATATTGATATTTGGGACCGACTTGGAGGCTATCATGGAGACAAAATTATTCCTCTCCAAGAACTTTGATATGAAGGACTTGGGTGAAGCTGATGTTATACTGAACATCAAGCTGATAAAGGGTGAGGATGGGATTACTTTGTCACAATCCCATTATGTGGAAAAGGTCCTGACTCGCTTTGGACATATGGACTGTAAACCAGTCACCACGCCCTATGATCCATCCTACACGCTCAGTAAATATGAAGGCGAGCCTGTGAACCAGCTACTATATTCGCAGATCATCGGATCTCTCATGTACCTGAGCAGTGCAACTAGACCAGATATCTCATATGCAGTATGCAGACTGGCTCGTTATTCGGCCAGTCCAGGAGATAGACACTGGGTAGCCTTGTACAGAGTGCTTCGGTATTTGAAGGGAGCGATGAATCTTGGTATTAAATATACCGGATTTCCGTCAGTACTTGAAGGATTCAGTGATGCAAACTGGATCTCTGACTCAGATCAAATGAAGTCTACAAGTGGCTATGTGTTCACTTTAGCTGGTGGGGCCGTGTCATGGAGATCGTCTAAACAATCAGTGTCGACACGTTCCACCAAGGAGGCTGAATTAGTTGCACTTGATTCAGCAGCATTGGAGGCTGAATGGTTGAGAGACCTGTTGTCAGACCTTCCAATGCTAGCAAAGCCGATACCGGCTGTCCTAGTATACTGTGACAACACTTCTGTGTTGCTAAAAGTGAACAGTAGAAAGGACAACCAAAAATCCTCGAGGCATATCAGAAGACGACTTGATTCATGTCGGCATGCTAGAGAGACGGGTGTAATAACCGTAGATTACATCAAGTCTGAAAGGAACCTTGCTGATCCTTTCACCAAAGGGCTGGCTCAAAAGCCAATCCAAGCAGCGTGCATGGGAATGGGACTCGTACCCTGTTAGCGGTTTCAACTGCGGATAACTGTCCCGTGTGACCGGAGATCCCGAGATCCAGGCTCCAGGAAACGAAGCACTGTGAAACCAAGAGCACAAAAGATAAAGAGTCTCATGAGCTGCTGTGCTCTGTCTGTATGGCAGGTTGAGCGATATGCTCTTAATGAAGTCAATGCTATAAGCAGGGAAATTGTCCTACAGAATTTCCTTAATGATTTCACCTATATGAGTTGACTGTGGGGTCGCAGTCCAGGAGAGAATGGGGTTTTCTCTCTAGTGAGCTCATGAATAGATACTAAAGGGCATGACCGTAACGCCCTGCCCCGTAAGAGAAGCAGATAATCTGCCTAGTACTATGTGCCTTTTGTGCGAAGATTCTCACACTAGGGTTTGTGGATCAAGGCGTAGTCCTCCGCTTACTCGTGCAGGGTTGGAACACACTGGGATAGGCTTTGGTTCAAACCTAACAAGTACCTCTGCCGAAAAGTAGTATATAAACAGTACGGGAGCTCATTGACATTGATCAGAAAATAAGAGTGAAAATGGTGGGGATTGCTGTTCATTTATGAGAGATTTTCCCTTTTATTTTCATATTGGGAAATTAAAAAAAAATGAAAAAAGGCCAGCAGAGCTGGGCCGCTGGCAGGCCGCTGCCGAGCAGCCCAGCCGGCTGGCCGATCCCCATCGCGTGCATGCGCATGTATCGAACGACTGAGAGCAGGCTGGTAGAAGGAGTAGGGCATCGAGCGTGCGCAAGGCACGAGCGGAGGCGATTCGGAGAGGGCCGAGCGTCTGGGTGGCGGCGGCGTTCAATGGATTACGATCCGCGCGGCTCGTTCGTCCGGAATCTCGGTGAAATCCGTTTGCCTTCTCCCCTCTCAGCTCCTTAAATGGGAGTTCGATCCCCTGGCCGTTAATCATCTCTCTCAGCATACGCTCGTATCAGCCTTCTCTCCCAGTTCACTGCTCCAATCGAATCTCGATCGATTTGTTCGATCTTCTGTTGTGATTCTCGCTGGTGGTGATTGGAAGAGGGTAGAGGTGATCCCTGCGCTCGTGCAGCTTGGTCTGTGTGCGCTCAGTTGCATTACCAGTGCTCCTGTGTAGTGCTCTGTCGGCTCTGATTGTTGTCCACCGTGGCCTGGTGCTTGGGCTCCCTGCTACGCGGTGTTCCTCTTCTCGGGCCGGTGCCGAGGACGTCTCCCTCGGCTCCGGCAGCGGCTCCAGTATCTCCGTCAACCTCCCGCCGTGCAGGTCCGGACGTGGGCGGCGGAATTGGTTTTCTGGGACAGAACCTCGTGTTCGCTGAGCTGGTCTTCCCACGTAGACAATCTACGTGCTGTGAGTTACCCGTTGCCTCTATTTATTTATTGAATAATTTTGTGCTATCTGCTAGTATTATTTACTTGGGTGTGATTGCACAATTTGTGGGCGGATTATGTGCTCGATGATGATAGCGGTGTAGTGAGACGACGTGACAGTCTGGGTTTTAGTGTGTTGTTATTTTCAGCATTGATATTATTTGTGCCTAGTTATTTCTTACTATTGTGCAAGCTGATTATTTAAGTTCATTATTGTTCCTTAATTCTTATGCACACTGTTTTGATCTTAATATTCATGCTTGATTTCTAGGCTCATAATATTTGATCTAAAACCCTGATTTGGTAAGATAGGACTGTCACGTTAGTCGAGGATCTTTGATCACCCTTTAGCGTTGGAGGGCTGTCTATTGCAGCAACCCGCTATTTTGAGAGCAATATTTTAATATAATCAATCATGTTTATTTGTTTAATCTGCCTTATTCATCTACCTGCCATGTTTAATTTGCAAATGGATTTGAGTAGCTATATTACATGTTTTCATGTCCTGGAATTGCTACTGTTCATTGCTGTTATACTTACATATGGCATTTATCTGAGTTATATGCTTGTTTTATTCGGAATTAGTATATTTAATCTATTTAAATATGTAGAAAGCATGTCACTTATTCCTATAAATTTACAACAGAGACTAAAACAGAGACTAAACTGTTTTAGTCTCTAGTCCCTCAAAGGTTGACTAAAAGGGTCTAAACCATATTAATTTCACCCTTTATCCTTATTTATTTCAGTTGCACTAATTGCGAGAGAATGCTAAGGGGTATTTTGGTCTTCTTATGATTCATTTAATATGCTCTGAATATTTTTAGTCCCTATAACCAAACTGGGCAAGGACTAAACTTTAGTCCCTTAACTAAACTTTAGTCTCTGGACTAAAGGAACCAAATAGGCCCTTAGTGCAGCAAAGTGTTTTTCTACTAAATATCTGAGTTATAATTTGGCTATTTGTTCTCAGTTTGTTTTTTGGTGTTTGTGGCCTTAGTAAAGCATACTTGATTGTCCGATCTCCTCACACAGAGCTCTGCTAGGATATGGCAAATATATAAAAAGTGTTGGAATTTATCCTAAGATACTAGTGTGATGTTCCAACTCAATTTTACTTTCTTGCAGAAGGACCCAACCCCTTAAAAGGTGATTTGCTTGTCATTGGAGGCTCCATGCTTTATGCCATCAGCAACGTTACCGAGGTAAGAAACCACTAGACTTAACTCTCACTAATAACAATTCAATTCTCCTTCAGCATACTTTCATCTGGACTTGATCCTTGTTATCATATGGATGATTTGATCGTTGCCACTCTATTTCCATGTTTGTGAAATGAATATTTGTGTCCGTTGAGCTTCAAAACTGTTTCTGCAATTTTAACCCTCAAATGTCTCATTGTCTTGCCTAACATATAAATATATACCTGGAAACTTCAAGGGTTTATGTGTACAACATTTCAGGAGTACTTTGTCAAGAAAAGCAATAGGATTGAGGTGATGGCAATGCTAGGTGTTTTTGGAGCAATTATAAGTGGCATACAGATGTATCCTTCATCTTTTAAACCAATAGCTTAGCTTGATTCAATATTGAAAGCTTCTTTTTCTACTTTCTTATATTCATACTTACATAGTTGTTTCTTCTGCCACACTGCTACAGTTCACTGCAAACAAAAGAAATACTCCTAGTTAGCTATTGAGAGATTCAAGTACATAAAGTCATCAAAACTTGTGCTTGATGACTTGAACTAGCCAGATTTTTAGTAGTTCAGATTTCCGCTGATATGCAATCCAGCAGTGCAAACACTTGCTCATAACTGGTTCCACACGATCATCTTGATTGAACATGTGAAATGAGATTTCTCCCTTCTAAAATAAGCTCATAAGTATGATTGTAGGAACATGTGAAATGAGATTTCTTTACCTTACCCGAATGAAACAAGAATTCTTTTGACTTCACATTACCACATGTAATAGCAAGAAAATACAGTCCCTCGTTCTATTTCCTTGACAACAGTAAAGAAGTATACTTGAGCAAAAAGAGCTCAGATCGACTCACTGGACTGCTGGTGCGGTGAGTCTCCTCATATCTCTTTGCCTCAGGCAATAATTTTAGGTCAAGCATGTTCCATTAGATAGTCACCTTGCCAGTTATTTTTTTAAAATATTATGTTCTTTTATACCTTTCAGATTCTTCCCTTCATAGGGTTTGCATTGGCAATGTTCTTGTTCTACTCAACGGTACCAATTATTCTCAAGGTATACATCACTTTCTCTAGCGAGAAATTTCATGATTTTTCTAGAGAAAAAGATTACACAAGCGTGTGTTTGGTTGTTACAGATATGTGGCGCGACCATGCTTAATCTCTCACTCCTGACCTCAGACATGTGGGCTGTTCTAATCCGTATTTTCGCTTACAAAGAGAAGGTACAAGCACATGGATTCCTTTCTCTATTCGCTTAACGCGTTTGCCATTCATAAATTGCTCTGATGGAAGCAAACTCTGCGCATGCAGGTTGATTGGATGTACTTCGTTGCTTTTGCTGGAACAGCAACTGGCCTTGTAATCTACTCATACAGGTACTGTGCGTTTTCAGTTCTATTGGCCCTGAACATGGATTACTGCTCACAAATTCAAACTGCTACAAGCAGGGGCTCAAGGCAGATTTCTGAAGAGACAGCACAGGTTACACAGGCCATAGATGAGGAGGCTGCAACGGCAAACAGCGCAGCACAAGTTCCTGGTGTCGGAGATGATGGGCCAGCCTCCAACAAGGACTTCTCATTAGCTGCCACTGCCTCAAGGTAGTAGGCAACCGTCTGCCAAACAAGACTGCATGCAAGAACATGTATACAGTAGTGGTTGCCTGGTTGGTGTAACTTTTCGCGCCTGAAAACCGTCGAATATATTTTATTTCCGATGTTCAGACTCCATCGGAAGTAGGTTGTTTTCACAGACCGAAAATATGGTAGCCGTATAACAACCTTCAAAAATAAACCTAACACGCTTAGTTTTGGTGACTGCAACAAGCCATCGAAAATAAGACCTATTGTTTTTGGTGGCTGGTGCTCGCCACAAAAAATACGTCGAAAAAGTCATTCCCATAATCCATAATTCTCTTATATTCTCTTGTATATCCATATAAAAATCACACATCATTCAACATCACACAGACATATTCATGTCATCCAATATTCATCACACGCTGTTCGTCCATCATATTCAGATAAGCAAGTCTATTGCTATCATCCATTCAACGGCACATTCAACTTCATTCAACCGTTACATTAAAATGATCAAGTCTCATCCACAAAGACAACGACAAATAAAATCTAGGGAAAAAATTAAGTCTCACGAAAACTATGGGTGTGAAGTTGTAAACTATGGGTGAAGTTGTGTTCGCTACCTTTCCTTAAAAAAATTGTGTTCGCTACCTTCAAAAACGAATATGTTATTCATAAAGTCAGTACCTCATTCATCATATAATAAAGAGTAGAGTAAAGTCCACCGTTAGACAACAAATCATTGGTTGTAGCATTATAAGTAATGAAATAAATATAGTTTGTTGTGAACTGGTTGTAGCATTATAAGTAACGAAATAAATAGAGTTATTGTGAACTAACAAATTAACATCATCTCTAGATGTTGCATCTACTGTTGGAGGAGTTTGATATATGCTTATCATATTTACTTCTCATCCTTAGAATATACAATCTAAAATAGATTAAATAGACGAAATTAAGTATGTTCAGCTAAAACATAATAAATATAGTTACTGAAAGAACCTTGGAGGTACTAGAAGGACCTTGATGTCGAGGCTAGAAGGGAGGGGGTAAATAAGCAATTATAAAAACTTTAACTAAAAAAACTTAGCTTAGAAGGTGTTTGGTTTCCAGAGACTAATTTTTAGTCCCTTCATTTTATTTCATTTTAGTTTCTAAATTATGAAATACATAAACTAAAACTCTATTTTAATCAAATACAGAAACCAAACACCCTCTTGACCCCTTGATTCTAGTCAAATTGTAGCAGCGGATTAATGTCCTTATCCGATAAGTATATGTACTTCACAAACAATTGTACCAAATAGAATATAAGAAATATAAGTAATGTAAATAAGGGATAAGACACGCGATTTACGGAAAAACCTCAAATACTTCCCTATTCCACGATATTGCTATTCCACGACATTGAGATAACCAACCTGTTAGGAGTCCTTTTCAACTCCCTCCTGCTCAAGTTTAAGAACTATTATGATAAACCAAGTCTTCCACTATATCGTGTTACTTTACAACAAACTAACAATTCGTCAAATTTAGTGAGATGACCTCATTCCTCGTATTAGTATTAATTAACTACGAGAAATAAAGTGATGATTAATCAAATTATTTCATTTCACAAACCAAACAAAAAAGTGAGAAGAAAGAAGATGGTAGACTAGTTTATTCCTCAAACCAAACACTAGACACCATAGGTGCGTCATGTGAGTGCGCACATAAGAGCTTACAGATTACACCAAGTCATGCAGTCTCAGCATCGCTTATGCCTTGAGGCCGCCAATAACTGTGAAGGTTTAATCATAGCACCCAACACAAAGTAGCGCACCCATCGTTCCATACTAGGCTACTAGCAGTTGGCATGCACTGATGACGTGAAAACAAGTGATCGTTGCTTAAACACACAATTACACGTTTTTTTTTTGGCGTGTAGGAATGATACTCAAAAATAAAAAGGTGTCAAATTGGCATCTGAGCAACAACTCACAAGTTTGGAAACAAGAGATGTATGTCACTTGTTAGAACTGCCAAAGGAATCAAGAGCTTTCACTCCCAGCTGAAGCATCCTCCGAAAGTTTCTGGGCTTCCAAAAGCTTCATTTGCCGCTCAGCATGCTGTAGCTCACACAGTCTAATGCCTGCGATAGTGTCCAGCATGGTTCCTGTGGTGACAACGAAGGCCGCGGGAGCCAAGGATTTCTTCTTTATGACCACAGGAATAACAGCAAGAGCGCTTACAGCAGAGAAGAAGAAGCAAGTTCCTAGAGCACTGCAGCGGACATGAGAACAATGTTTTGAGGCTGGAGAGAACAAATTAGAATTATAGTATCATTCTCACAAGACGTGAAATAAATCACTCTCAAATTCAACAACAATCACAAAGCCAGTTATTGAGACCCAAAATAACACTAGAAGTATATCGGATGTCTCCGAAGAGACTTTAACCTAGCAGTTTATATACATCTACAATGTGATTCCGGAAAGAAAAATTCAAGGATCAATTGAATCGTGTCACTTCTTCTTGAGATTGCAATAATGAGCTTGCAGAGAGCCAGAGATTGCCTTGCCCAATTAGAGTTTGTTTGCTTCGGTTGATTAACATTCTTCTGATTTACTCGGCACAACTAGTTCAGTGAAACTGGGATCAAACTCAAGAGATTCATCAGTTAAATTTGCTGTTGGGCATGGATTTCATGTCTCAGAGATTATAAAACTACATTGCAATGCCAGGTGTTATCTCAAACCTAAAAGATGGTAAGCAAGTTTTTTATTTTTTACATGGGGACTGTAATTATATCAACCCCATTATCACACACACATCATAGATGGTTATGACAGCACCGCAGCGAGGCGAGTTGCCAACCGAGCGTCTGGACACCTAGGCAACCGCCTAAGCGTCTGTTTATCCAGCAGCAAGTATGCAAAATATATATAAAAAACTAGCAAATAAAATACAGGTCCCGTAAGTAGCAAACATCCATGGCCAAGCGCGGGTGACGCAGGAGCACACAACGTGGGCAGCTAGGCATGGGCAGCGTGCCGCACATGCAACATGGGCGGCCGGTGCGGCGCTAGCGACAGCAGCAACAGGGGAAAGAAGAGGAAACTAGGAGCATAGGGCACAAGGAGGCCCACTTCAGCAGCTAGGCGCTGGTGTGGCCTGAGAGGCCGCCTAGTCACCATGGCGTGGTCTAAGGCAACCAGACGCCCGCCTAATTGAGTTCAGGCGAGGCAACAGGGCAATGGCGACTACCTAGGCGTCGCCGTGATAACTACCCCCCCCCCCCCCCATAATATGTAGTACAGTTCCATAAGTAATGTTTGTCTTGCTAATGCTACCTGTTATGGACTTAGGGCCTGTTTGGTTCAGCTTTTCTGAGAATCTGGCTGTGGGAAGAATCTGAGTATCGTAGGGATTACGTGCGGAGGAAGATATAGTGGTCCAAATGGTTCAAGATCTAGAAAATGATGGATTCCTACTATTGTGACGACTCGACCGATTCTGTGTTCATGTTGATTTTGAGCGGTTTTTACTAAAGCGATTCTTATAGAAGCGGACTGAAAAGCTGGGGTGTTTGGCAGTCCGCAACAGCTTTTGGTGGCTAAAAGCTGGAAAAAACCCAAACAAACAGGGCCTTAAATGTGCACAAGCGGTGTATAGCTTGCCACATAGGAAAGGCTCTTTAAGGAGGGGAAAACATATCTAGTTATTTAGTTTGTAAACCCAGTCTTATCTCTAGGTTGTTAGCAGACCAATCTTATCTTTAGGCTGATATCTATTCAGTACTTGTGTGACCAATCTCTATTCAAGGGAAGATGCCCACTGCCATTCAAAAAAGGTGATAAACAAAAAAAAATCTTATTCATGGTCTAATCTCTCCACCGAGCCATCTCGTGATGGCGTGTACCCCACTATGATATAAGGAGCATGTTGCCAATTGATTATTAGATAACCATGCAACGCGAAAGGGTCTCTAGCTGAGTTAGTTAAATGGCCCGAGTAGCACAAAACAGGGAGCTATGCAACGACAAATTCCACACATAGTAAACAACACGATGAAAATATAGAACTGAACTTAAATGTAATGCAGTTTCCAACTGAACTTAGATAAGCATGACTTAGTAAAGAATGACTGAATTTGCAGGCTGAACTTAGATAAGCATGCCTTAGTAAAGAATGACTAAACCAGTTGCCTCAAATCAAATTGAGATCCAGCCTGAAGACCTCGTATTGTAAGTAAACTGTTGAACAGACTTTTACTACGTAAACGATGGTGAATTTATCAGTACTTAACAACCAGTAGAACTTCTGAAAGGCTTACGAAACTTAAAAGTAGAGAAATGAAGATGAACTGTATTCCTATTGTAACCAAACAACACTGAGGAACTCGTGTTGCCCAGAATACAGCCCCTTTTTTCTTTCAGAAAATAAGATATCACAACTCTTATTACTCCAATTCAATATTTTTTCCTTGAAATCATCTATAAAACCTGAAAGGCACACATTCCCCATTTCTGATATCAGCCTCAGTTTCATCCTTAGGAATGTGTTAAACATGTGACTGTTTTGTTGATTACAAGTTCTGTTTCAGGGGCAGGCGCTTAGCTCTTCTGCAGACTCACACTATTGCGAAGCATCTGAAATTTCTTTTACCAGACAATGTTAGATCAAACCTCTTACAATGTTTTTGATTTGATGAGCATGGCCCTATAAACCTGTGATAAGCAACATGTTTTTTCCTTAAAAAATCTGTTACTACCAGCAAGCTAGAAACATATGCATCTCATTTCACACAACGACAAACACTTTCTAGTTTTCCACTGAGGATTGTGACACTGCTTTGCACCCTGCATCTTTGTAAAAAAAAATAGTATATCTGTAATGGTAACTCAAAAGTAGATTTAGCCCAATAAATCCCCTCTCAGCTAGTCAGCTCACAAGGCATTTGACAGAACGAAATGTCTTTCACACTGTGAGATTGAGGATTTGAGGTGCACAGACAAATTTGGCTATACCTTTGTAAAAACACATATTTCTGGAGGCATGACTGCAAAGGACCGTCAGTTTTTTTTTTCTCAGTAACGCAGCACAGTGCACAAGACTGGATCTATCAGTACAAGCAAGCTATGAGATCGTAGCAAACATTTCGAACAGAAGCCATCGCTCGCAGCACCATATGATGTGTACGGATCCAAGTTATCGCCTCACAACAATTAGCGTCCTAATAAGCAAGACAGTCGATGCAAAGCACAGATAAATCTCGGTCATGCACCTACTACCAACAGGGGAGGGTAATCGTCAAATCGACATGGGTTCCTAGCTTTGCAAGTATCGGCAGTTCGGCACAGAAAGAGGGACCTAGATATTGTCACAACCCTTGGCCGACGCGGCGTCGTCGGCGTGAGCTCGTGAACAACTCAGGCGATCGCCGGGTACCGAACAACCAGCTGGTTGGTTCACTTGTGGTTTCTATTCTCTTTCTTCGATGCCCTCTGTCTTGACGTAGCTGCTGCTTTTGTACATCTCGATTTGGGCCGTGTAGTGGGCTGCGATGGCACCACTTCAGACAAGTGGGTCGGATGTTACAGATATCTAATCCATGAATAAGAGAGGGAGAGAGCGGGGAGATCACTGACTTGCCCACTGTACAATCCTCCAGCTGCTTCTCGCCGCCGCCGACCCGGTCCATCTCCGCAAAGCCTCCTTCCAGCGGCGCAGTGGATTACCTACCAATATGACGAGGTAGGGCGACTGGCCTAGTTAATGGCGGCCGCGATCCTGCCCACGGTTGGTTTTGGTGGGACCATCGGTAAACCAGTGAAAACCGATAAAAATCAACCGGTTTGGCAAATCAGTTTGAATTTGTACTGGTGAAACCAATCGATTTTCGCTATTTTTTACAGAAAAAACGAAAATTTTTAACAGGATCCATTCGTAATTTGCTCAATTCATATTACACAGTAAATAACACGATATATGTTCACCAAAATAACATATAACATACATATGCAACCACAAATTCCATTTCTCATGCAACAAACAACCAACGAACTTCACAATACTCAAATACAAGTTTTTTAATAGCTCTCCAACGAGACAACGACACATAGGTCGACTTATTTCTCAATACTAACATGTTCAGCTCGAGCCATAGTGATAATACTTAGGCATGTTGAAAGGATCGTGATATTGTTTCAATCTGTCATAGTGATGGTGATAGATCTATACAAAAGATATGAGATACATTTGTCGGCGTTTTGACCCCGAGGGTCCCTGGACCGACGAGTAAATTGTCGCTGCGTGTCCCAGCCCAGATGGGTCAGCGCGAGACGGAACACAAGGGGGAAAACAGTAAGGGGAAACAGCGGCCTCGTGTTGTCCTGCGCCCAGGGCGGATGCGCTTGCAGTAGGGGGTTACAAGCGTTCGCGTGAGAGAAAGAGAGAGCGTGAGCCTGTGCGTCAGCCCGTCCTCCCGTGCGGCCACTGAAAGGGAATTAGGCTTACACCTATTTTCTAATTGATTTTGGTGGTTGAATTGCCCAACACAAATAATTGGACTAACTAGTTTGCTCTAGATTATATGTTCTACAGGTGCCAAATGTTCATATACAACTATACTAAATCGACTGTCCGGAATACCGTAGATTATTCCGGACAGGAGAAGCTTTTTTGGAAAAACAGGCCAAGCGCGGACCGTCCAGGCCCTTGAGGCGGACCGTCCGCAGCACCAGGATGACCTTCGGACAGAACCAATGCAAACATCCAAGTCTGCACTACGGACCGTCCGGAGGAAAAGCAAGGACCGTCCGAGACGCTGCGCGGACCGTCCGGCCTCAGGCGCGGACCGTCCGATAGGTGAGGAACCGAAAAACCCGAAGGTGACGGGTTCGGAAAATGAATTATAGCGTCCTCGCGGACCGTCCGGGGTGCACGACCGGATCATCCGCGACTGGCTTTATCTGACATCTGACGACGCATTAAATGCAATATAACCGTTACTGCTGACCGTTGCGTTTTCAGCCGTTGATCTACAGGCGCGGACCGTCCGGACCAGGCGGGCGGACCGTCCGCGGTCAGCAGAATGGAGCAACGGCTAGGAAGTGGTTGGTGGCTATAAATACAACCCCAACCACCTCCATTCACTTCACCCAAGCATTCCAACCTTCAACATTCAATACAAGAGCTAGCAATCCATTCCAAGACACATTCAAAGCCTCCATCTCTCCAAGTTTCACAATTGAGAAAAGAGATCATTAGTGATTAGTGACTTGAGAGAGAAAGTGATCTGTGTGTTATTTGTCGCTCTTGTCGCTTGGCTTTTGCAATCGTGCTTTCTTTGATTCTTTCTTGCAATCAAACTCACTTGTAATTGAGGCAAGAGACACCAATCTTGTGGTGGTCCTTGTGGGAACTTTGTGTTCTAAGTGATTGAGAAGAAAAGCTCACTCGGTCCGAGGGACCGTTTGAGAGAGGGAAAGGGTTGAAAGAGACCCGGTCTTTGTGACCACCTCAACGGGGAGTAGGTTTGCGAGAACCGAACCTCGGTAAAACAAATCCGCGTGTCACACTCCCTATTCGCTTGCGATTTGTTTTGCGCCCTCTCTCGTGGACTCGATTATATTTCTAACGCTAACCCGGCTTGTAGTTGTGATTATTTTTGAGAATTTCAGTTTCGCCCTATTCACCCCCCCTCTAGGCGACTTTCAATTGGTATCGGAGCCCGGTGCTTCATTAGAGCCTCACCGCTCGAAGTGATGTCGGGAGATCACGCCAAGAAGGAGATGGAGACCGGCAAAAAGGCCACTACAAGCAACGAGAAAGCTCTATCGGGAGAGTCCCGCAACAAGGAAAAGAAGAAGGAGAAGAAGAAGGAAAAGAAGACTTCTTCCCACAAGTCGCATCGAAGTGGCGACAAAATAAAGAAGATGAGGAAGGTGGTCTACTACGAGACCGACACTTCATCACCTTCTACCTCCGGCTCCGACGCGCCCTCCATAACTTCTAAGCGCCATGAGCGCAAGAAGTTTAGTAAGATCCCCTTACATTATCCTCGTACTTCTAGACATGCTCCATTACTTTCCGTTCCATTAGGCAAACCGCCAACCTTTGACAGTGAAGATTATGCTAGGTGGAGTGATTTAATGAAATTTCATCTAACCTCACTCCACAAAAGTATATGGAATGTTGTTGAGTTTGGAGCACAGGTACCATCCGTAGGGGATGAGGATTATGATGAGGACGAGGTGGCCCAAATCGAGCACTTCAACTCCCAAGCCACAACCATACTCCTCGCCTCTCTAAGTAGGGAGGAGTACAACAAGGTGCAAGGACTAAAAAGCGCCAAGGAAGTTTGGGACGTACTCAAGACGGCGCATGAGGGTGATGAACTCACCAAGATCACCAAGCGGGAAACGATCGAGGGGGAGCTCGGTCGCTTCCGTCTTCGCCAAGGGGAGGAGCCACAAGATATGTACAACCGGCTCAAGACCTTGGTGAATCAAGTGCGCAACCTCGGGAGCAAAAAGTGGGATGACCACGAGGTGGTTAAGGTTATTCTAAGATCTCTTATTTTCCTTAACCCTACTCAAGTACAATTAATTCGTGGTAATCCAAGATATACACTAATGACTCCCGAGGAAGTAATCGGGAATTTTGTGAGCTTTGAATTTATGATCAAGGGCTCACGAAAGATCAACGAGCTTGATGGCCCCTCCACGTCCGAAGCACAACCAGTCGCATTCAAGGCAACGGAGGAGAAGAAGGAGGAGTCTACACCGAGTAGAACACCCATCGACGCCTCCAAGCTCGACAACGAGGAAATGACGCTCGTCATCAAGAGCTTCCGCCAAATCCTCAAACAAAGGAGGGGGAAGGACTACAAACCCCGCTCCAAGAAAGTGTGCTACAAATGTGGTAAGCCCGGTCATTTTATTGCAAAATGTCCCATATCTAGTGACAGTGACAGGGGCGACGACAAGAAGGGAAGAAGAAAGGAGAAAAAGAGGTACTACAAGAAGAAGGGCGGCGATGCCCATGTTTGTCGTGAGTGGGACTCCGACGAAAGCTCTAGCGACTCCTCCGACGACGAGGACGCCGCCAATATCGTCGTCACCAAGGGACTTCTCTTCCCCAACGTCGGCCACAAGTGCCTCATGGCAAAGGACGACAAAAAGAAGAAGGTTACATCAAAATCCTCCACTAGATATGAGTCCTCTAGTGATGATAATGCTAGTGATGAGGAAGATAATTTGCGTACCCTTTTTGCCAACTTAAACATGCAACAAAAGGAGAAATTAAATGAATTAATTAGTGCCATCCATGAGAAGGATGACCTCTTGGACTCCCAAGAGGACTTCATAATCAAGGAAAACAAAAAGCATGTTAAAGTTAAAAATGCTTATGCTCTAGAAGTTAAAAAATGTGAAAAATTATCTAGTGAGCTAAGCACTTGCCATGAGACCATTGACAACCTTAGAAATGAGAATGCTAATTTGTTGGCTAAGGTTGATTCAAATGTTTGTAATATTTCAATTCCAAATGATAATGATGAGCTGCTTGCTAAAATAGAAGAATTGAACATTTCTCTTGCTAGCCTTAGAGATGAAAATGAAAAATTACTTGCTAAGGCTAAAGATCTTGATGTTTGCAATGATACTATCTCCGATCTTAGAGACAAAAATGATATATTACGTTCTAAGATTGTTGAACTTAATTCTTGCAAACCCTCTACATCTATCGTTGAACATGTTACTATTTGCACTAGATGTAGAGATGTTAACATTGATGCTATTCATGATCACATGGCTTTAATTAAACAACAAAATGATCATATAGCAAAATTAGATGCTAAAATTGCCGAGCATGACTTAGAGAATGAAAAATTTAAATTTGCTAGAAGCATGCTCTATAGAGGGAGACGCCCTGGCATTAAGGATGGCATTGGCTTCCAATAGGGAGGCAATGTCAAAATTAATGCCCCTCCTAAGAAATTGTCCAACTTTGTTAAGGGCAAGGCTACCATGCCTCAAGATAACGAGGGATACATTTTGTACCCTGTCGGTTATCCTGAGAGCAAGATTAGGAGAATTCATTCTAGGAAGTCTCACTCTGGCCCTAATCATGCTTTTATGTATAAGGGTGAGACATCTAGTTCTAGGCAACAAACCCATGCTAAGTTGCCTAAGAAGAAAACTCCTAGTGCATCAAATGATCATAGCATTTCATTTAAAACTTTTGATGCATCTTATGTGTTAACTAACAAATCCGGCAAAGTAGTTGCCAAATACGTTGGGGGCAAGCACAAGGGGTCAAAGACTTGTGTTTGAGTACCCAAAGTTCTTGTATCTAATGCCAAAGGACCCAAAACCATTTGGGTACCTAAAGTCAAGAACTAAACTTATTTTGTAGGTTTATGCATCCGGAGGCTCAAGTTGGATCATCGATAGCGGGTGCACAAACCACATGACAGGGGAGAAGAAGATGTTCTCCTCCTATGAGAAAAACCAGGATCCCCAAAGAGCGATTACATTCGGGGATGGAAATCAAGGTTTGGTCAAAGGATTGGGTAAAATTGCTATATCTCCTGACCATTCCATTTTCAATGTTTTTCTTGTAGATTCTTTAGATTACAATTTGCTTTCCGTTTCTCAATTATGTCAAATGGGCTACAACTGTCTTTTTACTAATGTAGGTGTCACTGTCTTTAGAAGAAGTGATGATTCAATAGCATTTAAGGGAGTGTTAGAGGGTCAGCTATACTTAGTAGATTTTGATAGAGCTGAACTCGACACTTGCTTAATTGCTAAGACTAACATGGGCTGGCTTTGGCATCGCCGACTAGCACATGTTGGGATGAAGAATCTTCATAAGCTTCTAAAGGGAGAGCACATTTTAGGATTAACAAATGTTCATTTTGAGAAAGACAGGATTTGTAGTGCATGCCAAGCAGGGAAGCAAGTTGGTGCCCATCATCCACACAAGAACATCATGACGATCGACAGGCCACTGGAGCTCCTACACATGGACCTATTCGGCCCGATTGCTTACATAAGCATCGGCGGGAGTAAGTACTGTCTAGTTATTGTGGATGATTATTCTCGCTTCACTTGGGTGTTCTTTTTGCAGGAAAAATCTCATACACAAGAGACCTTAAAGGGATTCTTGAGACGGACTCAAAATGAGTTCAGCTTGAGGATCAAGAAAATTAGAAGCGACAACGGGACGGAGTTCAAGAACTCTCAAATTGAAGGCTTCCTTGAGGAGGAGGGCATCAAGCATGAGTTCTCTTCTCCCTACACCCCTCAACAAAATGGTGTAGTGGAGAGGAAGAATAGAACTCTATTGGACATGGCAAGAACCATGCTTGATGATTCAAGACTTCGGATCGGTTTTGGGCCGAGGCGGTCAACACCGCTTGCTACGCCATCAACCGGTTGTATCTACACCGAATCCTCAAGAAGACATCATATGAACTCCTTACCGGTAAAAAGCCCAATATTTCATATTTTAGAGTGTTTGGTAGCAAATGCTTTATTCTTGTTAAAAGAGGTAGAAAATCTAAATTTGCTCCTAAGACTGTAGAAGGCTTTTTACTACGATATGATTCAAACACAAGGGCATATAGAGTCTTTAACAAGTCCTCCGGACAAGTTGAAGTTTCTTGTGACGTTGTGTTTGATGAGACTAACGGCTCTCAAGTAGAGCAAGTTGATCTTGATGAGATAGATATTGAAGAGGCTCCATGCATCGCACTAAGGAACATGTCCATTGGGGATGTGTGTCCTAAGGAATCCGAAGAGCCTCCAAGTGCACAAGATCAATCATCCTCCTCCACGCAAGCATCTCCACCAACTCAAAATGAGGATGAGGCTCAAGTTGATGAAGAAGAAGGTCAAGCAAATGAGCCACCTCAAGATGACGACAATGATCAAGGGGGAGATGCAAATAATCAAGACAAGGAGAATGAAGAATCAAGACTGCCACACCCAAGAGTCCACCAAGCAATCCAACGAGATCACCCCGTCGACACCATCCTAGGCGACATTCATAAGGGGGTAACTACTAGATCTCGTGTTGCACATTTCTGTGAGCATTACTCTTTTGTTTCCTCTATTGAGCCACACAGGGTAGAGGAAGCACTACAAGATTCGGATTGGGTGGTGGCGATGCAAGAGGAGCTCAACAACATCACTAGGAATGAGGTATGGCATTTAGTTCCACGTCCTAACCAAAATGTTGTAGGAACCAAATGGGTGTTCCGCAACAAGCAAGATGAGCATGGTGTGGTGACAAGGAACAAAGCTCGACTTGTGGCCAAAGGATACTCCCAAGTCGAAGGTTTGGATTTCGGTGAAACCTATGCACCCGTAGCTAGGCTTGAATCAATTCGTATATTATTGGCCTATGCTACTTACCATGGCTTCAAGCTTTATCAAATGGACGTGAAGAGTGCCTTCCTCAATGGACCAATCAAGGAAGAGGTCTATGTTGAGCTACCTCCCGACTTTGAAGATAGTGAGTACCCTAACCATGTTTATAAACTCTCTAAAGCGCTTTATGGGCTCAAGCAAGCCCCAAGAGCATGGTATGAATGCCTTAGAGATTTCCTTATCACTAATGGATTCAAAGTCGAAAAAGCCGATCCTACACTCTTCACTAAAACTCTTGAAAATGACTTGTTTGTATGCCAAATTTATGTTGATGATATTATATTTGGGTCTACTAACGAGTCTACATGTGAAGAATTTAGTAGGATCATGACACAAAAGTTTGAGATGTCTATGATGGGGGAGTTGAAGTACTTCTTAGGATTTCAAGTGAAGCAACTCCAAGAGGGCACCTTCCTAAGCCAAACGAAGTATACTCAAGATATTCTAAACAAGTTTGGAATGAAGGATGCCAAACCCATCAAGACACCCATGGGAACCAACGGGCATCTCGACCTCGACAAAGGAGGTAAATCCGTCGATCAAAAGGTATACCGGTCGATGATAGGTTCTTTGCTATATTTATGTGCATCTCGACCGGATATTATGCTTTCCGTATGCATGTGTGCAAGATTCCAAGCCGACCCTAAGGAAGCTCACCTTACGACCGTAAAACGAATCTTGAGATATTTAGTTTATACTCCTAAGTTTGGGCTTTGGTATCCTCGGGGATCCACTTTTGATTTGATTGGTTATTCGGATGCCGATTGGGCGGGGTGTAAAATCAATAGAAAGAGCACATCGGGGACTTGCCAGTTCTTGGGAAGATCCTTGGTGTCTTGGGCTTCAAAGAAGCAAAATTCCGTAGCTCTTTCTACCGCCGAAGCCGAGTACATTGCCGCAGGCCATTGTTGCACGCAACTACTTTGGATGAGGCAAACCCTTTGGGACTACGGTTACAAATTAACCAAAGTTCCTCTTCTATGTGATAATGAGAGTGCAATCCGCATGGCGGATAATCCCGTTGAGCATAGTCGCACTAAACACATAGCCATTCGGTATCACTTTTTAAGGGATCACCAACAAAAGGGAGATATCGAGATTTCATATATTAACACTAAAGATCAATTAACCGATACCTTTACCAAGCCACTTGATGAACAAACTTTTAACAAACTTAGGCATGAGCTAAATATTCTTGATTCTAGGAACTTCTTTTGTTGATTTGCACACATAGCTCAATAATATACCTTTGATCATGTCTCCTTTATATGCCATGACTAATGTGTTTTCAAGTATATTTCAAAACAAGTCATAGGTGTATTGAAAGGGAATTAGAGTCTTCGGTGAAGACAAAGGCTTCCACTCCGTAACTCATCCTTCGCCGTCGCTCCAAGCAACTCTCCGTTTCGGTATAATCTTCACTCGTATTTTATTTACCAAAGGGGAGAAAATAGTTACAAGGGCTCTCATGACTCCGTTTTTGGCGATTCATGCCAAAGGGGAGAGAGTATAAGCCCAAAGCAAAAGGACCGCACCACCACCTAATTTTTAAAAACTAATGATTTTCAATTGGTAAATTTCAAATTGATATCTTATTGTGTTCAAAAGGGGGAGAAAGTAGTATTTTCAAAATCGATATCTTAAAACCCTCTTGAACACTAAGAGGAGAATTTCATCTAGGGGGAGTTTTGTTTAAGTCAAAGGAAAAGCATTTGAAACAGGGGAGAATTTCAAATCTTGAAAATGCTTCTCGAAATCTTACTCATTTACCTTTGACTATTTGCAAAAGGACTTTGAAAAGGATTTACAAAAGAATTTGCAAAAACAAATCAAGTGGTGCAAGCGTGGTCCAAAATATTAAAAATAAAGAAACAATCCATACAAGAATTTATATTGGCACAATTCTAAGTAACCTTTGCACTTACAATTATGCAAACTAGTTCAATTATGCACTTTTATATTTGCTTTGGTTTGTGTTGGCATCAATCACCAAAAAGGGGGAGATTGAAAGGGAATTAGGCTTACACCTATTTTCTAATTGATTTTGGTGGTTGAATTGCCCAACACAAATAATTGGACTAACTAGTTTGCTCTAGATTATATGTTCTACATGTGCCAAAGGTTCATCTACAACTATACTAAATCGACTGTCCAGAATACCATAGATTATTCCGGACAGGAGAAGCTTTTTTGGAAAAACAGGCCAAGCGCAGACCGTCCGGGCCCTTGAGGCGGACCGTCCGCAGCACCAGGATGACCCTCGGACAGAACCAATGCAAAAATCCAAGTCTGCACTACGGACCGTCCGGAGGAAAAGCAAGGACCGTCCGAGACCCTGCGCGGACCGTCCGGCCTCAGGCGTGGACCGTCCGATAGGTGAGGAACCGAAAAACCCGAAGGTGACGGGTTCGAAAAATGAATTATAGCGTCCTCGCGGACCGTCCGGGGTGCACGACCGGACCGTCCACGACTGGCTTTATCTGACATCTGACGACGCATTAAATGCAATATAGGCATTGATATAGCCGTTATTGCTCACCGTTGCGTTTTCAGCCGTTGATCTACAGGCGCGGACCGTCCGGACCAGGCGGGCGGACCGTCCGCGGTCAGCAGAATGGAGCAACGGCTAGGAAGTGGTTGGTGAGAGCACCTAGAGGGGGGGGGGGTGAATAGGTGATCCTGTAACACTTCAAAATCTTAAGCCACAAAACTTGGTTAATCGTTAGCACAATAATTTCCAAGTGGCTAGATCAGAATCCTCAACAAAACACAACAACCAACAAGGATCAATCACAGAGATGACACGGTGGTTATCCCGTGGTTCGGCCAAGACCAACGCTTGCCTACTCCACGTTGTGGCGTCCCAGCGGACGAGGGTTGCAATCAACCCCTCTCAAGCGGTCCAAAGACTCACTTGAATACCACGATGTTTTGCTTTGCTTATCTTTATCCCACTTGCGAGGAATCTCCACAAATTGGAGTCTCTCGCCCTTATACTTAAAGTTCACAAAGAAGCACGGAGTAAGGGAGGGAAGCAACACACACAAATCCACAGCAAAATGCGCACACACACGGCCACGAATCAAGCTCAAAAGACTATCTCAAAGTTCTCACTAGAACGGAGCTCGAATCACTGAGAATGACAAACGAATGCGCAAAGACTGAGTGTGGATGATCAAGAATGCTCTAAGGTTGCTTGGTGTATCCCTCCATGCGCCTAGGGGTTCCTTTTATAGCCCCAAGGCAGCTAGGAGCCGTTGAGAGCAAATCTGGAAGGCCATTCTTGCCTTCTGTCGTTTGGCGCACCGGACAGTCCGGTGCACACCGGACACTGTCCGGTGCCCGATTTCCTTCCTTAAATAGCGAAGCCGACCGTTGGCGGCCTTGGGGCCGTTGGCGCACCAGACATGTCCGGTGCACACCGGACAGTCCGGTGCCCCCTTTTAGCCGTTGGCTCGGCCACGTGTCCCGCGCAGATCGCGCGACCGACCGTTGGCTCACCGGACAGTCCGGTGCACACCGGACAGTCCGGTGAATTATAGCCGTACGTCGCCGGTAAATTCCCGAGAGCGGCTAGTTCACCCAAGTCAGTCTGGCGCACCGGACACTGTCCGGTGCACCACCGGACAGTCCGGTGCTCCCAGACTGGGCAGGTTCTTGGCTGCTCGAGCCAACTCATTTCCGATCCGATTTTTCCTGTTTCCAGCACTTAGACACAATACATTAGTCCAAAAAACAATGTACTAAGCCTGAGAAACGTACCTTTAACCTTGATTTGTACTTTGTCCATCCATGGGCATAGATTCACATTTAAGCACTTGTGTTGGCACTCAATCACCAAAATACTTAGAAATGGCCCAAGGGCATATTTCCCTTTCAGTTGGTGGCTATAAATACAACCCCAACCACCTCCATTCACTTCACCCAAGCATTCCAACCTTCAACATTCAATACAAGAGCTAGCAATCCATTCCAAGACACATTCAAAGCCTCCATCTCTCCAAGTTTCACAATTGAGAAAAGAGATCATTAGTGATTAGTGACTTGAGAGAGAAAGTGATCCGTGTGTTATTTGTCGCTCTTGTCGCTTGGCTTTTGCAATCGTGCTTTCTTTGATTCTTTCTTGCAATCAAACTCACTTGTAATTGAGGCAAGAGACACCAATCTTGTGGTGGTCCTTGTGGGAACTTTGTGTTCCAAGTGATTGAGAAGAAAAGCTCACTCGGTCCGAGGGACCGTTTGAGAGAGGGAAAGGGTTGAAAGAGACCCGATCTTTGTGACCACCTCAACGGGGAGTAGGTTTGCGAGAACCGAACCTCGGTAAAACAAATCCGCGTGTCACACTCCCTATTCGCTTGCGATTTGTTTTGCGCCCTCTCTCGCGGACTCGATTATATTTCTAACGCTAACCCGGCTTGTAGTTGTGATTATTTTTGAAAATTTCAGTTTCGCCCTATTCACCCCCCCTCTAGGCGACTTTCAGCCACCTTTTCGTACGAGAGCCCTGGACCTTCCTTTTATAGATGTAAGGAGAGGGCCCAGGTGTACAATGGGGGGTGTAGCAATGTGCTAACGTGTCTAGCAAAGGGGAGCCAGAGCCCTATGTACATGTCGCCGTGGCTGTCGGAGAGGTGTTGCTGCCCTGTTCATGTGATGTCGTGGCCGTCGGAGGAGCACTTGAGCCCTGTGGAAGCACAGCTGTCGGGGCTGTCGGATCCTTGCTGACGTCTCTTTGCTTCCATAGGGGGCTGAGAACCGTCGTCGTCATGGAGCACGCGGGGTGCCATCATTACTTGTTTTACTGGGGCGAGCCAGATGGGACGCCGGTCTTGTTCCCCGTAGCCTGAGCTGGCTAGGGGTAGGGTAATGATGCCCCCCCTGTGACGTGGTCGGTCTGAGTGTGACACCCCGTCCAATCCCTGGACCGGCGGTACTTACTCCTGGCAGCTCTCTAGGATCATATATTGTCCCCACAGACCAACACGAGTCTTTTGAGTGCACTTTGTCCTCACTCATGCGCACCCGAGAAAACTTCCCGGTCGGTCACCCATCCCAAATTGCTCCAAGCCAAGCACGCTTAACTTGGAGGTTCTTTCAAGATAGGCTTCCGAAAAAGAAGATGCACCTTGTTGGTATGATTACACTATTAATTCTATTAAGCATTGGGCCAGGACATTCCATCCCAGGGGCCAGGATATCACAATCCACCCCCCTTAGAAGACCGACGTCCTCGTCGGTCAACCCCAATCCAGGAACCTCCCCTCTTGGCCACGTCTGTATGTCTAGTGTCGTCATATGCCATTGCCATGTGACCACTCCGGGCCCACATGCGCCATGCGCCATATACCCGAACCCCCTAGCCCACACACGCCCGTGAAACCGCGAGGGTCGGCTCTGATACCACTTGTAACACCCCGTCCAATCCCTGGATCGATGGTACTTACTCCTGGCAGCTCTCTAGGATCATATATCATCCCCACAGACCAACACGAGTCTTTTGTGCGCACTTTGTCCTCACTCATGCGCACCCGAGAAAACTTCCCGGTCGGTCACCCATCCCAAATTGCTCCAAGCCAAGCACGCTTAACTTGGAGGTTCTTTCGAGATAGGCTTCCGAAAAAGAAGATGCACCTTGTTGGTATGATTACACTATTAATTCTATTAAGCATTGGGCCAGGACATCCCATCCCAGGGGCCAGGATATCACACCGAGCCCGAGGTCGGGCGAGGTGGTGGCTCCTCCGAGGTCGAGGCTGAGTCCGAGCCCTAGGGTCGGGCGAGGCGGAGACCGTCGTCCGAGGTCGAGGTGGAGTCCGAGCCCTGGGGTCGGGCGAGGCGGAGACCGTCTTCCGGGGTCGAGGTTGAGTCCGAGCCCTGGGGTCGGGCGAGGCGGAGACTGTCGTCCGAGGTCGAGGTTGAGTCCGAGCCCTGGGGTCGGGCGAGGCGGAGACCGTCTTCCGAGGTCGAGGTTGAGTCCGAGCCCTGGGGTCGGGCAAGGCGGAGACCGTCTTCCAAGGTCGAGGTTGAGTCCGAGCCCTGGGGTCGGGCGAGGCGGAGACCGTCTTCTGAGGTCGAGGTTGAGTCTGAGCCCTGGAGTCGGGCGAGGCAGAGCTT
This sequence comes from Zea mays, assembly GCF_902167145.1. Lineage (NCBI taxonomy): Eukaryota > Viridiplantae > Streptophyta > Magnoliopsida > Poales > Poaceae > Zea > Zea mays. Next base: position 199,177,894 of record NC_050097.1, on the reverse strand, counting down.
CCTATGGCGCCCGAGGCTGGACTTGGCTGCTGTCAGTCTCACCCTGACGGGTGGCACAGCAGTCGGAGCAGTGCAGTCGGCGCTGTTTTCCTGTCAGGTCAGTCAATGGAGGGGCGAAGTGACTGTGGTCACTTCGGCTCTATCGACTGAAGAGCGCGCGTCAGGATAAGGTGTCAGGCGATCCTTGCATTGAATGCTCTTGCGATACGGTCGGTTGGCGTGGCGATGTGGTCAAGGTTGCTTCTCCGTGAAGCCTGCCCGAGCTGGGCCTCGGGCGAGTCGAAGGTGTGCCCGTTGCTTGAGGGGACCCTCGGGCGAGACATGAATCCTCCTGGGTCGGCAATCTTTGCCCGAGGCTGGGCTCGAGCGAGGCGAGATCGTGTCCCTTGAGTGGACGAAGCCTTGACCGGAATCGCGCCCATCAGGCCTTTGCATCTTTGTGCTGATGGGGGTTACCAGCTGAGATTAGGAGTCTTGGGGGTACCCCTAATTATGGTCCCCGACAGTAGCCCCCGAGCCTCGAAGTGAGTGTTGGTACTCGCTTGGAGGCTTTTGTCGCACTTTTTTGCAAGGGGACTGGCATTTCTCGGTTGCATTTCGTTCCGGTGGGTGCGCGCGAGCGCACCCGCCGGGTGTAGCCCCTGAGGCCTCGAAGGAGTGGTTTGACTCCTTCGAGGTCTTAATGCCTTTCGTGATGCCTCGGCCGGTCTGGTTGTTCCCTCATACGAACTGGTCGTTGCCCGGGTGCATAGTCAGGTTCCAAGTTCTCGGGCTGGTATGTTGACGCTGTCAACGGTTTGGCCGGGGCCGGGTTTGCGAGAGCAGCCCCCGAGCCTCCGCACAGAGCGAGAGGACGGTCAAGTACTGACTCAGCTTTTATCATACGCCCCTTCGTCGCCTTTCCGCAAGGAGGGGGGAAGCGCCATGTTGCCCTCGGAGGGCACCGAACATGGTGTCTCCAGTGAGTTGCTAATGGGTGATCCGAGTGGACGCCCGTGCCCCGTTCGATAAGGGTCGGCTAGTGGCCCAGAGGCATGCTCCAAAAGTACCTGCAGGTGATTTGCCGGACCCGGTCCCGTTTGATAGGGTCCAAGGGCTCGATGCCTCCCTCTGATGGGATTCCGTTACAGAATCGCTCCTGCTGGTCTCAGAAATGTCCTAGGGTACCTCGGGAGCGTAGCCCGAGCCTCGGCCATGTATCGGACGTACCCAGAGTCATCCCTCGCTCTGCATGCTCTGAGGCGGCTGTCGAACCCTTCGGGGGCCAGCCTACGAACCCCTGATCAGTAGTGGGCGCGGAGCTCGAGTGGCCTGTGGCGGCCGTCGAACCCTTCCGAGGGGCCAGCCTTCGAACCTCTGATCAGTAGGAGGGCTCGGGGCCCGCTTCCTTCGCGGAGAAGGATCCCTTTCGGAGTATCTCCTTTCCCGGTCCCTGTAGCAAGAGAGAGAAAGGGGAAGAGGAAAATGATACAAAATTGAACGTCGTGGCGCACCTTTTTTGACGCGGTCATTATGGCGGAGGTGAAGCGTCGCCTGCTTCGCCTGCCAAAGGTGTCGCCTGCCCTACCGCAGAGTTATCGCGACGGGACGAGTGGTTGTCGGGGCAGCCGTTGTGCGTGCGCGAGCCGTTCGAGGAACGGAACACGGGCGCGTCGTCTTCACGCCGTGGGAGAGGGCTCTCCTGCTGCTCCAGGAGGGGACGTGAGCCTGCAGACGACTTGACCGCTGCTTCCGCCCGCCTGCCGCCGCCATGACTGTCGGCCCACTTTTGGCCATATCGACCGTCGCGCCTTCTCCCGCGACAGACTGACCCGTGGCCGATGCGCCTGGTTGGCACTGTTGGGCCATGCGCAGGGTCGCCTCGAGTCGCGGCTCCGGTTGTGCAGTCGAGAAGGCGCGGTATTGGCGCAAGTGGCGGTGCAGTTTCTCGCACGTAGTAACCGGCGCGCCGGTTACATGACGTGTGGGCCTGGGCCTCCATGCTGGACGCATCGAAGTCGAAAGGGTGCGCCCCCTTGGTGTGGTTGCATGCCGCCTGCATGGCGGTCCGCCCTTTCACCCGCTGGTTTGGGCGAAAGTGGAGGAGTGCTTGTAACCGCTGGGCAGTTACGCGCTCCGCACGCGACGGTTTGGCTCTTTCTGTCCTGGGCTAGCTTACATGACGCATGGGACCCAGCCCCCGTGTCGTAGGGGGAGAACCTTGGAGCGTGTTGGTGGAGACTCAGTCCGCAACGGCTGAGGACGCAAGTGGGGAGAGTCACCTTTAAAAAGGGGGCGACCTCCTTGGATGGCAGCCCTGCCTTCGCACTCCCCTCATGCATCGCGTCCTTCCACCTTCCGAGCCCCCGGATGGGGAGCGCCCGTGTTGCTTTCGTCTTGCTGTCGTTGGAGAAACGCAACTTCGCGGAAGTTGGTACCTTTCAGCCATCGCTCGGCTTCAAGGATTTTCATCAGACAGCCCGGCTGCATCCCCTTGCTGATGGTCACCCAAGACGGTGACCACTAGTTTGATGGTGGGGAGAAGCAAGCCGGGCTGCGGCCTCTGCCCCGCCCTCAGCTTCAAGGATCTTCATCATCCTTGCTGGGGCGGAGGGCGAGCTGAGCCGGAGCTCTACCTCCCGCGCGGGTTCGTGGGCCACCTTCTCCTTCAGCATTTAGGGGAGAAGGCGCTCACCGGCCTAGCGGAAGGGGCGAACTTTGACAACACGGGGCCGAGCGGCCACAGGCGTCGTCAGCTCCAGCATGCCTGGTTCGCTGGCTCAGCTGGCTCTGGCATGGCTTTCGGTGCCACCTCCCACCGCTGGGCAGAGTGCGGCTATCCGCCCGCCATACGGGCGGCTGTTGCGCTGCGCGCATCAGGGGACCGCCCAAGACGTCACGCGCTGCTAGGGCGGCGTTTGTGTTCTTGGGCTGTCCTGCCCTTGCTCCGGCACGACGCCTTCGCGCGGAGGTCGGTGCTGGCCCGTCCGGGAGGACTTGAGTGGGGATCTGCCGGCGGGCAGGCGGCCGCCGTCGTCGGTGCTGAGGTGGTGGCGACTGGAGAAGTCCTCGTCGCCGACGAGATCGCCGCTGCCGTCCGCGCTCCGAGCCTCGGCTCTTTGGCTTTGATAGTTTGTCCTCGCCCCTCGAGTGGGGACGTGGGCGAGGGCCTTATCGCAGCAGCGTCTGCCCTGAGGTCATCGCTGCTGCTGTTTGGCCGCCCGGAGCGGAGGTCGTTGTCGATGCTGCCGGAGTGGGTGGCGGCGAGCCACCTAGGATTTTGTCGCCCCGCAGGCCCTCCAATGTGGGGGGTTGTTCGTACCTGCGGGGGTGGAACCGGAGTTCCATTTGTAACGACACCTTGAGTGCCGGTGTCTGTCCATTGTGGCTGTCGGGGCCTGAACATCGAGGTATTTGAGCGTAAAGCCGTGTTTTTTCCTTATTTCGAGCACTAGGACTCGCCTGTCGGCTAGCTGAACCACTTAACCAAGTGTGAGTCGCCCTGTGCGGAAGGTGACGAGTGAGGTATCCGTTTCCTGGAGGCATAGGAGTCCCTCGGCTCGGTCGGCCTTGCCGCCCGAGGCTTCTCTTGCTTAGTTAAAGGAACCCTCAGCCGCTCTGCGATGAGCCGGAGCCAGAGGCAGCGGTGTCAGCATGGATAGAGGCAGAGTTGGCTCGAAAAGAAAACTTCGTCGGCCGGAGCCTGGCCGGGTCATCCACTGGTGGGACCAACCCTGGAGTCGGGTTGCCGAGGCCATGAGTCGGGCTGATGTCCTCGGGGTCAGCTGGCTGAGGCTACGGAGCGGCCGGTCGAGCCGTCTGCTCGGGCCGGGTTCCTGGAGGAGACCCCGGCGACGATGGCCCAGGCGCGGTGCTGACATCTTCCTTCGAGGTGGAGATCCTCCGACCGTGTTGCCGTTCGAGGCCGGGTCGGATTCCGCCGAAGGTGGAATTGACGCCGAGGGTGCTGCTGCTCCCCCCACTGATGTCTGAACCTACAGGACCAGTTTGTCTGTAGTGTGCATATGTTTTTTTGCGGCCGCCGAGGCCCAAACATATCGTCATCGTGTTGTAAAGCTGCGTTTCTTTTCCCTTTGTTTCGAGTATCAGGACTTATTTGTTGGTAACAGAATTGTTTATCCGAGCGAGAGTTACTTTTCACGGAAGGTGATGAGTGAGGTATCCGTATCCCAGAGGTGTAGGAGTTCCTCAGCTCGGTCGGCCTTGCCGCTTACGTGTACTCTTACTCGTCCGTTGGATTCTGTTATCGATATAGTCGAGAAGGCACAAAAAATCGTTTCGACAGAAAAGTTTTCGAGCGTTAAGACTTGTTTGACCAGTGGAATCGCTTATCCGAGCATGAGTTACTTATCGCAGAAGGTGATGAGTGAGGTATCCGTATCCCGGAGGCGTAGGAGTCCCTCGTCTCGGTCGACCTTGCCGCTTACGTGTACTCCGTCGTTTTCAGGATCCCACTATCGAAGTAGTCGAAAAGCACGAAAGATGTTCTGGCAGAAAGACTTTTTCCGAGGAAAATTTTGACGCAAAGGGGGTTCCCCCTTCTAGCCCCCGAGGGAGGGTAGGGCTTTGCCGAGGCAAGGCTGACCCTTCCTTGATGGTTAGACTTTATTTGTGTATGTAAATGAGGTGTATGAACGACTTGAAAACATCTTAAGGGTAGAAGCGACGTAGTTGTCGAATGTTCTAAGCGTTGATGTAGACCTCGCCTTGACTGTTGGCCAGCTTGTATGTTCCGGGCTTCAGAATCTTGGCGATGATGAATGACCCTTCCCAAGGAGGCGTGAGCTTGTGGCGCCCTCGGGCGTCTTGTCGTAGCCGAAACACCAAGTCACCCACCTGGAGGTCTCAGGACCGAACCCCTCGGGCGTGGTAGCGTCGCAGGGACTGCTGATACCGCGCCGAGTGTAGTAAGGCCATGTCCCGAGCCTCTTCCAGCTGGTCCAATGAGTCTTCTCAGTTGGTCCGGTTGCTTCGGTCGTCGTACGCCCTCGTCCTCGAGGATCCGTATTCTAAGTCTGTGGGCAAGATAGCCTCGGCCCCATAGACTAGAAAAAACGGCGTGAAGCCCGTGGCTCGGCTTGGCATCGTTCTCAGACTCCAGACCACCGAGGGGAGTTCCTTCATCCATCGCCTGCCGAACTTGTCGAGGTCGTTGTAGATCCTTGGCTTGAGTCCTTGCAGAATCATGCCGTTGGCACGCTCTACCCGCCCATTCATCATGGGGTGAGCTACGGCAGCCCAGTCCACCCGGATGTGGTGGTCCTCGCAGAAGTCCAGGAACTTTCTGCCAGTGAACTGGGTGCCGTTGTCAGTGATGATGGAGTTCGGGACCCCAAAGCGATGGATGATGTTGGTGAAGAATGCCACCGCTTGTTCGGACCTGATGCTGTTTAGGGGTCGGACCTCAATCCACTTGGAGAATTTGTCGATGGCGACCAACAGGTGCGTGTAGCCCCCGGGTGCCTTCTGCAAGGGACCGACGAGGTCCAGACCCCACATAGCAAACGACCAGGTGATGGGTATCGTTTGAAGAGCCTGAGCGGGTAGGTGCGTCTGCCTTGCATAGAATTGACACCCTTGGCAGGTGCGTACAATCCTAGTGGCGTCGGCCACCGCGGTTGGCCAGTAGAAACCCTGTCGGAAGGCGTTTCCAACAAGGGCTCGAGGCGCTGCGTGATGACCGCAAGCCCCCGAGTGTATTTCTTGCAATAGCTCCTGACCTTCGGCGATGGATATGCATCGCTGGAGGATGCCTGAGGGGCTGCGGTGGTAGAGCTCCCTTCCGTCACCCAGCAAGACGAACGACTTGGCGCGCCGCACCAGTCACCGAGCTTCGGCTCTATCGAGGGGTAGCTCTCCTCGGTGGAGATATTGCAGGTATGGGGTCTACCAGTTTCGATTAGGCGTGACCCCATTCCGCTCTTCCTTGACGCGCAGTGCCTCACCCTCGGGGGCCGAGGGTGCCTCGGGCTGAGCCGAGGCCTTCTCGGGCTCGGGCGTGTCGTCGGTCTTGACTGAGGGTTGATGTAGGTCTTGGGAGAAGACGTCCGGAGGAACCGTTGTCCACCCCGAGGCTATCTTAGCTAGCTCGTCCACAGTTTCGTTGTATCGTCGGGCGATGTGGTTGAGCTCGAGCCCGTAGAACTTGTCCTCCAGGCGCCGAACCTCATTGCAGTAGGCTTCCATCTTTGGGTCGCGACAATGGGAGTTCTTCATGACTTGGTCGATGACAAGCTACGAGTCGCCATGAGCGTCGAGGCGCCGGACCCCTAGCTCGATGGCGATGCGCAACCCGTTACCCAGAGCCTCGTACTCGGCCACGTTGTTGGACGTCGGGAAATGGAGGCGCATCACGTAGCGGAGGTGCTTCCCGAGGGGTGAGATGAAGAGCAGGCCTACGCCCGCTCCTGTTTTCATCAACGACCTATCGAAAAACATGGTCCAGAGTTCTGGTTGGATCGGAGCTGCTGGAAGCTGGGTGTCGACCCATTCAGCCACAAAGTCCGCCAAGACTTGGGACTTGATGGCTTTCCGAGGGGCGAACGAGATTGTGTTGCCCATGATCTCCACCGCCCACTTTGCAATCCTACCTGAGGCCTCTCGGCACTGGATGATCTCCCCCAGAGGGAAGGATGACACCACAGTCACTGGATGAGACTCGAAGTAGTGTCGCAACTTTCGTCGCGCCAGAATTACCGCGTATAGTAGCTTCTGGATTTGTGGGTAGCGGATTTTGGTCTTGGACAGTACTTCATTGATGACGTAGACCGGCCTTTGGACGGGCAATGCGTGCCCCTCTTCTCGTCTCTCGACCACGATCGCGGCGCTGACCACCTGAGTGGTAGCGGCGACGTAGATCAAGAGGGCTTCTCCGGCAGCGGGGGACACCAAGATGGGCGCGCTTGTAAGGAGCGCCTTTAGGTTCCCGAGGGCTTCCTCGGCCTCGGGGGTCCAAGTGAAGCACTCGGTCTTCCTTAAGAGGCGGTACAGAGGTAGGCCTCTTTCGCCGAGGCGCGAGATGAAACGGCTCAGAGCCGCAAGGCATCCCATGACCCTCTGTACTCCTTTCAAGTCCTTGATGGGCCCCATGTTGGTGATGGCCGCGATTTTCTCTGGGTTGGCCTCGATGCCCCGCTCGGAGACGATGAACCCCAGGAGCATGCCTCGGGGGACTCCGAAGACACACTTCTCGGGATTGAGTTTTACGCCTTTCGCCTTGAGACACTTGAATGTCGTTTCAAGGTCGGAGAGGAGGTCGGAGGCTTTCCTTGTCTTGACTACGATGTCATCGGCGTAAGCCTCGACCGTTCGACCAATGTGCTCCCCGAACACGTGGTTCATGCACCTTTAGTATGTCGCACCCGCATTCCTCAAACCGAATGGCATAGTAACGTAGCAGTACATGCCAAAGGGTGTGATGAAAGAAGTCGCGAGCTGGTCGGACTCTTTCATCCTGATTTGGTGATACCCTGAATAGGCATCGAGGAATGACAGGGTTTCGCACCCAGCAGTGGAATCCACAATTTGATCGATGCGAGGCAGAGGGTAGGGAACCTTCGGACATGCTTTGTTTAGACCAGTATAGTCTACACACATCCGCCGTTTCCCACCTTTATTTTTCACAAGCACAGGGTTGGCTAGCCATTCAGGATGGAATACCTCTTTGATGAACCCTGCAGCCATCAGCTTGTGGATCTCCTCGCCTATGGCTCTACGCTTTTCTTCATCGAATCGGCGCAGAGGCTGCTTCATGGGTCGGGCTCTAGCTCGGATATCCAGCGAGTGCTCGGCGACATCCCTCGGTATGTCAGGCATGTCCGAGGGACTCCACGCAAAACCTCGGCATTCGCGCGGAGAAAGTCGACGAGCACTGCTTCCTATTTGGGGTCGAGCTCGGAGCCGATCCGAACTTGCTTGGAGGCGTCGTTGCTGGGGTCGAGAGGGATGGACTTAACCGTCTCAGCTGGCTCGAAGTTGCCGGCGTGGCGCTTCGCATCTGGCGCCTCCTTGGAAAGGCTCTCCAGGTCGACGATGAGGGCCTCGGCGTACTCCACGCACTCCACGTCGCATTCGTACACGTGTCGGTACATGGAGCCGACGGTGATGACCCCGTTGGGGCCCGACATCTTGAGCTTGAGGTAGGTGTAGTTGGGGACGGCCATGAACTTGGCGTAGCATGGTCTCCCCAGCACTGCGTGGTAGGTTCCTCGGAACCCGACCACTTCGAACGTGAGGGTTTCCTTTCGGAAGTTGGAGGGAGTCCCGAAGCAGACGGGCAGATCGAGTTGCCCAAGGGGTTGGACGCGTTTCCCGAGGATGATCCCATGAAAGGGCACCGTGCCGGCCCGGATCGTGGACAGATCGATCTGTAGGAGCCCGAGGGTCTCGGCGTAGATGATGTTGAGGCTGCTGCCTCCATCCATGAGGACCTTGGTAAGCCTGACGTTGCCGATGACGGGATCAACAACGAGCGGGTACTTCCCCGGGCTCGGCACGTGGTCGGGGTGGTCGCCTTGGTCGAAGGTGATGGGCTTGTCGGACCAGTCTAGGTAGACTGGCGCCGCCACCTTCACCGAGCAGACCTCCCGGCACTCTTGCTTGCGGCGCCGAGCCGAGGCGTTCGCCACTTGCCCACCGTAGATCATGAAGCAGTCATGGACCTCGGGGAACTCTTCTGCCTTGTGGCCCTCCTTGTCATTGTCGTGGGCTCTGCCACCTTCCGCCGGTGGCCTGGCCTTGTGGAAGTAGCGCCGGAGCATAACGCACTCCTCAAGGGTGTGCTTGACGGGACCCTGATGATAGGGGCACGACTCCTTGAGCATCTTGTCGAACAGGTTAGCGCCTCCGAGAGGCTTCCGAGGGTTCCTGTGCTCGGCGGCGGCGACAAGATCTGCGTCGGTGGCATCGCGTTTCGCTTGCGACTTCTTCTTGCCCTTCTTCTTGGTGCCGCGCTGAGCGGACGCCTCGGGGACGTCTTCCGGCTGGCGCCCCTGAGGCTGCTTGTCCTTCCGGAAGATGGCCTCGACCGCCTCCTGACCAGAGGCGAACTTAGTGGCGATATCCATCAGCTCGCTCGCCCTGGTGTGAGTCTTGCGACCCAGCTTGCTCACCAGGTCACGGCAAGTGGTGCCGGCGAGGAACGCGCCGATGACATCCGAGTCGGTGATGTTGGGCAGCTCGGTGCGCTGCTTCGAAAATCGCCGGATGTAGTCCCGGAGGGATTCTCCCGGCTGCTGGCGGCAGCTTCGGAGATCCCAGGAGTTCCTAGGGCGCACGTATGTGCCCTGGAAATTGCCGGCGAAGGCTTTGACCAGGTCGTCCCAGTTGGAGATCTGCGCAAGAGGCAGATGCTCCAACCAGGCTCGGGCGGCGTCGGAGAGGAACATGGGAAGGTTGCGGATGATGAGGTTGTCATTGTCCATTCCACCCAGCTGGCAGGCCAGCCGGTAGTCCGCGAGCCACAGTTCCGGCCTTGTCTCCCCTGAGTACTTAGTGATGGCAGTCGGGGTTCGGAACCGGGTCGGGAACGACGCTCGTCGTATGGCCCGGCTGAAAGCTTGCAGACCGGGTGGTTCGGGCGAGGGGCTCCGATCCTCCCCGCTGTCATAGCGTCCCCCATGCTTGGGGTGGTAGCCTCGGTGCACCTTATCGTCGAGGTGGGCTCGACGGTCGCGGCGGTGGTGCTCGTTGCCGAGGCGTCCCGGGGCCGCGGGTGCTGTGTCCCGCGTACGCCCGGTGTGGACCGAGGCTTCCCGCATGAATCGGGAAGTCGTGGCGCGATGCTCCGGGGGTACCCCTGCCTTCGGGAGGCAGAGCTCTCGGTCCGTCGGACCGCGGCATCCTCCAGGAGATTTTTGAGCTCTCCCTGGATACGCTGCCCCTCGGTGGTGGATGGTTCTGGCATCGCTTGGAGTAGTATTGCTGCTGCAGCCAGGTTCTGGCCGACCCCACTGGAAGCCGGGGGCAGCCTTGCCCTGGCATCGTTGGCGATGCGGTGCTGGACGTCCTGGGCCAAATGACGCGCTTCTTCGGCTGGTGCTCGGCCTGCCCCCTCCTGCCCGATAGTTTGCTCGAGCTGTGTGTCCTGACCCCCCGCAGGGACTGGGACCACAACTAGCTCTCGAAGGATGTCAACGCGAGGCGCAGGCCTAGGGGGATCGTCGTCCTCCGGCGTACCAAGATGGTTGCCTTCATCGAGACCCCCTAGATCGACGTGGAAACATTCGCGACTTGGGCCACAGTCCTCGTCGCTGAGGCTGTGGCTACTATCGGAGCAATCGGAGAGGCAGTAGTCACATACGGTCATGAAGTCCCGCATGGCACTGGGGTTACCGAGCCCGGAGAAATCCCAACCATAGTCGGGCTCGTCATCTCCCTCGGAACCCCGGGGCCCGTAGGTCGAGACGGACGTTAGTCGGTCCCAGGTTGACCGCATATGATACCCCGGAAGGCTCGGATATGCCTTTATGAAAGCATCCACCGAAGCGGGGTCGCTTGGTGGGTCGAAGCTGAATCTAAAAGGCATAGGATGGAAAACAGACGGTACCTCTTGATTGACGGATGGTGACGAAGTCGCATCGGGGACTGACTGCACCGCCATCTCAGGTACGAGGCTAACGCCCTGCAAGTCCTTCGCGAGCGTGCTGGCGTCGTCCGTCTGCTTTGGGTTGGCGTGTTGCGGGGAAACGACGCTCGTCTTCGTCTCAGACGCGAGGTCAACGCCCGACGTGTCCCCCATTGGGGCGCCGGCGCCGTCGACTCGCTCGACAGCCGACGAAGTGCCGCCTCCTACTTGGCCATGCCTGCCCCGCCTCCTCCTTCGTCGGCGGGGAAGGTGACGGGACAGACCCGGATGTTGCTCTTCCACCACGTGGGGAAGACGTCGTTGATTCCGCCGCCGGCAGGCAGGCTGACGGCCGCCATTGTCGTTGTCGCGCGGCGGAGGAAGGAGTATCATGTCGTAGCTGTCGTCGAGGGACATGAACTCAAGGCTCCCGAAATGGAGCACCGTCCCGGGTTGGAGAGGTTGCTGGAGACTACCCATCTGGAGCTTGACGGGAAGCTGTTCGTCAACACGTAGCAGGCCCCTACCTGGCGCGCCAACTGTCGGCATTTCGACCCCGGGGGGGTCCCTGGACCGACGAGTAAATTGTCGCTGCGTGTCCCAGCCCAGATGGGTCGGCGCGAGACGAAACACAAGGGGGAAAACAATAAGGGGAAACCGCGACCTCGTGTTGTCCTGCGCCCAGGGTGGATGCGCTTGCAGAAGGGGGTTACAAGTGTTCGCGTGGGAGAAAGAGAGAGCGTGAGCCTGTGCGTCAGCCCGTGCTCCCGTGCGGCCACCTTTTCATACGAGAGCCCTGAACCTTCCTTTTATAGATGTAAGGAGAGGGCCCAGGTGTACAATGGGGGGTGTAGCAATGTGCTAACGTGTCTAGCAAAGGGGAGCCAGAGCCCTATGTACATGTCGTCGTGGTTGTCGGAGAGGTGTTGCTGCCCTGTTCATGTGATGTCGTGGTCGTCGGAGGAGCGCTTGAGCCCTGTGGAAGCACAGCTGTCGGGGCTGTCGGATCCTTGCTGATGTCTCCTTGCTTCCGTAGGGGGCTGAGAACTGCCGTCGTCATGGAGCACGCGGGGTGCCATCATTACTTGTTTTACTGGGGCGAGCCAGATGGGATGCCGGTCTTGTTCCCCGTAGCCTAAGCTGGCTAGGGGTAGGGTAATGATGGCCCCCCTGTGACGTGGTCGGTCCGAGCCCGAGGTCGGGCGAGGTGGTGGCTCCTCCGAGGTCGAGGCTGAGTCCGAGCCCTGGGGTCGGGCGAGGCGGAGACCGTCGTCCGACGTCGAGGTGGAGTCCGAGCCCTGGGGTCGGGCGAGGCGGAGACCGTCTTCCGGGGTCGAGGTTGAGTCCGAGCCCTAGGGTCGGGCGAGGCGGAGACCGTTGTCCGAGGTCGAGGTTGAGTCCGAGCCCTGGGGTCGGGCGAGGCGGAGACCGTCTTCCGAGGTCGAGGTTGAGTCCGAGCCCTGGGGTCGGGCGAGGCGGAGACCGTCTTCCGAGGTCGAGGTTGAGTCCGAGCCCTAGGGTCGGGCGAGGCGGAGACCGTCTTCCAAGGTCGAGGTTGAGTCCGAGCCCTGGGGTCGGGCGAGGCGGAGACCGTCTTCCAAGGTCGAGGTTGAGTCCGAGTCCTGGAGTAAGGCGAGGCGGAGCTTCCTATGGCGCCCGAGGCTGGACTTGGCTGATGTCAGTCTCACCCTGACGGGTGGCACAGCAGTCGGAGCAGCACAGGCGGCGCTGTTTTCTTGTCAGGTCAGTCAGTGGAGGGGCGAAGTGACTGCGGTCACTTCGGCTCTGTCGACTGAAGAGCGCGCGTCAGGATAAGGTGTCAGGCGATCCTTGCATTGAATGCTCCTGCGATACGATCGGTTGGCGTGGCGATCTGGTCAAGGTTGCTTCTCCGCGAAGCCTGCCCGAGCTGGGCCTCGGGCGAGTCGAAGGTGTGCCCGTTGCTTGAGGGGACCCTCGGGCGAGACGTGAATCCTCCTGGGTCGGCAATCTTTGCCCGAGGCTGGGCTCGAGCGAGGCGAGATCGTGTCGCTTGAGTGGACGAAGCCTTGACCGGAATCGCGCCCATCAGGCCTTTGCAGCTTTGTGCTGATGGGGGTTACCAGCTGAGATTAGGAGTCTTGGGGGTACCCCTAATTATGGTCCCCGACAACATTAGAGAGAAAACAAGAACGATAAATAAATACTTATCCACAAGAACGATACATTAGCGAGAAAACAACAACTGTGGTCCTGGTAGATATATATTTGAATATGGCAGTGGAGGGGTTCATAGTTTCCATACCCATACATGATCGATGGTGGTACTTCGCCTAGTGGTTTCTGTCCCGGTTGCCATTGCCATGCATAAGGGTTCTAGATTGAGTCTTGTTCAGACGGATAGTTAGAAGAACTGGAGCTACTTGAGCTACGGATTCCGGACAGGAAATGAAACTGAAATTGACCACTAAATGCCTAAACTAGACTTGAGCTACGAATTTCATCTTCTCATATAACATATAACAGTAAACAAGACTAATATGCCTAAATTGACCACTAAATATCTAAACTGGAACTCAATCTTGGCATTAAATCCAGTTTCCCGACAAAAATTGGCGGTTTACCGATCTAAAATGACGTTTTACTGGTCAAAAAATGGTTTACCGGCGGTTTTTATGTTTTTTTTCAATTTTTTTGAATTTGGAACGAATTTTGAAAAAACCGTGGTCACCCAGCGGTTTCGGTAAACCGATCGGTTTCCACCAGTTTTGTAAACCATGATCCCGCCTCCGCCGCCGCCGCCGCCTGCCTTCACTATACGACGGTTGATCTTTAGCGACCCCTTATTAAGGACAGACGATTGGTCGCTAAAAGTTATGTACCGACAGTTGGTCGCTAAATGCATTTGTAGCGACGGGCCATTAGTCGCTAAAAGTCTAGAAATTTAACTACTAAGGTTGGTCGCTATAGAGACATGTGGACATCCGACGGTTGGTCGCTATTGATTGACATAATTAGGGGCAACTCTCTGTTGGTTGCTAAATGTATAGTATAACGACTCACAATTGGTTGCTAAATCTATAGTACAACAAACCACGGTTGGTCGCTAAATATATAATATTAGCAACAGATGGTCGGTCGCTAAAAAGATGTCGGTCGCTAAAGCCTTTAGCGACGGCACTTACAGCGACCATCCTTATGGGTCGCTAAAAGTTTTTAGCGACCAACCGTAGGTCGCTGAAGGCCGTTTTAGCAACCAACCATAGGTCGCTGTAAGTGAACCGTCGTGTAGTGCTTGGTCATGTTCGAGTTTCGGAATGACTTTCGAGACCCGGCTACTACTACTCTTATAAGTCTTCGTTGTAGTGAGAAATTTGGAATTTTGCTATTATCAAAACTAAGTTTCGCTACATTGTCATGGTTTTGAGTGGCTTCTTTCTAATGCCATTATAAAACATGTCGCACCGGCTGAAATGCCATCTGGCTGCTTAATAAAACAAAAAAAGAAATACATATATCTGTAGGGCAATTTTTTCCCTGCCATAAAATATGCGCTGCTCATCAGCCCACGCGTCAGCGTCCCGTAATCGTTCCACGCCGACCCGCACGCTAGGGAGATTACAGTCATCTTACGTATACATTTGATTAGCATTTCTTTTTTTTTCTTGTATGATTTTGCTTTTCTCGCATGCTAATCATTTATCATTATGCTATTAGTTAGTTAAACGCACATGCATCGTCGTTCACAAAGTAAACGTCATGTACGCGTACCTCTTCCGACTTTCTGGGCCTATTCCGATGCATGCAACTGGTACTTGTTTGGATGTCTCGATAGGGTATGGAGCCTCGCCACATGTGTGGAAGATTCGTTTCGCAGCCTGGCTCCGCACGTACGTAGAAATCGACTGTTTCTGGCGAGCATGGCTGGCCTCGTGAGTCGTGCCTTAGGACGCATGCAGGAGGCTGAAAATAGACGTGATGGTGCATATACAACCAACCAAAAAGTTTTATCATAGCCTGGTTCAAAAGGTACAAGCATCCAAACAATGTCTCCTTATTTGTATAGAACCTGGGTAGAAAGAGCCTGACTCTGGGTAGAAAGAGCCTGACTGTGGGATGAGATCTGGGCTAGCCTGGCACAGGCTCCAAACACGCCCAGACATTTTATAACGCCCGCGGTGAGGTCTGACGAGATATAAACATGCTCAAAGTCGCCTAGAGGGGGTGAATAGACAAATCTGAAATTTACAAACTTAAGCACACACTACAAGCCGTGGTTAGCGTTAGAAATATAAATGAGTCCGAGAGAGAGGGCGAAAAACAAATCACAAGCGAATAAGAGTGGATGACACGGTGATTTGTTTTACCGAGGTTCGGTTCTTGCAAACCTACTCCCCGTTGAGGTGGTCACAAAGACCGGGTCTCTTTCAACCATTTTCCTCTCTCAAATGGTCACTTAGACCGAGTGAGCCTTTCTCTTCAATCAAATGGGACACTAAGTCCACCACAAGGACCACCACAACTTGGTGTCTCTTGTTTTGATTACAAGTGAGTTGAACACAAGAAAGAAGGAAGAAGAAAAGCAATCCAAGCGCAAGAGCTCAAATGAACACAAATGTCTCTCTCTAGTCACTAATTTGGTTGGAGTGATTCCGGACTTTGGGAGAGGATTTGATCTCTTTGATTGTGTCTTTGAATGAAGTCTAGAGCTCTTGTATGTGGTTTGATGGCTGAAAACTTGGATGCAATGAATGGTGGGTGGTTGGGGGTATTTATAGCTGAAAGTCGCCTAGAGGGGGTGAATAGGGCGAATCTGAAATTTAACAACTTAAGCACAACTACAAGCCGGGTTAGCGTTAGAAATAAATGTGAGTCCGAGAGAGGGCGCAAAACAAATCGTAAGCAAATAAGAAGTGAGACACAAGGATTTGTTTTACCGAGGTTCGGTTCTCGCAAACCTACTCCCCGTTGAGGTGGTCACAAAGACCGGGTCTCTTTCAACCCTTTCCCTCTCTCAAACGGTCCCTCGGACCGAGTGAGCTTCTCTTCTCAATCAAACGGAAACCAAACTTCCCGCAAGGACCACCACACAATTGGTGTCTTGCTTTGATTACAATTGAGATGATCGCAAGAAAGAATGAGAAAAAGGAAGCAATCCAAGCGCAAGAGCTCAAATGAACACAAGTGTCGCTCTCTCTAGTCACTATTTGATTTTGAGTGATTCCGGACTTGGGAGAGGATTGATCTCTTTGGTTGTGTCTAGAATTGAATGCTAGAACTCTTGTAAGTAGTTGGAAGGTGAAAAACTTGGATGACTTGAATGTGGGGGTGGTTGAGGTATTTATAGCCCCAACCACCAAACTTGACTGTTGGTGGAGGCTGCTGTCGACGGGCGCACCGGACAGTCCGGTGCGCCACCGGACAGTCCCGTGCGCCAGCCACGTCACCCGGCCGTTGGGTTCCGACCGTTGGAGCTCTGACTTGTGGGCCCGCCTAGCTGTCCGGTGGTGCACCGGATAGGCCCTGTAGGCTGTCCGGTGTGCCACCCGTGCGTGCTCTGCTCCTCTGCGCCCGCAGACGCGCATTTAATGCGTTGCAGTCGACCGTTGCGCGCGAAGTAGCCGTTGCTCCGCTGTCACACCGGATAGTCCGGTGTGCACCGGACATTGTCCAGTGACTCACCGGACAGTCCGGTGAATTATAGCGGAGCGGATTCCCGAAGCTGGCGAGTTCAGAGTTGCTCTTCCTTGGGGCACCAGACACTGTTCGGTGGTGCACCGGACAGTCCGGTGAATTATAGCGGAACTCCTCTGAAAATTCCCGAAGGTGAAGAGTTGGGCGTCGAGTTCCCTGGTGCATCGGATACTGTCCGATGGTGCACCGGACACTGTCCGGTGGTGCACCGGACAGTCCGGTGCGCCAGACCAGGGGACACTTCGGTATACTTGGCCCCTTTGTTTTGAACCCCTATTCTTTGACTTGTATTGGTTTGTTGTGAACCTTTGGCACATGTAAAGACTTATGGACTAGAGCAAACTAGTTAGTTCAATAATTTGTGTTGGCCAATTCAACCACCAAAATCATTTAGGAAAAAGGTGTAAGCCTATTTCCCTTTCAATAGCCCAAACCACCAAAGTGACCGTTGGTGAGGGCTTCTGTCGCATGGCGCACCGGACAGTCCGGTGCGCCACCGGACACTGTCCAGTGTGCCAGCCACGTCACCCGGTCGTTGGGTTCTGACCGTTGGAGCTTCTGACAGGTGGGCCACCGGACAGTCTGGTGGTGCACCAGACAGTCACTATTCACTGTCCGGTGCGCCTTCTGGCGCTGCTCTGACTTCTACGCGCGTAGGCGCGCACTGTTCACTTTTACTGTTCCGTTGCAGACGACCGTTGGCGTTGTGTAGCCGTTACTCCGCTGGCACACCGGACAGTCCGGTGCTACACCGGATAGTCGGGTGAATTATAGCTGATCGGCTCCCAGAATTCCCGAAGGTGGCAAGTTCGGAGTTGGGTTCTCTGGTGCACTGGACACTGTCCGGTGGTGCACCAGATAGTCCGGTGCGCCAGACCAGGGCTGCCTTTGGGTTGTCTTTTGCTCCTTTTGTTTGAACCCTTTCTTGGTCTTTTTATTAGTTTGCTGTGAACCTTTGGCACCTGTAGAACTCATAATCTAGAGCAAACTAGTTAGTCCAATTATTTGTGTTGGGCAATTCAACCACCAAAATCAATTAGGAAAAGGTGTAAGCCTATTTCCCTTTCAATCTCCCCCTTTTTGGTGATTGATGCCAACACAAACCAAAGCAAATATAGAAGTGCAGAATTGAACTAGTTTGCATAAGGCAAGTGCAAAGGTTACTTGGAATGAAACCAATAATTATTTCTACTAGATATGCATGGATGGCTTTCTTCTTATTTAAAATTTTGGACCACGCTTGCACCACTTGTTTTGTTTTGCAATGTTTTGGAAATTCTTTTTCAAAATCTTTTGCAAATAGTCAAAGGTATATGAATAAGATTTTGAGAAGCATTTTCAAGATTTGAAATTTTCTCCCCCTGTTTCAAATTATTTTCCTTTGACTAAACAAAACTCCCCCTTAATGAAATCCTCCTCTTACTGTTCAAGAGGGTTTTAGATATTAATTTTGAAGAGGGTATACCAATTTGAAATTATATCAAAAATGAGATACCAATTGAAAAATCTTTTCTTAACCCAAATTTGGAAGACTACTTTTTTTGAAATTGGTGGTGGTGGTGCGGTCCATTTGCTTTGTGCTAATACTTTCTCCCCCTTTGGCATGAATCACCAAAAACGGATACTTGTGAGTGAAATATAAGCCCTTTTCAAACGTTCTCCTCCTTTGGTAAATAATATAGGAGTGAAGATTATACCAAATTGGAGAGTGGTGCGGAGTGACGACAAATGATGAATAAATCGATGGAGTGGAGTGAAAGCCTTGTCTTCGCCGAAGACTCCATTTTCCTTTCAATCTATGACTTATTATGAAATACACTTGAAAACCATATTAATCATAGCACATGAAAGAGAGTTGATCAAAGGTATATATATGAGCAATGTGTGCAAAATATTAATCAAAATTCCTAGAATCAAGAATATTTAGCTCATGCCTAAGTTTAGTAAATGTTTTCTCATCTAGTGGCTTGGTAAAGATATCGACTAATTGTTCTTTGGTGTTAATATAAGCAATCTCGATATCCCCCGTTGTTGGTGATCCCTCAAAAAGTGATACCGAATGACTATGTGTTTAGTGCGGCTGTGCTCAACGGGATTATCCGCCATGCGGATTGCACTCACATAGGAGAGGAACTTTGGTTAATTTGTAACCATAGTCCCTAAGGGTTTGCCTCATCCAAAGCAATTGCGCGCAACAATGGCCTGTGGCAATATACTCGGCTTCGGCGGTAGAAAGAGCTACAAAATTTTGTTTCTTTGAAGCCCAAGACACCAGAGATCTTCCCAAGAACTGGCAAGTCCCTGATGTGCTCTTTCTATCAATCTTACACCCTGCCCAAACAGCATCTGAATAACCAATTAAATCAAAAGTGGATCCCCTGGGGTACCAAAGGCTAAACTTAGGAGTATAAACTAAATATCTCAAGATTCGTTTCACGGCCCTAAGGTGAACTTCCTTAGGATCGGCTTGGAATCTTGCACACATGCATACATAAAGCATAATATCCGGTCGAGATGCACATAAATAGAGTAAAGATCCTATCATCGACCGATATACCTTTTGATCTACGGATTTACCTCCCGTGTTGAGGTCGAGATGCCCATTTGTTCCCATGGGTGTCTTGATGGGCTTGACGTCCTTCATCCCAAACTTGGTAAGTATGTCTTGAATGTACTTTGTTTGGCTAATGAAGGTGCCCTCTTGGAGTTGCTTGACTTGGAATCCTAAGAAATACTTCAACTCCCCCATCATAGACATCTCAAATTTTTGAATCATGATCCTACTAAATTCTTCACAAGTAGATTTGTTAGTAGACCCAAATATGATATCATCAACATAAATTTGGCACACAAATAAATCTTTTGCAATAGTTTTAGTGAATAGAGTAGGATCGGCTTTTCCGACTTTGAAGCCATTAGCAATAAGAAAATCTCTTAGGCATTCATACCATGCTCTTGGGGCTTGCTTGAGCCCATAAAGCGCCTTAGAGAGTTTATATACATGGTTAGGGTACTCACTATCTTCAAAGCCGGGAGGTTGCTCAACATAGACCTCCTCCTTGATTGGTCCATTGAGAAAGGCACTTTTCACGTCCATTTGGTAAAGCTTAAAGCCATGGTAAGTAGCATAGACAAGTAATTTACGAATTGACTCAAGCCTAGCTACGGGTGCATAGGTTTCACCGAAATCCAAACCTTCGACTTGTGAATATCCCTTGGCCACAAGTCGAGCTTTGTTCCTTGTCACCACACCATGCTCATCTTGCTTGTTGCGGAAGACCCACTTGGTTCCTACAACATTTTTGATTAGGACATGGAACTAAATGCCATACCTGTTTCCTCGTGAAGTTGTTGAGTTCCTCTTGCATTGCCAACACCCAATCCGAATCCCTTAATGCGTCTTCTACCCTGTATGGCTCAATAGAAGACACAAAGGAGTAATGTTCACAAAAATGAGCAACACGAGATCGAGTGGTTACCCCCTTATGAATATCGCCGAGGATGGAGTTCACGGGGTGATCTCGTTGTATTGCTTGGTGGACCCTTGGGTGAGGCGGTCTTGGACCGTCATCATCTTCCTTGTCTTGATCATTAGCATCTCCCCCTTGATCATTGTCCTCCTCTTGAGGTGGCTCCTCTTGATCTTCATTTTCATCATCTTGAGCTTGATCCTCATCTTGAGTTGGTGGAGATGCTTGCATGGAGGAAGATGGTTGATCTTGTGCTTGTGGAGGCTCTTCGGATTCCTTAGGACACACATCTCCAATGGACATGTTCCTTAGCGCGACGCACGGAGCCTCTTCATCATCTAGCTCATCAAGATCAACTTGCTCTACTTGAGAGCCGTTAGTCTCATCAAACACAATGTCACAAGAAACTTCAACTAGTCCAGTAGACTTGTTAAAGACTCTATATGTCCTTGTGTTTGAATCATAACCAAGAAAAAAAACCTTCTACAGCCTTAAGAGCAAATTTAGATTTTCTACCTCTTTTAACAAGAATAAAGCATTTGCTACCAAAGACTCTAAAATATGAAACATTGGGCTTTTTACCGGTTAGTTCATAAGATGTCTTCTTGAGGATTCGGTGAAGATATAACCGGTTGATGGCGTAGCAAGCGGTGTTGACCGCCTCGGCCCAAAACCGATCCGAAGTCTTGTATTCATCAAGCATGGTCCTTGCTATGTCCAATAGAGTTATATTCTTCCTCTCCACTACACCATTTTGTTGTGGCATGTAGGGAGAAGAGAATTCATGCTTGATGCCCTCCTCCTCAAGAAAGCCTTCGATTTGTGAGTTCTTGAACTCCGTCCCGTTGTCGCTTCTAATATTTTTGATCCTTAAGCCGAACTCATTTTGAGCTCATCTCAAGAATCCCTTCAATGTCTCTTGGGTTTGTGATTTTTCCTGCAAAAAGAACACCCAAGTGAAGCGAGAATAATCATCCAAAATAACTAGACAGTACTTACTCCCGCCGATGCTTATGTAAGCAATCGGGCCGAATAGGTCCATGTGGAGTAACTCGAGTGGCCTGTCAGTCGTCATGATGTTCTTGTGTGGATGATGAACACCAACTTGCTTTCCTGCTTGACATGCGCTACAAACCCTGTCTTTTTCAAAATGAACATTGGTTAGTGCTAAAATGTGTTCTCCCTTTAGAAGCTTATGAAGATTCTTCATCCCAACGTGGGCTAGTCGGCGGTGCCAGAGCCAACCCATGTTAGTTTTAGCAATTAAGCAAGTGTCGAGTTCAGCTCTATTAAAATCAACTAAGTATAGCTGACCCTCTAACACTCCCTTAAATGCTACTGAATCATCACTTCTTCTAAAGACGGTAACACCTATATCCGTAAAAAGACAGTTGTAACCCATTTTACATAATTGAGAAACAGAAAGCAAGTTGTAATCTAAAGAATCTACAAGAAAAACATTGGAAATAGAGTGGTCAGGAGATATAGCAATTTTACCAAGTCCTTTGACCAAACCTTGATTTCCATCCCCGAATGTGATAGCTCTTTGGGGATCATGGTTTTTCTCGTAGGAGAAGAACATCTTCTTCTCCCCTATCATGTGGTTTGTGCACCCACTATCGATGATCCAACTTGATCCCCCGGATGCATAAACCTACAAAACAAATTTAGGCCTTGTTCTTAGGTACCCAAACGGTCTTGGGTCCTTTCACATTAGAAACAAGCACCTTGGGTACCCAAACACAAGTCTTTGACCCCTTGTGTTTGCCCCCAACATATTTGGCAACTACTTTGCCTGATTTGTTAGTTAGCACATAAGATGCATCAAAAGTCTTAAATGAAATATTAGGTTCATTTGATGCAATAGGAGTTTTCTTCCTAGGCAATTTAGCATGGGTTGATTGCCTAGAACTAGATGCCTCACTCTTATACATAAAAGCATGATGAGATCTAGAGTGAGACTTCCTAGAGTGAATTCTCCTAATTTTGTGCTCGGAATAACCGGCAGGGTATAAAATGTAACCCCTTGTTATCGTGAGCCATGGGAGCTTTGCCCTTAACAAAGTTAGACAATCTTTTAGGAGGGGCATTAAGCTTGACATTGTCTCCTTTTTGGAAGCCAATGCCATCCTTAATCCCAGGGCGTCTCCCACTATAGAGCATGCTTCTAGCAAATTTAAATTTTTCATTTTCTAAGTCATGCTCATTAATCTTAGCACTAAGTTGAGCATTGTGATCATTTTGTTGTTTAATTAAAGCTAGGTGATCATGGATAGCTTCAACGTTAATGTCTCTACATCTAGTGCAAATAGTAACATGCTCAATGGTAGATGTAGAGGGTTTGCAAGAATTTAATTCAACAATCTTAGCATGTAAAATAGCATTCTCATCTCTAAGATTGGAAATAGAGGTATTGCAAACATTTAAATTTTTAGCCTTAGCAATTAATTTTTCATTCTCAATTTTAAGGCTAGAGAGTGATGCATTTAACTTGTCAATCTTAGTAATCAAACTAGCATTATCATTTCTAAGATTAACAAGAGAATCATCACAAACATTTAAATTCTCAACCTTAGCCATTAATTTAGCATTTTCTTCTCTAAGGTTGGAAATAACATCATGGCAAGTGCTTAGCTCACTAGTCAATTTTTCACATTTTTCTACTTCTAGAGCATTAGCATTTTTAACCTTAACATGCTTCTTATTTTCTTTAATTAGGAAGTCCTCTTGGATATCTAAGAGTTCATCCTTATCATGAATAGCACTAATTAATTCATTAATTTCTCCTTTTGTTGCATGTTTAGGTTGGCAAAAAGTGTAAATAAATCATCCTCGTCATCACTAGAGCTAGCCTCATCACTAGATGTTGCATACTTAGTGGAGGATCTAGATTTTACCTTCTTCTTCTTGCCGTCCTTTGCCACGAGGCACTTGTGGCCGACGTTGGGGAAGAGAAGGACTTTGGTGATGGCGATGTTTGCGGCGTCCTCGTCGGAGGAGGAGTCGGTGGAGCTCCCGTCGGAGTCCCACTCCCGGCAAACATGGGCATCGCCGCCCTTCTTGTAGTACCTCTTATTTTCTCTTCTCTTTCCCTTCTTGTCGTCGCCCCTGTCACTATCACTAGACAAAGGACATTTAGCGATAAAATGACCGGGCTTACCACATTTGTAGCAAACCTTCTTGGAGCGGGGTTTGTAATCCTTCCCCCTCCTTTGCTTGAGGATTTGGCGGAAGCTCTTGATGATGAGCGCCATTTCCTCGTTGTCGAGCTTAGAGGAGTCGATGGGAATCCTACTTGGTGTAGAATCCTTCTTTTCTTCTTCCGTCGCCTTGAATGTGACGGGTTGCACCTTGGGTGTTGAGGTGGCGCCTTGCTCGATGATTTTCTTGGAGCCTTTGATCATCAATTCAAAGCTCACAAATTTTCCTATCACTTCCTTGGGAGACATTAGTTTATACCTTGGATCACTACGAATTAATTGAACTTGTGTAGGGTTAAGAAAAATGAGTGACCTAAGAATAACCTTAACCATCTCATGGTCATCCCATTTGGTGCTCCCGAGGTTGCGCACTTGGTTCACCAAGGTCTTGAGCCGGTTGTACATCGCTTGTGGCTCCTCTCCTTGGTGAAGCATGAAGCGACCGAGCTCCCCCTCGATCATTTCTCGCTTGGTGATATTGGTCACCTCGTCTCCTTCGTGCGCGGTCTTCAGCACGTCCCAAATCTCCTTTGCACTCTTCAATCCTTGCACCTTATTATACTCCTCTCGACTTAGAGAGGCGAGGAGTATAGTAGTGGCTTGGGAGTTGATGTGTTGGATTTGTTCGACCTCCTCCGAATCATAATCCTTGTCCCCTTTGTTTGGTACCTGCACTCCATATTCAACAATATCCCATATGCTTTTGTGGAGTGAGGTTAGGTGATGCCTCATTTTATCACTCCACATAGAATAATATTCACCTTCAAGCATAGGTGGTTTGCCTAATTGGACGCAAAGTAATGGAGTGCGTTTTGAAATACGAGGATAGCAAAGAGGCATCTTACTATACTTCTTGCGCTCATGGCGCTTAGAAGTGGCGGATGCCGATTCCGATCCGGAGGTGGAGGGTGATGAAGAGTCGGTCTCGTAGTAGACCACCTTCTTCATCTTCTTATTCTTGTCACCCTTCTGTTGGGATTTGATGGAGGAAGAGGATTCCTCCTTGTGCTTGTGGGCGGACTCTCTTGAGTGAGTTCTCCTCGAGCTTGCGGACTTGTCGCTGGTCCTGATCTCCCTCATTGCGGATGCTTCCGACATCACTTCGAGCGGTTAGGCTCTAATGAAGTACCGGGCTCCGATACCAATTGAAAGTCGCCTAGAGGGGGGTGAATAGGCAAATCTAAAATTTACAAACTTAAGCACACACTACAAGCCGGGGTTAGCGTTAGAAATAAAAATGAGTCCGAGAGAGAGGGCGAAAAACAAATCACAAGCGAATAAGAGAGGATGACACGGTGATTTGTTTTACTGAGGTTCGGTTCTTGCAAACCTACTCTCCGTTGAGGTGGTCACAAAGACTGGGTCTCTTTCAACCCTTTCCCTCTCTCAAACGGTCACTTAGACCGAGTGAGCCTTTCTCTTCAATCAAATGGGACACTAAGTCCACCACAAGGACCACCACAACTTGGTGTCTCTTGTTTTGATTACAAGTGAGTTGAACACAAGAAAGAAGGAAGAAGAAAAGCAATCCAAGCGCAAGAGCTCAAATGAACACAAATGTCTCTCTCTCTAGTCACTAATTTGGTTGGAGTGATTCCGGACTTTGGGAGAGGATTTGATCTCTTTGATTGTGTCTTTGAATGAAGTCTAGATCTCTTGTATGTGGTTTGATGGCTGAAAACTTGGATGCAACGAATGGTGGGTGGTTGGGGGTATTTATAGCCCAAACCACCAAAGTGACCGTTGGTGAGGGCTTCTGTCGCATGGCGCACCGGACAGTTCGGTGCGCTACCGGACACTGTCCGGTGCGCCAGCCACGTCACCCGGCCGTTGGGTTCTGACCGTTGGAGCTTCTGACAGGTGGGCCACCGAACAGTTCGGCGGTGCACCAGACAGTCACTATTCACTGTTCGGTGCGCCTTCTAGCGCTGCTCTGACTTCTGCGCGCGCAGGTGCGCACTGTTCACTTTTACTGTTCTGTTGCAGACGATCGTTGGCGCTGTGTAGCCATTACTTCGCTGGCACACCAGACAGTCCGGTGAATTATAGCTGAGGGCTCCCAGAATTCCCGAAGGTGGCAAGTTCGGAGTTAGGTTCCCTAGTGCACCGGACAGTCCGGTGCGCCAGACCAGGGCTGCCTTTGGGTTGTCTTTTGCTCCTTTTGTTTGAACCCTTTCTTGGTCTTTTTATTGGTTTGTTGTGAACCTTTGGCACCTATAGAACTCATAATCTAGAGCAAACTAGTTAGTCCAATTATTTGTGTTGGGCAATTCAACTACCAAAATCAATTAGGAAAAGGTGTAAGCCTATTTCCCTTTCACATGCTGTGTATGATTCATCAACGTCATGCTCAACACGGAGCTCTAAGCTCTTTTGTCTCCTACACCAAGTCGTATGCCAAGCCGGTGCTCATGGTCTCGCCTGGGCAGACCATCAACATGCTCGTCACCTTCGACCAGGCTCCACGTCGCTACTACCTCGTTGTGCGTGCCTACGTCAACATCTAGGGCGTCCCCTTCGACAACACCATCGTCATGGCCATCTTCTACTATGGCACTGGTGCCACCACCAACAGCAGCAGGGTGTACAGGCTCGAGTATGGCGTCGTCGTGCAGCTGGTGCTCCAGGACACCAACATGTTCGCGACTGGATTGTAACACCTCAAAACCCTATGGTTGTAATATAGTATAACTCTCTTGAGGATTAGAACTAAAATATTTTTTATATAAAGAATTTTCTCATTTTCAAAGATATGTTTCCCAAAATTAATATCTTTTCTAATAAAAGATCAAATGAAAACAACACTAGGTGAAATAAGATCATCCCCCTTGTTGACCTATACATTGATAGGCACTCTTTAAAGAAATTTAAATTAAATCATATTTCAACAAAAATTATACAATAGAAATTATTTTTCTAAATAAACTATTTATGTGTTAGAAGCATTTACTTAACTAAGATAATAAATAACTCAAATAAAAACTATATTTGCATCATGTTGGGTTTCATGTGTTGTTGCATTTATAACTAAATTTGTGACTCAGATTTGAATTTGAACTATAAATTTAAGCTTGAATTTGAAATAAGAAATCAGAAATAGAAAAGAAAAAGGGGGAAACCTAGCTGGGCCGACACCCTTGCATTCAGCACATCCACACTTTCCCTCCTGTGGCCCAAGAACCACATCCGGTGTGCTGACCAGTGGGTCCCTGTCGTCAGCTTCTCCTCTGTGTGCACTCACCTGTCTGGGTTGCCTATGTGTGGGACCCATTTGTCATACCTCTCCTCTGCGCTGTAACAACGTCGAGCAAGATCGTCGAGAGATTCGACCTCTGCTACAACGAATCTGTCCTCGCGGGTGTAGGATCTAGGACACCTGCTAGAGGGGGTGAATAGACGGTTTTGACTAAAATAAAATACACTAGACAAATTTTATCAAAACAACAAGAGATGTAAATATTTCTAGCCTTGATGGAACAACAAAATGTAATGACCAATTTAATCTAATGCCACAAGGATAAACAATATATAAGTTACCAACTACTTGTAAATAATGTAAAATAGTTGAGAGAAAGACACCTAGATTTATCTCATGGTATTGGTGATTTGTCGTTCACCCCTAATCCACGTTGAGGTGGAATTCAAGCTCTCACTTGCTCCTCTACCAAGACACAGCTTGATCTTTGAGTCAAGTGGACAAGAACTCACTCAATACCTCGATTTCACTAGTGTCACCTTTGCCGCTCCGACGAGGTAGGCACAAACCCCTCACAATCATTCCCGCGGCTCCTCCACAATCTTCACGAAGAGCTCAACGGAGACAACACCCAAGCTGTCTAGAAGGCGGCAACCTACAAGAGTAACAAGTCGATGATGCTTGCCCGGTGTATTACCTAGTGCCTCAAAAGATCACAACGAATACAAATGCACTAGAGTGTCTCAATCACTCACTAGAATGTGATCTCAATCAACTAGTGTGAGTGTTTGAGTGGGAGGCTCACAAATGAGTTAAATATGTGCTAGAAATGGCCAAGAGAGCTCCCACACACTAGCTCCACTTCTATTTATAGCCCTCAACACATACATGGCCGTTATGTGCAACTAGCACAGTTTTTGCGCACACGGGGACGGTCTGCCGTACTAGTAACGGCTATATCGACCGTTTGAAACCTGTCAGAGCTGTCAGAAAAGTCAAGGTCGGACGGTCCGCCCACCATGGCCGGACGGTCCGGAACCTGACAACCTTGAATAACAGAGTGCCTGGTCAGTCTCAGTAATTCGAGCAGACGATCCGCCATTCATGGCCAGTCTCACAATTTCAGAGTATCTGTAAGCTTCTTCCCTTCTTTGCCAAAAATCATTGTCGGCTGTGATGTATTCATCTATCTTCTGGAGAAGCTTCTCCAAAGTTTGCGGTGGCTTTGGCGCAAAGTATTGTGCCATAGGTCCTGGCCGTAGCCCCTTGATCATGGCCTCGATGACGATCTCATTGGGCACTGTAGGTGCTTGAGCTCTCAGCCGCAAGAACCTTCGAACATACGCCTGTAAATACTCCTCCTGGTCCTGCGTACACTGAAAAAGAACCTGGACAGTGACCGGCTTTGTTTGGAAACCTTGAAAGTTGGTCACTAACATATCCTTTAGCTTCTGCCATGACGTAATTGTCCCTGGCCGAAGAGAAGAGTACCAAGTTTGGGCTACGCTTTTGACTGCCATGACGAAGGATTTCGCCATGACTACAGTATTGCCCCCATATGAAGATATGGTTGCTTCATAGCTCATCAGGAATTGCTTTGGGTCCGAGTGCCCATCATACATAGGAAGGTGAGGTGGCTTGTATGACGGCTGCCACGGGGTAGCCTACAATTCTGCTGCCAAGGGTGAAGCATCATCAAAAGCAAAATTGCCATGATGAAAGTCATCGTACCATTCATCATCATTGAATGGATTTTCTTGGTGAAGCTCCCTGTGTTGGGGCCTTCGGTCTTGGTCATCCTGAGTGAGATGACGCATCTCTTTGGTGGCTTCATCGATCTTCCTCTGGAGGTCGGCGAGCTAAAGCATCTTCTCCCTCTTCTTTTGCACATGTTGATGGATAGCTTCCAGATCCCTGATCTCTTGATCCAGTTCCTCCTCCTGAGGTGTTGGGCTGGTAGCCTTCCTCTTCTGGCTCGTAGCTTCGCGTAGCGTCTCCTGATTAGTGTCCAGTAGCTGCAGTGCAGCCCCTGGCGCTGTTGTCTTCTTCGGCGGCATGACGAAGGTCGATGCTTGTCGAAGGTGGTCGAATGAGTTCACTGGAGGTGTGTGCCAATATTGTTCCTTGTTCTCGAATGCTATACACCAAGAACAAAGCACCACAATTGTTTAATAATTAAAGACCCTCGTCCTCCGAAACATTATTTCCTTTTGGATGTAATGATCTTGAGACGAAGGTCATGAAAGACGTACCTTCATCATTTTGGTAAGCAAATAAATATAAATGAAGAAACACGAAATGAAATACAGAAGAAGAATGTAAATAATGACAATATAGCAATAAATTATTTGCATTCTTATTTTATTTCATAAACATGAATAAATGTTCCCAATATTTATATTTCATTGATACCTTCGGCTTGACAAAAGGTGAGAAAGTGAATGACGTGGCAGCAATTACCATGCAACGTGAATAGTATGATGTTACTGTTCATCTATTTATAGGCACGGGACGCAGCCCGGACAAAATTACATTCATGTCCCTGACATTTACTGTTAATCATAAGGCGAGCTATCAAGGACAAAGTAGCCTTTTCCCCTTTATGTCGGTTTCGTCCTCCAACTTCGACATTATACTAAGCCGAAGCTCCTTCAGCCACAGCTTCGACGTTCGTTCATCCTGCCTTCGGGTTGTATCTCCATATCACGCATACCTTCATCCCAAAGCCGAAGCTTCCTGCAGCAGTCTATGTTATACTGAAAACATGTTAATCACGTTTTTGAGGACCTTTGGAAGAGGAAGGCCCCCAACAGACATCATCAACGGTAAAGTTACAACTAAAGCCTAAATCACATAGTTGAGCTACAGATAGCAAATTAAAGTTAAGAGATTCAACTAAGAGCACATTTGAAATGGAATGATCATTTGAAATAGCTATTTTACCCAAACCTTTAACCTTTCCTTTGCGATTGTATCCAAAAGTGATGCTACCATAGGTTGAGCAACCTTCCCCATTCATTTCGGTGAACATTCTCATATCACCGGTCATATGTTGAGTACACCCACTATCCAACACCCAATGATTTCCTCCTGCCTTGTAATTTACCTACAAAAGGAAATCAATTTCTTTTAGGTACCCAAATTTGTTTGGGTCCTCGGATGTTAGTGACCAAGGATTTTGGCACCCAAATTTCTTTCTTTTTGGTACGCCAACAAACTTAGCATGTACACCTTTTCCATTATGTGAAAGGACATAGCAATGCTCAAAACATGTCAAGGATACAATTTTGAATTTAGGACAATTTTTCTTGACATGTCCCTTCTTGTGACATTTGTGACACACTTTGTCACATTCTTTCACAAACATGGTCTTTTGCTTAACATATGCATTATTTCCTTTCTTAGGAAGATACCCAAGACCCTCATGATTAAGGGAGCAACGTTGACTTCCCAAGATAAAAATCAAGTTTAGCTTTTCCACCATATGCCTTGAGTTAGAGCATTTACTCTTCCTATCAAAACTTCATTTTCAACAATGATGTTTGATTCATCATAACTAATATCATCATTCTCAAGAGAAATTTTACATTTATCACAAATGAAATTAGTAGGTTGTGAATCGCTTGTAGAGCTATCAAATAAGTCACAAGTGATTCCAACATCTTTGGTGACCTCCACAACTTCATGCACAAGAGGTGAGTTTTGAGATTCCACAAGGCTCTCACAACTTTCTTTTAGATTGTTGTGGGATGTCTCGAGCTCCACAAAAGACACTTGAAGGTTTTTGTATAGTTCCTTCAAGGTCCTAAATTTTTCTTTTTCTTTGTGCATGTAGTCATCGGCCTCACCCAACATTCTAACAAGATCAGAATATCCATCATCATCATCAATGTCATCATCATCATCAACGTCATTTAAGTCGGTTATGATTTTTACCTTAGCATCTCCTTTTGCCATAAGACAATGAGGAGATGAGAAAAGTGAGGGAGCCTCCTTGATTGCAATTCCGACATTTAGTTTAGATGAAGAATCATCATCATCATCATCATCATCATCATCATCATCATCTGAGCTTGCATCGGAATCCCATTCGACTAGATAGGCTTTGCCATCCCTCTTCTTGTGGTAGAACTTCTTTTTCTTCTTATCATCTCCATCCTTACCTTTGTTCTTCTTGCTTGGACAATTCATGGCAATGTGACCGGGTTCCCCACACTCAAAACATTTTCTATCATTAAAGACATTTCTTCTTGATGTTTGTCCCCTTCTAGGTTGACCCTTCTTTTTCCTCATGAATTTGTTGAATTTCTTCACAAAGAGAGCAAATTCCTCATCGCTTTCATTTCCATTTCCTTCATCTTCACTCTCTTCTTTTTCAATTTCCTTTGAAACTTTAGCTTTGAGAGCTATTGATTCCCCTTTCACCTTTTTAGCCAAACTCATAGCTTCGGCTTGAGATTTCTTGAATATGTGTTGAGTAAGAATTTCTCCCAATACTTCGGTTGGAGAGGTAGTGGTCAAATCACTCCTTACTAACATGGTCACAATAGTGTCATATTTTTCCGTAAGAGATCTAAGGAACTTGTGAGTGAAATCCACATCCGATACATTAAAACCAAGTCCCTTGAGCTCGTTCACTATCTCATTTAAGCAATTAAACATGTTGGACACACTTTCATCTTCCTTCATGAGAAATTGTTCAAATTTTCCTTTGCATACATACAACTTTGCACTCTTCACAATTGTGGTTCCTTCATGAATTTCCATAAGCTTTGTCCAAATCTCATGAGCGGTTGTGAGATTTTTGATGCGGTTGAACTCATTTATGTCTAATGCATCATAGAATACATTCATTGCTTGATCATTGGTTAGAATATTCTCATGATTATTGGGAGACGGTTTATCTTCCTTTAATACAAGAAATCCATCTCTAACAATAGGCCAATTGTTTCCCCCCATAGCTTTAACATGCATTGACATTCTTATTTTCCAATAGTCATAATTGTTTCCATCAAAATGCGGTAGCTTCCCAATGTGCACATTGTTGTTACTAGCCATTTTGTCCAACTCCGGGACGATAAAATCCACAATCAATGGAGTCCTTGGCTCTGAGAGATGTAAATACACTAGAGGGGGGGGGGGGTGAATAGACGGTTTTGACTAAAATAAAATACACTAGACAAATTTAATCAAAACAACAAGAGATGTAAATATTTCTAGCCTTGATGGAACAACAAAATGTAATGAGAAATTTAATCTAATGCCACAAGGATAAACAATATATAAGTTACCAACTACTTGTAAATAATGTAAAATAGTTGAGAGAAAGACACCGAGATTTATCCCGTGGTATCGGTGATTTGCTGTTCACCCCTAATCCACGTTGAGGTAGAATTCAAGCTCTCACTTGCTCCTCTACCAAGATATGGCTTGATCTTTGAGCCAAGTGGACAAGAAGTCACTCAATACCTCGATTTCACTAGTGTCACCTTTGTCGCTCCGGCGAGGTATGCGCAAACCCCTCACAATCAATCCCATGGCTCCTCCACAATCTTTAGAGAGAGCTCAACGGAGACAACACCCAAGCCGTCTAGGAGGCGGCAACCTCCAAGAGTAACAAGCCGTTATGTGCAACTAGCATAGTTTCTGCGCACACGCGGACGATCCGTGCCCTATGGCCGGACGGTCCGCCGTACTAGTAATGGCTATATCGACCGTTTGAAACCTGTCAGAGCTATTAGAAAAGTCAAGGTCGGACGGTCCGCCCACCGGGGCTGGACGGTCCGGAACCTGACAACCTTGAACAACAGAGTGCCTCGTCAGTCTTAGTAATTCGAGCGGACGGTCCGCCATTCATGACTGGACGGTCCACACATGTACCACTTACCGTCTCGCTAAAAACCTCGGACGGTTCGTAGTACAAAGTCTCAAAAATACATCATCCCTGCCCAAACTCGATTCTTCTTATGCGGACGGTCTGCCTGCTGGGGCCGGATGGTCCACCAGAAGGAGGCAGAGACGGACAACTAGCTGACCTCTCTGGCAGAGTCGTGGACAGTTCGGCCATCTGGCCCAGACGGTCCGCCATCCTTAGAGAAAAAATGTTTTGCGCTGATTCAAAAGAATCTTAATTTTGAAATTCATAGCTGTCACACCCGTTTTTGGAAGGCAAACCGAATGCGAACCATGTACGTGCCAGGATCAGAAACTCACGTACACAGCGATTACATAATTGGACATCATCACACAATGCTCAAGTAAATAGCGGAAAAGTACTTTATTACAATAAGATGTCTGAGACATCCACAGAGTCTAATACATAGCCATAGTCATTAACGTTAATATCAAAGTGTGGAGTACGAAACGTAGAAGATAAGGCCTTCACAGGCAGCTGACTGGGGGTTTGTCACTAAGAAAAACTAGAATTCGTCGTAGTCCTGGAACTCCTCAAAGTCCTCCATGTTGCTAGCATCTTCTCCTGAGCACCGAATACAGTGGGGACAACCTGGGGGTGGGGTGGTTTGTAAAGCAAGGGTGAGTACACATCAACATACTCAGCAAATGTCCCGTTTGGCTAAAGTGGACTAGCTGTATGCGGGTTGAGGTTAAGCAGTTGCTTTTAGTGGGACAAACATTTATTACTGTTAGTAGAGCCAAGTTTTAGTAATTAAACCCAGTTATTACCCAAAAGTACTCCCTCCAAGAGAAAGTACCAAAGATCAGAATTATAACCAACATTATTAATCATCATCATAAAGTAACCAAAGTTCTTCTAATCAAAGAGGATCTCAAGGCCGCTCTTAACCATGAGCTCGGATGATATACCAGTTTCTAACACTCTGCAGAGGTTGCACACTTTACCCATGAGTCGTGATCCCTTTCCAGTCTCGGTTGTACATACCCAATCTTCACTACCGAGGTGAATGGCCAGGGATACACTACGTAGCCTTTACAAAGACTCCCCTGGTGCATAGCTGCTCGTTAGGTTTCACCAGTCGTACAAGCGCAGTACACCTCCCCAAGTTGGGTGACTAACAAAACCAAATCGAATGAACCTTTGCACGCCCCTTGGCAGAGCGAGCACCACGCCCCAGCCCCCATTGACGGCCCTCAGGCAAAGCTAACTACACCCCCAGGTTCATCTAATTAGTCAGCTAAGGGTGTCCCATTCCACCCTCATGGTTGCACTATTATCCCGGGTGGTCACTCCACGAACAGGTCCTTACGGAGAGGTACTCAGGAAAATGGCCTGAGCCCCCTAGAGTATCACAATATCATCATCATCGGGATAACATCATTGTATCATAAATAATCACATCATGTTCATTGATTAAGTTAAAGCAATATCAAAAAGCTAACCATGATAACCCAAAACGGTAAACAAGGATAAGGTAAATACAGACTAGTCAATCCTTAATGTAATGCGGGACAGTGAGTTAAAAGTGAATGGGACATAATGGGTCAGAGGACACTTGCCTTCACCAGGTTGTTGCTTAGGAAGATCTTCAGCAACACACTCAGGAACCACGGACTGCTCGTTGTCTAAATAAAGCGATCATGCATTCAATACATTTGGTGAATGACAAATGAACAACACATCAATCATGTACAAACATGGGAACACATATCAAAAAGAAAAGTATAAACTCAAAAGGGAGTTTAAATTATAGGGTAGACTAATCTCACTAAGTAGTTGATTACTCTTTAAGTGCTATTCATGATTACATAATATGATTCTATTTCTTTTACTGAGACATAAGAGTTACACCAGAGATAAATTCATACATCACATGCTATTATCTTCCCAATATTAAACATCTATTTACCACTAGGGTTTCCCATTTTAATAAGTGAATAAATCAATACATATATTAAACCATAATTAAACATAAAAATTAGAGTGTGCATTTGTGAATGGAACTAATTTATTTAAACAGATAATATTCCTATGAACATTTTGCAATTTGAATCACTAAATTTGAAGTTCATATGTAAAAGATATGAAATAAACAAGTTTGGGAGTTTAAAATATGAAAATAGGTCTAATTCTGTAATTATTTAAAAGCCTAGGGTTCAATATGCAAGATTACAAGGGCCTGCGCGCGAAAACCAGGGACGGCGGGTTGATTTCCAACAAACCGAGGGTCTCTTTAACAAAACTATCGCGCGAAGGGGTACGAGGTCTACTCAACCGTTAGACCAGTGGGCCAGGGCGGTCAGCGACCGAGGCGAGGTGGGCGGACTGACCGGCCGGCCCGGTGCCAGGGGCACAGGCGACCGACAGGTGGGTCCGGACGCAGGGCACGCGTGAACGAAGCGGTATCTCGTGATCTGGGCTATGTGATAGAGATCAGACGAGGGAGATCAAAGTCGGGGGGCTGATTGGTTGCAGCTAGTGCCGCTCCTCTTTGCGGTGGTGAGGTCGCCGGAGTTGTGGCGGGTGCGTGCTACGGCGGTTCCGTGGTCGCCGGGGCTAGCTAGAAATGAAGAGGAAGACACGGCGAAGTCACTGGTGGGGATTTGACTACGAGACCAGGGTCAAAGAGGGGAGAATGGTGAAGGGAGAACTCCGGGCGGGTCAAGGTTGTTCCAGTGAGGAATTCTGACCGCGGGGAGGGGGGTCTAAGGCGCGCTAGGGCCTGGACTAGCTTCAGCAGAGCGAGGGGGATATCAGGGACCGAGGCAGGCGCACTGGACCAGACCAATTCGGTTGGTCATCGTGCGGGCGTGGCGGACCGCCACGACCGAACTCCGGCGAAGCCGAAATTGGCCACCGACAAAGCATAATTGGGGAAACTGAGCATGGGAACGGATGTCTCACCTCGAAGTGAAGCTCGGGGTAGCTTGGCATGGCTTCTAGCGAGCTAGGTGACCGGCACGGCGGGCGCGGGTCTCCGCCGAGGTCGAGCGGCAAGGGAAAAGCGCGCGAGAGAGCGAGACTGTACGAACTGGGACGAGGGAGCGAGTGCGGGTGCGGGCGGTGCTCAAAAAGGAGCTGGGGTGCGTGGGCGGGTGACGTGGCCGGGGATCTCGACGTGCGTGCGCGAGTGCGCGCGTGCTGGTTCACGGCGGGTCGCGGGGAAGGCGGAGCTGACAAAGGGTTCCCACGGCGCAGCGAGAGGGAACGGGTGCGCGAGGGAAACGGTTCAGCGCGCTGAGGAGGCAGGCCCGCGAGGCAGAGAGGGAAAGGAGCGCACGGGCGAGGGCAACTGGCGCCGACAGAGTGGCCCCACTGGGCAGAGGGAGAGGAAGAGAAGGAGCGGACGGAGAGGAAACGCTGCTGACAGGTGGAGCCCACCTGTCAGACGGCGTGGGCGCGCGTGGCTCTGCTGGGCTGGACTGGCCCGGTTTGGGTTGCTTCGGGTTTTTCTATTTTCCTGGGATTTCTAATTGCTTTTCTATTTCTTTTTCTCTAGGGTTTTCAATTCAAATTCCAACCAAGTTTCAAATTCAAACTAATTCAAACAATTCAAAGAAACTAGGGAGAGAGAGAAGAGTAACACCTGAATTTGGATGATAATAAGAAAGAAATTTTATACCCCCAAATTCAGGGTGTTACAGACCTATCCCCTTAAAAAGAATCTAGCCCTCGAGATTCAAGGTTGGCTAGAAAAGTGCTCAGGGTACTTGGCTTTCAAATCATCTTCTCTTTCCCAGGTTACTTCTTCTTCTTAGTGATGGCCCCATTTGACTTTGCACATCCTGATGGTGCTTCTCCGAGTGACCCGATCTGCTGTCTCCAGAATCTGTGTTGGCTTCTCAATATATGTCAGATCTTCTTGAACTTCAAGGTCCTCTGTTGGCAACTGCTCTTCTGGCACTCTCAACAATTTCTTCAGCTGAGACACATGGAACACGTCATGCACAGCTGATAGATTCTCTGGTAAACCGAGTTGATATGCCACTTCTCCGCGCCTTGCTTGAATTTGGTACGATATGATGTATCGAGGTGCTAGCTTGCCTTTGACTCCAAATCTTTTGATTCCTCTGATTGGTGACACCTTTAAGTAGACATAGTCTCCTACTTCAAAACTCAGTTCTCTTCTTCAGGTGTCAGCATAGCTTCGCTATCTGGACTGCGTTGTCTTCAGATTCTCTCGGACCATTCTGATGTTCTCTTCGGCTTCAAGCAAAATATCTGGACCGAACACCTGTCTTTCGCCGGGCTGGTCCCAATGCAATGGAGTTCTACAATTCCTCCCATAAAGTGCTTCGAATGGTGACATCTTGAGACTGGCTTGATTGCTGTTGTTGTAAGAGAATTCTGCATACGGTAGCCTTTTGTCCCAACCTATCTTGTCTTGCAAGGCACAAGCCCTCAACATGTCTTCAAGGATCTGGTTGGTTCTCTCTGTTTGACCATCTATCTACGGGTGATAAGCTGAGCTGAACTTCAAGTGTGCCTAAAGCTTCATGCAACTACTGCAAAAAATGAGAGGTGAACTGAGTGCCTCGATCTGATACTATCTTCTTCGGAACGCCATGCAAGCACACAATCCGCGACATGTATAGTTCGGCCAACACTACACTGTTGTAGGTGGTCTTGACTGGTATGAAATGGCCCGCCTTTGTCAAATAGTCCACTACCCAGATGGAGTCATAACCAGTATGAGTGTGAGGCAAACCGACTATAAAGTCCATCCCGATCTCATCCCATTTCCACTGAGGGATCTGCAACGGCTGCAACAAACCTGCAGGTCTTTGTTGTTCTGCTTTAATCCTCTGGCAACTGTCACATACAGCCACATACTCTGCTATCTCCCTTTTCATACCGTACCACCAGAATTGTTTCTTCAGGTCTTGGTACATCTTCTTGCTATCAGGATGTATAGAATATGTTGTCTCATGAGCTTCCTTGAGAATCAGTTCCCGGATCGATTTGATGTCGGGAACACACAGTCTATCCTTGAACCATACCACTCCTTCTGCGTCTTCACGAAAATCCTTGCATCTATGGTCAGCTGCCAGATCTTGTTGATCTTCTCATCATCCTTCTAGCCCTTCCTGGTGTCTTGCTCTAGAGTGGGTTCCAACTCAATTGTCACTCCTTGAGTGTTGTTCAGAAATCCGTGACTCAATCTGTCGAATTTCTTCGCTAGCTCATACGGCATGGGGTGAGCGGCCAACATATTAACTTGACTCTTTCTGCTTAGAGCATCTGCAACCACATTTGCTTTGCATGGGTGATAATGAATCTCGAGCTCATAGTCTTTGATCAACTCTAGCCATCTTCGCTGCCTCATGTTTAGCTCTGACTGAGTGAATATATACTTGAGACTCTTGTGGTCTGTGTAGATATCACACTTCTGCTCGTACAAATAGTGCCTCCAGGTTTTCAGTGCATGAACCACTGCTGCTTGCTCCAGATCATGAGTAGGGTAATTCTTTTCATGAATCTTCAATTGTCGGGACAAGTATGCCACTACTCTCCCTTCCTGCATTAACACACATCCCAGGCCAGTGTACGAAGAATCACAATATACTGAGAATGACTTATGGACATCTGGCAGAATTAATAATGGTGATGTTGTCAATTTCTCCTTCAATGACTCAAAGGACTTTTGGCATGCTGGTGTCCACTTAAACTCAACCTTCTTTGCCAACATGGCTGTCATTGGCATGATAATCTTGGAGAAACCTTCAATGAAACGCCGATAATAACCGGCCATTCCAATTAAACTCTTGATTCCTCAAACGTCTTTTGGTGCTTTCAGTCTAGAATAGCTGCTACCTTCTTCGGATCTACAACCAATCCCTCTTGGTTTATGATGTGACCCAAGAACATGACTTCACTGATCCAGAACTTGCACTTGCTAAGCATGGCATATAAATGACAATGTCGTAGCCTTTGAAGTACTTTTCTCAAGTTCTCTTCATGCTCCTGCTCATTCTGGGAATATACAAGGATATCATCAATGAACACCACTACGAACTTGTCGAGGTAGTCCATGAACACAGTGTTCATCAGGTACATGAAGTAAGCTGGCGCATTCGTCAAATCGAATGACATGACCGTGAACTCATATAGTCCGTACTTGGTGATGAATGTTGTCTTTGGTATATCCGAAGGTTGGATTCTGAGCTGATGGTAACCTGTCCTCAGATCTATCTTCGAGAACACACTGGCTCCTCTCAACTAATCGAATAGGTCCTCGATTCGACGCAGGGGGTACTTGTTCTTGATAGTGACTTCATTCAAAGCTCTATAATCAATGCACATCCTCTTCGTACCATCCTTCTTCTCCACAAATAGCACTGGGTCTGCCCAAGGTGAGGTACTTGGTCTGATGTAGCCTTTCTCCAACAGTTCGTCAATCTGCTTCTTGAGTTCAGACAAGACCAACTCCACTAACACTCGATATGCTCTCTTGGAAATAGGGGCGGTGCCGGGTATAAGCTCTATGGCAAATTCAACTTTCCTTTCAGGTGGCATACCTGGTAACTCCTCGAGAAACACATCTGGGAATTCTGATACTACATTGATAGCTTCTGATGGTTCAATCTCCTCAATATGGGTGGTGACTTGGTGACAGCTTCCTTTCCTTGGTTCAGACAAGACCAACTCCACTAACACTTCTTCTCCTGATAAGGACACTAACTTCACCGTTCTCTTGTCACCGCTAAGACTAGCTTGATGCTTGGTTAGCCAATTCATCCCTAGGATGACATCTATAGTCGCATCCTGGTTAGCCATAACTATTAGATCAGCGGAGAACTCTATCCCCCTTATTTGAACTCTTGCACTAGGGCAAAATCTATCCGTTTTGGTTCTCCCACCAATTGAACTAACCCTCATAGGTAGATACATGGGTGCTACGGGTATATTGTGTGATTCTACCCATGATGCAGTCACAAAAGAATGCGTTGCTCCAGTATCAAATAACACATTTGCAGAATGGTACTCAACAAGAACGTACCTAGTGCCACTCATGGGGTCTCCTAAAGTGTGTCGGCCTCCAGGTGGTTCACCTTTCCGTACTGGACTCGAGGCTGCCCATGGTTGTTGCCTCCATGTTGCAATGCATTCTGCTTGACTGGGGCATTGGGAGCTGGCTGCTGCTGAGCTGCTTTCTTTGGGCAATGATTCACCCATTGCCCATTGGCCTTGTTCCCCACAGTGGAAACATGCACGACCTCCTTCTTGCGCTGGTGCTGTTTGGTTGTTCTGGTTGGTTGCTGGGGCAGGAAGGCGAGGTGCCTGGTTGCTCTGACGCTGATATTGATTTCCTCCCTACTGATTGTTCTGGCGGTACTGTTGCTGCTGAGGAAATGTAGCATCCCAAAAATTCAAATCTTGGAATTTTCTCAAACTCGCTCTAAATTCAAAGTGAATTTCAAATTTCATTTCAAAATGTTTGTTTGCAAGTTGATATCAACAAATAAAATATAGTGGTCTATATTCTCTCCAAAATCCTCCTCAAAATATCCTACAAATGTTTCTCCAGTGATCCCCCTCAAATTCTTCCCAGAAATACTACCTAGATATTTTCCCAGTGACCCCCCTCAAGTTCTTTCCAGAAATACTGTCCAAATATTCCATCGATATATCTCCAAGTATTTTCTTCCTGAGAAATACCTTCAAAATCATTTTTCAAGTCCCTACAAATATTTTCTTCATAACTTTTCTCATGCTCATACGTATACGTATGCCTCCAGTGTCATATGGTGAGCTCTACAAGCTAATCTCACTTATACAAGACAAATACATGCTAATCTCCCACTAATCCTCTCATCCTCCCACTAATCCTCTCATCCCTCCCCCTAATCCCACACCAGGGCTATAAATAGAGGGGCAAGGGCCTCCTCTCATCCTACCCCAAGCCATTTCATGGCAACTCTCTTCCCCCCACATGCACCTACTCCATGTTCCACACAAGCACACACTAGCACAAGGATCGTTCGGTCGTTCTTCGATCGTTCGTCCCCCTGTTCTTAGTTTGTTCGTTCGTTCATCCGATCGTTCATGGTTCGTTCGTCCGTTCGTCCGATCGTTCGATCGTTCGTCCGTTC
The DNA here is from genome assembly GCF_902167145.1 of Zea mays. Lineage (NCBI taxonomy): Eukaryota > Viridiplantae > Streptophyta > Magnoliopsida > Poales > Poaceae > Zea > Zea mays. The sequence continues at coordinate 199,137,781 of NC_050097.1, read as the reverse complement.
GTTCATCCAAATAATCTTTTTCCTGTCGTTATGGTGCCGAAATTCCGATCGTTCGTTCGTTCGATCATTCGATCGTTCATCGTTCGTTCATAGTTCCTATTCATCGTTCATCGTTCGTTCATAGTCCCTATTCATCGTTCTTCCAGATAATCTTTGTCCTGCCGTTATGCTGCCAAAATTTCGATCGTTCGTTCGTCCGATCATTCGATCGTTCGTTCGTTCATTCGTCCAAATAATCTTTTCCCTGTCGTTATGCTGCCGAAATTCCGATCGTTCGTTCGTTCGATCATTTGATCGTTCATCGTTCGTTCATAGTTCCTATTCATCATTCATCGTTCGTTCATAGTCCCTATTCATCGTTCTTCTAGATAATCTTTGTCCTGCCGTTATGCTGCCGAAATTTCGATCGTTCGTTCATCCGATCATTCGATCGTTCGTCCGTTCGTTCATAGTTCCTATTCATCGTTCATCGTTCGTTCATCGTCACTATTCATCGTTCATCGTTCGTTCATACGGACTATTCACATCACTATTCAACATTACTATTCAGCGTTACTATTCACTGTTACTATTCAACATCATTATTATTCATTGTTAATATTCATCGATGAAATCTGTGGCAACCTTTTCATCGTCCTATTCATCGTTACTATTCATCGATCATCCGATCACCCCAAATTTCAACTACTCATCCGTCATGCTGTCCAGTCCACCTAAGACCAGCCAGACCAATATTTCAGTCATATCCGTCATTTCCGGTGACTGTGATTTTCCTTCCAGTGGGAACTTCCCATCTGGTCACCCATCCTAGGTTTCTCCAAGTTGAGCATGCTTAACTTTGAGATTCCTTTGAACCAGGCTTCCAAACTCAGATTCCAATAATTCTTGTTTCTAAATTCTTATCAAACTATTCCCTATCCAACCATGTCATCCCTTAAGCATGGTCCATATTCCAGAAAACTCCCAAAATACTCTTGTCCCATATTCTGCCTATAACTCTCCTGTTCATACTAAGTCACACGATTCATTCGTCACTATTCCCACCAACAGTGAACTTCACTGTGCTACACCACATACACTCAGCTATAAATACACCCAGCTACCCTCTCCCTCTCCACACACACTCAACACCCTCAGCCAAGGCAAACACCCCACCCACTCAGTTACTCCGCTCTGCCGGCTACACACATAGTGTCGCTTCGCCTCCAGTCCACCCTCCTGGTAAGCACCTCCGCTCCACCACCAGTAATATCACAACACCACATGACACAGATTCTACTCAAGACTCTACCCATCCATATATCGCTATTCTGACACTATACTAAATATTTGTTGGTATACTTGCTGGTTTGTATGTTTGCTGGTTCATGTTGCATAGTTATCGGAGCGTTCGTGCCGTCTCGTGGAGGCCAGATCTGCAAGTCTACACCAGGCGGTGGAGCTAGAAGCCAGTTCCGCGGGCTCCCCTTCCCCCTTCGCTGGATAAGCAAGGCAAGCTCACTGGATCCCTTTGATGCATAAATTACCTATGATTTTTCAACCATAACCCTCAGCCTGTTATTTTATGCATGATATGATTTTGAGACAAGTTATTATGGCCACCCAGCCGCTTGCCGCAATCAATCCTTGATATATTTGTTACAAATGATTTGAGAAAAGGTGTGAGTTTTCAAAAGAAAATGCTTTTCAAAATGTGTATGATGAAGGGTTTTCACCCTTATCACCTTTGAGTAGGGATGATCAGGGACTCCCTGGTTTAGGGGAGGGCCTAAGGTGAAGGCTCAGCTGGTTTAGGCGTGAGCAGAAGGATTGTCCCCTCATATAAGGACCGGTTTGTCATCTTTCACTACCTGTACTCATGATAAGTACAACCACTCGAGGCTGTGTGGGCAGTCACTCAATCTGAACTCGTACGGTCTAACCCCAGGGTTATGAAGGCTGGGGAGCACCGGGAGGATAAGGAGGGGGAATGTTTTGTCCGGTTTGGACATGGCGGTGGCCTGACTCCTTCCGGTATAACCGTTAAGGTTAGGACGTGCGAGGAAAGAAATAGATTCGGATTCGGATCTCATTGGCCATAAGATCGCAGAGCCGGACTAGTGGGTAAAGTGTACCCCTCTGCGTAGAGTTCAAACCTATTCGAATAGTCTGTGTCCACAGGAATGGACGAGTCTGGTGTGGTATGACAATTAGTGTTTTGTTTTCAAAAAAGGTGCGTTTGAGAAAAGTGGTTTTTAAAAGGCCTGGCGGTTGAGCCGTGAGCTATGGTGGACGGGAAGTCCAGTAGCTGTTTTTGAAAATGAAAACCAGTGGGAAACTGCTGAGATTTCTGGATGGTTTAGTCTATGGGATTTTGCTCTATATTGAAAAACTTCATGTTCCTTTGGGAGAGGATGCGCTTTGAAAAATACAAAATGTTTTACAAAACAACCTACATAAAATATTGTTGTTTCTGCAAAATATCCTGAGCTCCACATATTCCATGCATTATATCTGATTTCCCCATTCCACGGGTGAAGGTGGGCTGCTGAGTACGTTTGTACTCACCCTTGCTTATTTGTTGTTTTTAAAAAAAAAGGAGATCGGGTAAGAGTTACGACTGTTCCCAACCTTGCCTGTGGCTGTTGGACTGCTGATTTGCTTCGATGCGTATATCGGGCTGCTTCAGCCCCACTCTGATGATATGTCCCGAGTTGTGGACCAACTCTTAAAGTTGATCGCCACCTTTATAGGTTTGTCTCATTTAACCAAATCTGAAATCATCTGATGTATAAATGTGTTTACTAGCCTCCTAGGACTAGTAATTGTATCACATTTGAGTCCCAGAGGATCTGGGGCGCTTTAGGTGGTATTTGAGCTGTTAGGTTGGCCGCAGGACGTAACCCTTAGCCCGATCCAAAAGTTTTTGAGTCAAAACTATTTTCTTAAAAAAATTCTTGCTCTCATCCCTTCATTTCAAAAATGCTTTCCCCCTTTCCTTCTCTCAGAAGTCAGATGGAGGTCCGCTGCCAAACCAGCTTGTGCCAGAATGAAGATGGTTTCCCCAAGTTGCTGAGAGCATGCACAGTTCGCCTCAGAATCAGGAGCCAACCAGAGTATGATGGTCGTGAATTCGTCGAGCATGGCACAGAGAAGTGTGTCGTGACTGTATACATTGGATCCAGTCCGCACCATGTGGAATGGAGTGTCACTGCTGCGGGGCACAGATTCAAAGACACATGCCAAGTCGTCGCCCGCAAGGCATTGAGGGCCCTGTGTCAGATCTATGAAGAAGAAGTGGCCGACACCCCGCTCAGATTCTTTCCGCCCTTTCAGAGAAACTGTCCAGTTTGAATGGCCAGGATGTGTGCATTGGTAGGATAGCAGCTGCTTGAGGATGACCCCTCAGTCATGTACCTCACCGCATACCTGCTCACCTTGGATACGCAGTATGATTTCTTGGCTCGGCACCACCATCAGATGATTGCCCGAGTAGAAGATGCAGAGAAGAGGAACCGTCAGCTCCATGTGGATCTCACCACTGCTCAAGCTCGTGTAGCTGCCTTGGAAAGTCGTGAAGTCATTGTTGTTGAAGCCCTGAAGCAAGCCAAGGATGAGCACGTCCAGAAGTTGATGGAAGCCTACTTGGTAACCCATAACCAACGTAGAGCCCTGCGGATCCAAGAGCCCGCCTCATCCAACCTAGTTCAACCCAGGAGAGCTGAAGATCCCCAGATTCTTGAAGGTCACTCGGTCTCTACCAGAGTAGAGAAGAAGACTTGGGAACTCCCGGAAGGTGCCATAGTCTTGGAAGGAATTCCAGTCTTCCCTCGGGCTATGAATAAGCAAGAGCACCCCGAGTCCTCCCAAGATCCGCCACCGGAGTTGTTTGAGCCCCTCACCATGAAGAAGATTCCAGCACCATCCCTTGAAGTCAAGGAAGAAGCTGCAAGCACCCCGCCAGCACCGCCGCCCTCTGAGGAGCTACAAGAACCAGTCCAGATTGAAGAAGAGTTCGACCCTGTCCTGGCATCTCAGTTGTCGCCAGAAGAAGTCATCAACATCAGCTCCCTCTTGACCCATCCAGGAGATGTCTCAGATTGAAGTTGTGTGCAAGCCTTGCCAGAAGAGAAACTGCCTGGTCTAAAGTTAGTTATGCCCAGTCCTCTGCATGCATTGGGTAGTGAAGTTTTTCTTCACTTTGGCTAGAGCCCTGCATGTATGAGAGGTAATCGTGTAGGCGTGTTTTGCAAAACTGTAATTGAGTGCCCCCTAGGGCATTTCAAAATGAATTTCGCTTGATGTTTTCTCCCCTTTTGAGTGCATATGTGATGCTTTAACGTTAGTGCTCATAAGTTGCATTTAGCATAGTTCTCAATTCAGGAGCCAAGAAATAGCAGTTATGCTTAGCCCCCGAATCTGAGTAGTCTATGCTTTGGAAAAACTCTATTCTTCCCTTATTCAAAACATTTGATTTGTTTGTGCTTATTATTGCTGAGCTTGTGTGTTTTCTTTCTTTTTAAGAAAGGTTTTCTCTAAAAACATAGATCACAAATTAGAGCTAATCCTCACCTTATGCTTCCATTCTCATCTTAACTCATCTCAAGAGAAAAGCACCTTACCCAAGAAGATACCGGGAAGCTTACCCTTGAAGCCTGGAACAAGCTACAGAAGAAACCAGTCCAGTCGCTCAGTCAAAAGGACCGACCGTGAGAATCAAAGCACTGCCCCTGAGTCAAAGTAAACAGGAAAAGAGGACAGAAGGAGTTATTACCATACAGAGAGGCAAAGATTCTTGGAACCAGAGACCACAAACATCAGGGTCATCGACCCCACCACTCACCTGTGCCCCCCACATGCATGCCCGCCTCCATGCGCACTACCACCACCCCACGCCCCCTTTGCAGCGCACCCATCGCCGCCATCATCGTCGGCAACACTGTCCCCCCCTCCATCGCACTTGTTGCCTCGTGTCACCTGCTCCCTCACCACCACTCCACACCCTTGCATACCGCTCGCCTATAAAATCTTCCCCACCAGCTCCCTCAATCCCCACATCGCTCAAAACAAAAACACACCTGATAAAAACCCCTCTGCCAAATAGCAAGCAACTCCATTTTCCACTCCCTCGCCCCTAAGATCACAATGCTTGGTGATTCTTGGGTTGAAGACTGTTGTACATGGTTCAACATCTTTGGTTTCCTCCTCTGTATGATGGTAATACTCTTCGATAGAATCCTCGAGTGGGAAGAGCAAAGAGAAAGAAAGAGGCAGTGAAAAGTGAGAAGTGAAGTGAAAAGTGAAAAGAAGATAGTGAAGAGAAGATAAGAAGAAGGTTCTCCCAGAATCAACCCTGTGTCAGTCATCTCTCTGCAGCCTGTTCAAGCAGCAACAGCAGAAGAAGGCCCTGTAACACCCTTGTTATGAGGTACTTCAAAGAGTTCAAATCCCCAAGATTCAAGAGTTCTACCCTCATTCATTTTAAGTGGGATAGTGTTCCAGTAAGGTTCCTGCTATGGAGAAAAAGAAGAAGGCATGTAGCAAGCTTGTGGAGGACCAGATCATCAAAGCATATAAGTTTTTGGATGAGAAGTGGTCACCCAAGTTTCGTTGATGAAGCACCAGAAGACCAATCAAGGAAGGAATCCATGTGGGATTTCGCAAGAGAAAGGTTTGCGTGTTGGCACCGATGCTTCTTCAATAAGTTAGCGCCAAGCGAAAGCTGAAGCCTGAAGATGATCTTTGAGTAGCCAGAATCAGCATTTGCAATCGGCAACCAGATGCTCCTCAAAGGCCGGATTTTGTTGAAGTTCCATCTCCTCGAAGAGTCTGCGAAGTGAAGAAATGTAGCTAAAGTAAAGCTATACCCATAACCCTTCTGAGCCGAATCTCGAGGACGAGATTCATTTTAAGTGGGGTAGATCTGTAGCATCCCAAAAATTCAAATCTTGGAATTTTCTCAAACTCGCTCTAAATTTAAAGTGAATTTCAAATTTCATTTCAAAATGTTTGTTTGCAAGTTGATATCAACAAATAAAATATAGTGGTCTACATTCTCTCCAAAATCCTCCTCAAAATATCCTACAAATGTTTCTCCAGTGATCCCCCTCAAATTCTTTCCAAAAATACTACCCATATATTTCCCCAGTGATCCCCCTCAAGTTCTTTCCAGAAATACTGTCCAAATATTCCACCGATATATCTCCAAGTATTTTCTTCCTGAGAAATACCTTCAGAATCATTTTTCAAGTCCCTACAAATATTTTCTTCATAACTTTTCTCATGCTCATACGTATGCGTATGCCTCCAGTGTCATACGGTGAGCTCTACAAGCTAATCTCACTTATACAAGACAAATACATGCTAATCTCCCACTAATTCTCTCATCCTCCCACTAATCCTCTCATCCCTCCCCCTAATCCCCCACCATGGCTATAAATAGAGGGACAAGGGCCTCCTCTCATCCCACCCCAAGCCATTTCATGGCAACTCTCTTCCCCCCACACCCACTCCATGTTCCACACAAGCACACACTAGCACAAGGATCGTTCGGTCGTTCTTCGATCATTCGTCCCCCTGTTCTTAGTTTGTTCGTTCGTTCGTCCGATCGTTCATGGTTCGTTCGTCCGTTCGTTCGTCCAAATAAGCTTTTTCCTGTCGTTATGCTGCCGAAATTCTGATCGTTCGTTCGTTCGATTATTCGATCGTTCATCGTTCGTTCATAGTTCCTATTCATCGTTCATCGTTCGTTCATAGTCCCTATTCATCGTTCTTCCAGATAATCTTTGTCATGTTGTTATGCTGCCAAAATTCCGATCGTTCGTTCGTCCGATCATTCGATCGTTCGTCCGTTCATTCGTCCAAATAAACTTTTCCCTGTCGTTATGCTGCCGAAATTCCGATCGTTCGTTCGTTCGATCATTCGATCGTTCATCATTCGTTCATAGTTCCTATTCATCGTTCATCGTTCGTTCATAGTCCCTATTCATTGTTTTTCCATATAATCTTTGTCCTGCCGTTATGCTACCGAAATTTTGAACGTTCGTTCATCAGATCATTCGATCGTTCGTCCGTTCGTTCATAGTTCCTATTCATCGTTCGTTCATCGTCACTATTCATCGTTCATCGTTCGTTCATACAAACTATTCACCATTACTATTCATCGTTACTATTTATCGTTACTATTCATCATCGCTACTATTCATCATTACTATTCATCGATGATATCTGTGGCAACCTTTTCGACGTCACTATTCATCGATCATCCGATCACCCCAAATTTCAACTACTCATCTGTCATGCTGTCCAGTCCACCTAAGACCAGTCAGACCAATATTTCAGTCATACGAACTCCGGTGACTGTGATTTTCCTTCCAGTGGGAACTTCCCATCTGGTCACCCATCCTAGGTTTCTCCAAGTTGAGCATGCTTAACTTTGAGATTCCTTTGAACCAGGCTTCCAAACTCAGATTCCAATAATTCTTGTTTCTAAATTCTTATCAAACTATTCCCTATCCAACCATGTCATCCCTTAAGCATGGTACATATTCCAGAAAACTCCCAAAATACTCTTGTCCCATATTCTGCCTATAACTCTCCTGTTCATACTAAGTCAGACGATTCATTCGTCACTATTCTCACCAACAGTGAACTTCACTGTGCTACACCACATACACTCAGCTATAAATACACCCAGCTCCCTCTCCCTCTCCACACACACTCAACACCCTCAGCCAAGGCAAACACCCCACCCACTCAGTTACTCCACTCTGTCGGCTACACGCATAGTGTCGCTTCGCCTCCAGTTCACCCTCCTAGTAAGCACCTCCGCTCCACCACCAGTAATATCACAACACCACATGACACAGATTCTACTCAAGACTCTACCCATCCATATATCGCTATTCTGACCACTATACTAAATATTTGTTGGTATACTTGCTAGTTTGTATGTTTGCTGGTTCATGTTGCATAGTTATCGGAGTGTTCGTGCCGTCTCGTGGAGGCCAGATCTGCAAGTCTACACCAGGCGGTGGAGCTAGAAGCCAGTTCCGCGAGCTCCCCTTCCCCCTTCGCCGGATAAGCACGGCAAGCTCACTTGATCCCTTTAATGCATAAATTACCTATGATTTTTCAACCACAACCCTCAGCCTGTTATTTTATGCATGATATGATTTTGAGACAAGTTATTATGGCCACCCAGCCGCTTGCTGCAATCAATCCTTGATATATTTGTTACAAACGATTTGAGAAAAGGCGTGAGTTTTCAAAAGAAAATGATTTTCAAAATGTGTATGATGAAGGGTTTTCACCCTTATCACCTTTGAGTAGGGATGATCAGGGACTCCCTGGTTTAGGGGAGGGCCTAAGGTGAAGGATCAGTTGGTTTAGGCGTGAGCAGAAGGATTGTCCCCTCATATAAGGACCGGTTTGTCATCTTTCACTACTTGTACTCATGATAAGTACAACCACTCGAGACTGTGTGGGCAGTCACTCAATCTGAACTCGTACGGTCCAACCCTAGGGTTATGAAGGCTGGGGAGCACCGGGAGGATAAGGAGAGAGAATGTTTTGTCCGGTTTGGACATGGCGGTGGCCTGACTCCTCCCGGTATAACCGTTAAGGTTAGGACGTGCGAGGAAAGAAAGAGATTCGGATTCGGATCTCATTGGCCATGAGATCGCAGAGCCGGACTAGTGGGTAAAGTGTTCCCCTCTGTGCATAGTTCAAACCTATTTGAATAGTCTGTGTCCACAGGAATGGACGAGTCTGGTGTGGTATGAAAATTAGTGTTTTGTTTTCAAAAAAGGTGCGTTTGAGAAAAGTGGTTTTTAAAAGGCCCGGCGGTTGAGCCGTGAGCTATGGTGGACGGGAAGTCCAGTAGCTATTTTAGAAAATGAAAACCAGTGGAAAACTGTTGAGATTCCTGGATGGTTTAGTCCAGGGGATTTTGCTCTATATTGAAAAACTTCTTGTTCCTTTGGGAGAGGATAAGCTTTGAAAAATACAAAATGTTTTACAAAACAACCCTGCATAAAATATTGTTGTTTCTGCAAAATATCCTGAGCTCCACATATTCCATGCATTATATCTAATTTTTCCCATTCCGCGGGTGAAGGTGGGCTGTTGAGTATGTTTGTACTCACCCTTGCTTATTTGTTGTTTTTCAGAAAAAGGAGATCGGGTAAGAGTTACGACTGTTCCCAACCTTGCCTGTGGCTATTGGACCGCTGATTTGCTTCGCTGCGTATATCGGGCTGCTTCAGCCCTACTCTGATGATATGTCCCAAGTTGTGGACCAACTCTTAAAGTTGATCGCCACCTTTATAGGTTTGTCTCGTTTATGTAGATCTGAAATCATCTGATGTATAAATGTGTTTACTAGCCTCCTGGGACTAGTAATTGTATCACATTTGAGTCCCAGAGGATCTGGGGCGCTTCAGGAAACTGCCTCGGGTTCTGCTGCTGCTGGTTCTGACTCTAATGCTGGTGGTGGTGATCTTGCTTGAATTACTGGGCTGGGTTGCCTGAGTAGCGGGGACGGCTGCTACTCCCGACCTGAGATCCACCAATCTTATGTTTCCTCCATCTCCTGATGCTTCCTTTCAGTCATAATGGCTCTATCGATCAAATGCTGGAAGGTAGGGAAAGTGTGGTTCATCAGGTGGTAGTGGAGGGAATCAACCAATCCTCTCAGGAAGCGGTACTGCCTCTTGGCATCCGTGTTGACATCTTATGGGGCGTAACATGACAGCTATAGAAATTTGTCCCTGTACTCACTAACAGATAGGGGACCTTGCTTCAAGGCAAAAAAAACTCCTCCTTCCTCACTATCATCAGTCCCTCGGGCACGTGGTAGCGACGGAAGTTGTCCTTGAATTCCTCCCAAGTGATGGCTTTAGGGTTGGCATGGGTGGCGCCGTAAGACTCCCACCAAGACTGTGCTACTCCCCTTAGCTGTCGGGGACCATACAACACCTTCTCACGATCGTTGCACTAAGTAGTGTGCAACTCACGTTCCACAGTACGCAGCCAATCTTCGGCGTCCATGGGATCAGCAGAATGGGCAAAGACAGGGGGATGGCCCCTCATGAATTCTGCCCGCTTGTCTCTGGGCACCTGTGGCATCTAGACTTGCACCTGAGGTTGAGGTGGGGGTGGCTGCTGCTGCACCTGCTGCATCGCTGATAAGGTTTGACCAATTGCTTGGACTGCTTGGGTCTGCATCAAGAACATCTGCTCAATGGTCATCGAGGGTGGCGGTGGCAACTGCTGCTGAGCTACATCTTCCTCAGGTGCCTGCTGTTCCGGCTGAGCACGCCTTGCACCTCTGCGCCTATTCTCAGACATCTGGAGAAATCACACACATATCAGATCTGACTCTATAGTCTTTCAGCATAAGAAAAGATGTATAGAAAATCTTCATAGCACTGAACAATTGATCATCTTCACTGACAACTTCTCAGATAAAGAGGAAAGTGAAAATAAAGGGATTACCCAACTAAATAACTGACTTTATTAAAAACTACACCAAGTTGCAGGGGATACCCACACCTTGGTGACAATCAATACAAAGATCCAAATTCATTACAAGTTCATCATGACAGGCATCAAGACAAATGACAAGCAAACTAACTCTAAGTAAGACTAACTGAGACTAAGACTCTGAATTGAGCATTATTACAGACTCCGACTCTGTCGATCTATGGATCCAAATCTATTTGGGTCCTACAGTCAGGGGTACCATACTCGAAGCGACCACGGGACGGTGAACGGTAAGGGTGTTGAATCCCGACAAGGGCGGCAGAACCACCATCCAAATAGTGGTGTGCTGCGCACTCATCATGCAATTCCGCAACCTCCGCCCGAACCTTGCCCAACTCGTCAAGGGCGTGGTCCAGCTCGGTGTTGAGCACGACGGCCTGGTTGACCATGCTGTTCAGTCTGGAATTGCCTTCACCAATAGGCGAGACAATCACACCTCCAGCACTGCCAGTCGAACGGTGAGGGTAGTACTTCAGGTCAAGCCCATCGGCTACCCCGCTGAACAATGAGCAATACTGAGAAAGTGCCTGTCGTGCTGCATCTTGCATGGCTACCTCAGCAGTATCCCTCTCAGTCATAGAATAGTACTCTGAGAAGGCCTCTGCACCTCGGAGATCATCGTCCGGACGGCGCGCCAAGAAAGTAGCCTCCCACTGGTACGGGTATAACCCGCGACGGTGCTGGTAGACTACAGAACGATACTCTATAGACCAAGTGTGTCGGTCAAAGGCCCGACGCAGCAAGGTGTCAAGAGCATCGTGGAAGTGACACCCGCGAGTGGCGTCACAAGTGATGGGTCTAGCGATCCATCCCTCTAGCTCCGGCTCCTCTAAGAGCTATGTGCTGTGGCTCAAACTGCCATCGACGTTGTCGTCGTCTCTATCTCCGTCAGGGTCTCTTCCAGCAGCCGAGATGCCCTGTGTTGGTGCAGGGGGCATCTTTGGCTGAGGTGCAGGGGAAGGCGGCCTCTCATACTCCACCTCCTGCTGAGGCGAGGGGGAAGAGTCCTGCTGCTTCTGGTCCTGCTCCTGCTCCTGGCGTCGGTGCTCCTGCTCCTCGTGCAGGCGATGATGCAGTCTCTCCAGGTGACTGGACTGACCTGGCACCGTGCGACGCAGTGGACGCTCCGCCAGGCAAGAAGGCAAAAAGGGGATCACTGACTTACGTGTCATACATCTAATACGAGCCATCTACAAAACATCGTAAGCACAAGAGTGAGAGTAGAACTATAAGACCAGAAAATAAACAGAAAGAAAAGTGAGACAAATTTTTTTTGAGATAAGTAGATAACATAGAATTGGTCAAGATGACCAACTTTTGAAAGGACACTAAGGTCAAGGTAAGGGTAGAGGTCTATAGTCCTTAAGGCGACCATTCTAGTCTAGGTTAGCGATCCTACAGTCAGGAAGGCTTTGATACCACTTATGTCACACCCGGTTTTGGAAGGCAAACCGAATGTGAACCATGTACGTGTCAGGATCAGAAACTCACGTACACAGCGATTACATAATTAGACATCATCTCACAATGCTCAAGTAAATAGCGGAAAGGTACTTTATTACAATAAGATGTCCGAGACATCCACAGAGTCTAATACATAGCCATAGTCATTAACATTAATATCAAAGTGCGGAATACGAAACATAGAAGATAAGGCCTTCACAGGTAGCTGACTGGGGGTTTGCCACTAAGAAAAACTAGAATTTTTCGTAGTCCTGGAACTCCTCAAAGTCCTCCATGTTGCCAGCATCTCCTCCTGAGCACTGAATACAGTGGGGACAACCTGGGGTGGGGGTGGTTTGTAAAGCAAGGGTGAGTACACATCAACGTACTCAGCAAATGTCCCGTTTGGCTAAAGTGGACTAGCTGTATGTGGGGTTGAGGTTAAGCAGTTGCTTTTAGTGGGTCAAACATTTATTACTATTAGTAGAGCCAAGTTTTAGTAATTAAACCCAGTTATTACCCAAAAGTACTCCCTCCAAGAGGAAATACCAGAGACCAGAATTACAACCAACATTATTAATCATCATCATAAAGTAATTAAAGTTCTTCTAATCAAAGAGGATCCCAAGGCCACTCTTAAGCGTGAGCTCGACTGATATACCAGTTTCTAATACTCTGCAGAGGTTGCACACTTTACCCATGAGTCGTGATTTCTTTCCAGCCTGGGTTGTACAGACCCGATCTTCACAACCGAGGTGAATGGCTAGGGATACACTACATAGCCTTTACAAAGACTCCCCTGGTGCATAGCTGCTCGTTAGGTTTCACCGGTCGTACAAACGCAGTACACCTCCCCAAGGTGGGTGACTAACAAAACCAAATCGAATGAACCTCTGCACCCCCCTTGGTAGAGCGAGCACCACGCCCCAGCCCCCATTTTTGGCCCTCAGGCAAAGCCAACTACACCCCCAGGTTCATCTAATTAATCAGCTAAGGGCGTCCCATTCCACCCTCATGGTTGCACTGTTATCCCGGGTGGTCACTCCACGAACAGGTCCTTACGGAGAGGTACTCAGGAAAATGGCCTGAGCCCCCTAGAGTATCACAATATAATCATCGGGATAACATCATCGTATCATAAATAATCACATCATGTTCATTGATTAAGTTAAAGCAATAGCAAAAAGCTAATCATGATAACCCAAAAAGGTAAACAGGGATAAGGTAAATACAGACTAGTAAATCCTTAGGTTTTAATAATGTAATGCGGGACAGTGAGTTAAAAGTGAATGGGACATAATGGGTCAGAGGACACTACTTGCCTTCACCAGGTTGTTGCTCAGGAAGGCCTTCAGCAACACACTCAGGAACCACGAGCTGCTCATTGTCTAAATAAAGCGATCATGCATTCAATACATTTGGTAAATGATAAATGAACAACACATCAATCATGTACAAACTTGGGAACACATCTCCAAAAGAAAAGTATAAACTCAAAAGGGAGTTTAAATTATAGGGTAGACTAATCTCACTAAGTAGTTGATTACTCTTTAAGTGTTGTTCATGATTACATAATCTGATTCTATTTCTTTTAATGAGACATAAGAGTTACACCAGAGATAAATTCATACATCACATGCTATTATCTTCCCAATATTAAACATATATTTACCACTAGGGTTTCCCATTTTAATAAGTGAATAAATCAATACATATATTAAACCATAGTTAAATATAAAAATTAGAGTGTGCAGATTGTGAATGGAACTAATTTATTTAAATAGATAATATTCCTATGAACATTTTGCAATTTGAATCACCAAAATTTGGAGTTCATATGCAAAAGATATGAAATAAACAAGTTTGGGAGTTTAAAATATGAAAATAGGTCTAATTATGTAATTGTTTAAAAGACTAGGGTTCAATCTGCAAGTTTACAAGGCCCTGCGCGCGAAAACTAGGGACGACGGGTTGATTTCCAGCAAACCGAGGGACCCTTTAACAAAACTACCGCGCGAAGGGGTACGGGGTCTACTCAACCGTTAGATCTAAAATCAACGGCCGAGATTAGATCCGCGGGCGAGCGCGCGGGCGCGCACTGACCAGTGGGCCAGGGCGGTCAACGATCGAGGCAGGGAGGGCGAACTGACCGGCCGAGCCTGGTGTCGGGGCCACATGCGACCGACAGGTGGGTCCGGACGCAGGGCGCGAGTGCGCGAATCGGTATCCCGTGATCTAGGTCGTGCGATAGAGATCGGACGGGGGAGATCAAAGCCAGGGGGCTGATTGGCTGCAGGCGGCGCCGCTCCTCGTTGCGGTGGTGAGGTCGCCGGAGTTGGGGCGGGTGCGTGCTACGGCGGTTCCGGGGTCGCCGGGGTTGGCTATAAATGAAGAGGAAGACGTGACGAACTCACTGGTGGGGATTTGACTACGAGACCAGGGTCAGAGAGGGGAGAATGGCGAAGGGATAACTCCGGGTGGGTCGGGGTTGTTCTGGTGAGGAATTTCGGCCGCGGGGACGGGGGTCTGAGGCGCGCTAGGGCCTGGACTAGATTCAGTAGAGCGAGGGGATATCAAGGACCAACGCGGGGGCACTGAACCAGACCAATTCGGCCGGTCACCACGCGGATGCGGCGGACCGCCACGGCCGAACCCCGGCGAAGCCGAAATTGACTGGCGACAAAGCATAATTGAGGAAACTGAGCATGAGAATGGATGTCTCACCTCGGAGCGAAGCTTGGGGTCGCTTGGCGTGGCTTCTGGCGAGCTAGGTGACCAGCACGGCGGGCGCGGGTCTCCGGCGAGGTGGAGAAGCGAGGGCAGAGCGCAAGAGAGAGAGCGAGACTGTGTGAAATGGGACGAGGGAGTGAGTGCGGGTGCGGGCGGTGCTCAAAAAGGAGCTGGGGTGCGTGGGCGGGCGACGTGGCCAGGGATCTCGGCGCGCGTGCGCGAGTGCGCGTGTGCTGGTCCACGACGGGTCGTAGGGAAGGCGGAGCTGACAAAGGGGTTCCACGACGCAGCGAGAGGGAACGGGCGCGCGGGGGAAACGGTTCAGTGCGCTGACGAGGCGGGCCCACGAGGCAGAGAGGGAAAGGAGCGCACGGGCGAGGGCAACTGGCGCCGACAGAGCGGCCCCACTTAAAAGAGGGAGAGGGAGAGAAGGCGCGGGCTGAGGGGAAACGCCGCTGACAGGTGGAGCCCACCTGTGAGGCGGCGCGGTCGCGCGCGGCCCCACTAGGCTGGACTGGACCGGTTTGGGCTGCTTTGGGTTTTTCTATTTTCTTGGGGTTTTTAATTGCTTTTCTATTTCTTTTTCTCTAGGGGTTTCAATTCAAATTCCAACCAAGTTTCAAATTCAAACTAATTCAAACATGTGCAACAATTCAAAAAATATTTAAGCTCAGCATGATGCAACATTTCATGACTCATAATGTTTTGGCAAAAATAAATAATTAATTCCCTCCCTAATTAAGCTAAGTCTATTCAAAGAAAAATAGAGAGAAAGAGAAACTAGAGAGAGAAGAGTAACACCTGAATTTGGATGATAATAAGAAAGAAATTTTATACCCCCAAATTCAGGGTATTACAATAGCATTGTTAGCCCTCATGCACATGTTACCGTTTATGCTCTACGAGGCACTAAGTTATACACCATTCAAGTTCATTGACTCCTCTTAATAGTACGACTGTCTATCCTATTAATCCAGTCAGTTTCTTCTCTAAACACCTGCTGACCGGCAAAAGCAAAAACTTATGTTTTACCTTTGCCTTCACTTGATCCACAATCAACGGTTATGAGTCCTCAAGAACTTTGTTGTATCTTGTGGTTCAGTCCTGCAATCTTATTACTCAAGGAACTGTTAGTCCACAATCAGTTGTCATTAATTACCGAAACACCACTTAGGGGCCTAGATGATTCACAGCGGGTGCGATATAAAATCGAGCCTTCCCCGCCCGTGTCCCTAAAACAAATTGGAGCAACAGCCCCCGTGTCGAGCGCGCGTGAGCGAAACTGAGGGGATAGAAAGAGAGGATGGTAGCGATCGTGGCTTTACAAATTTATCACCGTTGAGGTCTTGGAGTTGGGTCCGTGAGCTTCACCGTAGGGCGGTGATGGTTGCCGAGGCTCCACCGCAATGGATGGACCACCGGGGCTCGCTCAATTGCTCGACGGAGCAACAGTATCACCGCACGTCGTGGGCCGGGTACCCCGTTGCACGACACTCGGTAAGAATCGCCTCCTTAGGCTCGAGGCTGCTCCCCATCCTTTTTACACCTAATAGCGCTTGATTCGGAGCACTAGGGACCATCGGGATGCCTCGCCGACGGCGCTTCGCAGTGAAAAAGACCGCCGCCGTCGTGTGTGCGTCGAAGTGGGGAAGGTTAGGAGGAGTGCGACCATTGATATTGGGATTAACGGTCGAGATCTCATCCGCGTACCGGTTCGTTTCATGGGATCTGAGACGTCGAGATCGGATTCAACAAGCGTGATGTGATCGAGTTCTATTAAACGCTGATCGTAGATCATAAAACCTACAGCTAGGATAGCATACCGTTTCAGGATAACCTAAGATCTAATCTGAACCGTCTATCGATGATCTAGTGGCTAGGATGAGCCAATACCCCTTCGGACGTTACTTTTTCCATAAGAGCCCCACGGCCTTGTTATAATCAACCCACTGTTCAGATTAGTTCAAAAGAAATTATGATTAGGTCCTGGAATTCACAAAATAGACCCTGAACTATTGGAAAAAATCCTAGCACAACCAAGGAAGTGAAGAAGTGGAATAAAGTAATTCAGAAGTGTTTTCTAGTATAGAAATAAATATAGAATCCTATTTAACTCATAATTAATTCATCTTAATTCCTTTTTGATCCATTCTAGTTGCATTAATCTCATATTAATATTGTTTATCATCTACTAGCCTTGAAATACTATGAAACCTACGGTTAAAATATTGTACCTCCTTTGCTTTATAGTAGACACTTAAACCTTTGGAAAATCATAACTTTATAACCGTAACTCTGAATTTAGTGATTCTCGGACCTATGATCTCGTTACAACGGGTAGATCATTATTATGTAGTTTTTTATTATGTTTGGTGTGATGTTAATTTTTGCTTATACCATGTTAGTTCGTATTGTTATAAGTAACAGTGAAAGTCGCCTAGAGGGGGGGTGAATAGGCGTAATCTGAAATTTACAACTTAAAACACAAGCTACGAGCTGGGGTTAGCGTTAGAATTAAATCTGAGTCCGGTAGAGAGGGGAAAAACAAATCAACCAAGAAATAAATCTACGAGCTGGTGATTTGTTTTACCGAGGTTCGGTTCTAAAGAACCTAGTCCCCGTTGAGGTGGTCACAAAGATCGGGTCTCTTTCAACCCTTTCCCTCTCTCAAACGGACACTTAGACCGAGTGAGCCTTCTTCCTTAATCTCACGGGTCACTTAGACCCCGCAAGGACCACCTGAGAGCACCTAGAGGGGGGGTGAATAGGTGATCCTGTAAAACTTGAACTTAATGCCACAAAAACTTGGTTAAGCGTTAGCACAGTATTGCAAAGTGGCTAGAGAAGAGTCTTAGCGAAACACAATAACCACAAGAGAATCAACACAGGTAGACACAGTGGTTTATCCCGTGGTTCGGCCAAGTACAACACTTGCCTACTTCCACGTTGTGGCGTCCCAACGGACGAGGGTTGCAATCAACCCCTCTCAAGCGGTCCAAAGACCCACTTGAATACCACGGTGTTTGCTTTTCTTTTCTATATCCCGTTCGCGAGGAATCTCCACAACTTGGAGTCTCTCGCCCTGACAAAGATGTTCACAAAGAAGCACGGAGTAAGGGATGGATTAGCAACTCACACAAGACACAAAGATCACAGCAAATACGCACACACAAGACCCAGACTTAAGCTCAAAAGACTAGCACACTAGAACAGAGCTCAAATCACTAGAATGTTGAACAAGTGCGCAAGAATGGAGTGTGAGTGATCAAGAGTGCTCAAGGAATGCTTGGTGTGCTCCTCCATGCGCCTAGTGGTCCCTTTTATAGCCCCAAGGCAGCTAGGAGCCGTTGAGAGCAATCCGGGAAGGCAATTCTTGCCTTCTGTCGCCTGGCGCACCGGACAGTCCGGTGCGGATTTCCTTCCTTATTTGGCGAAGCCGACCGTTGGCAGCCTTGGAGCCGTTGTCGCACCGGACACTGTCCGGTGCACACCGGACAGTCCGGTGCCCCCTCCCGACCGTTGGCTCGGCCACGTGTCTCGCGCGGATCGCGCAGCCGACCGTTGGCCCGGCCGACCGTTGGCTCACCGGACAGTCCGGTGCACACCGGACAGTCCGGTGAATTATAGCCGTACGCCGTTAATTCCTTCCCGAGAGCAGCTAGTTCGCCTGAGCCAGCCTGGCGCACCGGACACTGTCCGGTGCACTCAGACAGAGCTGGCTTTGGCTGAAACAAAGCTATCTCTCTCCAATTTGTTTTCTCCTGTTTCCAGCACTTAGACACAATACATTAGTCTCTAAAACAATGTACTAAGTCTGAGAAACATACCTTTATACTTGATTTGTACTTTGTCCACCATTTGACACTTAGGCACTTGTGTTGGACACTAAATCACCAAAACACTTAGAAATGGCCCAAGGGCACATTTCCCTTTCAATCTCCCCCTTTTTGATGATTTATGCCAACACAACATAAAGCAAGTAGATCACGTGCAATATCAGTTCAAATGAGAACTCAATTTTGTTTTGAATCAAATTTGGCATATATGGATCATTCTTTGCCACCACTTGGTTTGTTTTTGCAAATCAAACTCAATTTCCTATCTCTAAGTCAACCACACATGTTGAAACATAAAGAGAGATATTTCACGAGAATTTGATCAAGGATTCAAAAACTCCCCCTTTTTCCCATAATTAAACCTTCTCCCCACAAGAGACCAACTTTTGACAATAAGAGCAAATAAGAGTATTTTGGCAAACAAAACAAAAACTCTAACTCTACTATTTTCAAAATTCACAAGTGGTAGCTGATCCATTTATTGCTTTGGCCTTATTTTCTCCCCCTTTGGCATCAAGCACCAAAACGGGATCAATTTTGGCCCTTTAATCCCATTGCCTCACCAAAATCTTCAACTAGGAGTAAAAAGGCAATAAGAGTACTAAGATGAACTTGGAAGAAGTTACTCTTTCATCGGAGTGCAGTGGAAGTCTTGCATGGTCCAAGTCCACCTTTTCCCTTTCAAACCACCTTTGAGACTAAAATAAGCAGACTCAAGCACATGGTTAGTCTCAAAGGGTCAAGTTGTAGCACGTCTCCCCCTAAATTTGTGCATTACTTGCAAAGGACTTGTGAGGTCCGGGGAGTGCTTGTACAACTTGAGCACCATAAGTAAACAACAAAATGCATAAGGAACATGATCAAAGGCATAAACACATGTATGCTATAAATCAATCCAAGTTCCGCGAATCTAAGACATTTAGCTCACTACGCAACTTGCAAAAGGTCTGCTCATCTAAAGGCTTGGTAAAGATATCGACTAGCTAGTTCTCGGAGCTAACATGAAACACTTCGATATCTCCCTTTTGCTGGTGGTCTCTCAAAAAGTGATGCCGGATGTCTATGTGCTTTGTGCGGCTGTGCTCAACAGGATTATCCGCCATGCGGATAGCACTCTCATTATCACATAGGAGTGGGACTTTGCTTAGATTGTAGCCAAAGTCTCGGAGGGTTTGCCTCATCCAAAGTAGTTGCGCGCAACACTGTCCTGCAGCAACATACTCGGCCTCAGCGGTGGATAGGGCAACGGAGGTTTGTTTCTTAGAACTCCATGATACCAGGGACCTTCCTAAGAATTGACACGTCCCCGATGTACTCTTCCTATCGACCTTACATTCAGCATAGTCGAAGTCTGAATATCCAATCAAGTCAAAGGTAGACCCCTTTGGATACCAGATCCCGAAACAAGGCGTAGCGACTAAATATCTAAGAATCCGCTTCACAGCCACTAAGTGACACTCCTTAGGATCGGATCGAAATCTAGCACACATGCATACGCTAAGCATAATATCCGGTCTACTAGCACATAAATAAAGTAAAGACCCTATCATAGACCGATATGCTTTTTGATCAACGGACTTACCTCCTTTGTTGAGGTCGGTATGTCTGTCGGTTCCCATCGGAGTCTTTGCGGGCTTGGCGTCCTTCATCCCAAAATGCTTGATCAAGTCTTGCGTGTACTTGGTTTGAGAGATGAAGGTTCCATCCTTGAGTTGCCTCACTTGGAACCTAAGGAAGTAGCTTAACTCGCCCATCATCGACATCTCGAAGTTCTGAGTCATCACCCTGCTAAACTCTTCACAAGACTTTTGGTTAGTAGAACCAAATATTATGTCATCGACATAAATTTGGCACACAAAAAGATCACCATCACAAGTCTTAGTAAAAAGAGTTGGATCGGCTTTCCCAACCTTGAAAGCATTAGCAATTAAAAAGTCTCTAAGGCATTCATACCATGCTCTTGGGGCTTGCTTAAGTCCATAGAGCGCCTTAGAGAGCTTACACACGTGGTCGGGGTACCGTTCATCCTCGAAGCCAGGGGGTTGCTCCACGTACACCTCTTCCTTAATTGGCCCGTTGAGGAAAGCGCTCTTCACATCCATTTGGAACAACCTGAAAGAATGGTGAGCAGCATATGCTAGCAAAATACGAATGGACTCTAGCCTAGCCACAGGAGCAAAAGTCTCCTCAAAGTCCAAACCTGCGACTTGGGCATAACCTTTTGCCACAAGTCGAGCCTTGTTCCTTGTCACCACCCCGTGCTCGTCTTGTTTGTTGCGGAACACCCACTTGGTTCCCACAACATTTTGCTTAGGACGAGGCACCAGTGTCCAAACTTCATTCCTCTTGAAGTTGTTGAGCTCCTCCTGCATGGCCAACACCCAGTCCAGATCTAGCAAGGCCTCTTCTACCCTGAAAGGCTCAATAGAAGAGACAAAGGAGTAATGCTCACAAAAATTAACTAATCGAGATCGAGTAGTTACTCCCTTGCTGATATCACCCAAAATTTGGTCGACGGGATGATCCCTTTGAATCATTGCTCGAACTTGGGTTGGAGGTGCCGGCTGTGCTTCTTCCTGCATTACATGATCATCTTGTGCTCCCCCTTGATCACACGCCTCCTGTTCATCATCCTGAGTTGGGGGTTGCACCATTGTTGAGGAAGAAGGTTGATCTTGCTCATCTTGTTCCTGTGGCCGCACATCTCCAATCGCCATGGTGCGTATTGCGGTCGCTGGAACTTCTTCTTCATCTATATCACAAAAATCAACAACTTGCTCTCTTGGAGAGCCATTAGTCTCATCAAATACAACGTCGCTAGAGACTTCAACCAAACCCGATGATTTGTTGAAGACTCTATACGCCTTTGTATTTGAGTCATAACCTAACAAAAACCCTTCTACGGCTTTGGGAGCAAATTTGGAATTCCTACCCTTCTTCACTAGAATGTAGCATTTACTCCCAAAAACTCGAAAATACGAAACATTGGGTTTGTTACCGGTTAGTAGCTCATACGACGTCTTCTTGAGGAGGCGATGAAGGTAGACCCTATTGATGGCGTGGCAAGCCGTGTTCACGACTTCCGACCAAAAGCGCTCGGGGGTCTTGAACTCCCCAAGCATCATCCTCGCCATGTCTATAAGCGTCCTGTTCTTCCTCTCTACCACACCATTTTGCTGTGGTGTGTAGGGAGCGGAGAACTCGTGCTTGATCCCTTCCTCCTCAAGGTACTCCTCCACTTGAAGATTCTTGAACTCGGATCCATTGTCGCTCCTTATCTTTTTCACCTTGAGCTCAAACTCGTTTTGAGCTCTCCTTAGGAATCGCTTGAGGGTCCCTTGGGTTTCAGATTTATCCTGCAAAAAGAATACCCAAGTGAAGCGGGAAAAGTCATCAACTATAACAACACCATACTTACTTCCTCCTATACTTAGATAGGCGACGGGTCCGAAGAGGTCCATGTGAAGCATCTC